>NW_008794731.1:1829015-1887794 GCF_000699145.1 Aptenodytes forsteri | reverse complement strand
CCCCCCCTCTTTCTTTTCCTTTCCACCCCTTTTGGTTTCTGGTGATGGCAAATGCAACCATTGCTTGTCTCAAGCAGATCTTAAAACCGCTGAAACCACTGATTTTAATGCCAGATGAGAAAACACGGGGAGCTGCAGGGTAGGGAGGCAGAGTCTGCTAACCTCTAAAAAAGATTTCAGGTATTTCAGCCTTTACCTTCCCATTTGGCAAGGAGAACCCCAAGGGGAGAAGAGCTCTGCAGCCCTGAGTTACTCGGCTGCAGGCTGGGCTGGCCGTAGCAACGGACATCTCTCTGCTTCACCTGCTGCTGCGTGTTAGGTGGCACTTCAGACACCAAAACACAGCGCACGGAGGAGGACAGCAGACCATAAAACACTGAAAGGAAGAAGGCAGGAGGTGACAATTAAAGTACCTGGATTAAAACAATAGCCTTTACTTATGTCACACTGTGACGATAGCAACATGGCTCTCAAAACCAACGGAGCCAAATATCGGGTTTAAAAATGCTCCAGGCTGGTGGTTACCACTGCAGACTATTCCACTGCTATTAAACATGCCTCTTTAATTCAGACCCGCTCTTCAGCCGTAGCTGCTAAGAAGCTTAAATAAATCCCGCCTGCCTGAAAGTGAAGCCATTTGAACCAGTGCAACGTCAGGCAGCAAGTTCAGAAGAGGTCCAGGCAGCTGGGAAAGAAAAGACCCCGAGGAATTCCCCTCTTTGCTGGCCACAGCCCATGAGGCCAAATGCTTTGCTAAAGCTGGTAAAATGGAACCAAATCAACTGTTCAATGGATTTGGTCCCCTTCAACCAGCTGTAGCTGTGCATTGATCTCTCAGATGCACCTTGGAGGATAAAACACTTGAACCGGACCAAGGCAACTCAGGTAGCAGAAGACAAATGGCCACGTGAACGCTGCCGATAAGGAACTTATGATGACTGGCATCTGCAGATCCATCACTTGGGCTCTAAACTGGTGGGCTGAGCCTGAGTCATTATGTGGTTGCCAGTCAATTCTGCCTAACGGAGACCACTCAAGATTGATAATCTCTACCGTCCTCCTATATTGATCTCAGCTGTAATTCAGGACTCTGTATTTCAACTGCAAATGCTGTGCATTTTCATATGTATTTGCTCATGCCCACCCGGAAGCCCCGTGCCTCAATGTTTCATCTGCTGCAACGAAGAATAAACGTTTTGATCTGAAGTTCCCTCCTTGTGTTTTGTATCACGCGCCGAGCTGCTCGTTCAATAGGCTCTAGTGAAGAAATGGGTTGTTACGGGGCTACCAGAGCTGGGAATGAGTTGGGAATACCAGCTGCTTCCTAATTGCCCCAAATTGCAAATATCCACAGCCTGTACTAGCCAACAATGTTTTTTTTGTTTGGGAGATAAAAGCTATGCTCCTAAGAAAGGGTCCCCAGTTTGACTTTGTTGACCTAAAAGACTTGCAAAGTGTCTACCCCAGTCTGGTCCTTATAAGCACCAATGTTATGCTAATGGACTTAAAGAAAATCGCTCACTTTCCCATGTAATAATGATTGGTGGGAAAGTAAGCTGGGCGTCATCTTTTCCTAACCATCGTAAATCTGTAGGACTACCACAAGCTATGAATATTGCTGGTATAATAAGCCATTTGGATGCAGAAGCCTGATGTGAGATTATTCATGTCCTTACTTCTTAATGACGCCTGGCCCAAGTTAACCCCTGGCATGAGGCAGTGCAGAGATTTGTCTCTTTTCACACACCAGAAATTTGGTTCACTTGATTCCACGTCTCTGGTCCTTTAGGTACCATTTAAATATTCTTACTAGGGCCAAGACTATTCATGTGCTTTAAGATAAGGAGCTATTTGCTGGATCTGAGGCTTAACATGCATCTAATATTTATGTCACTGGGTATTTCAAAGGCAAAGACATCAGGAGCAATGTTACTGCAGGAGCACCATTCCTCAGCTAAAAGGAAAATGGTGCTTACCCACTTCTGCTAGCTCATTTTTCTGCACTTTAACAGTGCCTAAACATCCATGCTGAAATCCTACTGAAGTCTACATGGGTGGGTTTTTTTTCCACATACTTCAATTAGATCAGGCACGTACCTGGTATTTCTGCCCGAGAACAAGTTCAGATTGAAGATCACGCACGGAGCTGAGAGCTCAGATCTCCGTCTCTCTTTCAGGATGCAGCGATCAATTCTTATACTGAAAAGACTGCTAAGATGTCAAAATTTCACTAAATGTGATTAGTGCCTCTATAGCTGCCACGCAGTGAGACCATCTTCCGCGGTGAAACCTGCTTTTGCTATAGCCCGGATCTGTACAACAGTGATGACAGATACATTTCCAGGGAGCTGCCAGGAAGATGTAGGTACTAAGTTGTTCTGCTTCTTTCTTCCCTTTCTGCAGTTCATCAGTATTGAAGTGTAAATACGCCAGCAAGGAGAAGTGGTTGTATCAGAACTGATTCTCCGTCTCTCTTTCAGGATGCAGCGATCAATTCTTATACTGAAAAGACTGCTAAGATGTCAAAATTTCACTAAATGTGATTAGTGCCTCTATAGCTGAGTGAGAGTGAGACCATCTTCCGCGGTGAAACCTGCTTTTGCTATAGTCTGTACAACTACAACAGTGATGACAGATACATTTCCAGGGAGCTGCCAGGAAGATGTAGGTACTAAGTTGTTCTGCTTCTTTCTTCCCTTTCTGCAGTTCATCAGTATTGAAGTGTAAATAAGCCAGCAAGGAGAAGCGGTTGTATCAGAACTGATCAGAAATATTTCCTGCTTTTTTTTTTTTTAAAATGCAAAAGTGGGAAGCAATGGATGAACTCTTGGAGAAGGTTGTTTTCCTTCATGCCACCAACTGATTTCTTGGAAACATGTAAAGAAATTACTGGGGGTTTTATTTATTTATTTTTCACAAATGCAACATCTTTCCAAACACCCAACAATGCATCCAAAAGGGCTTTGACCTGGCCTAATAGAAGAGACCCAAGCCTTTGCAATATGCATTTGCTGATATTTGTGCCTGCAAACAGAGGAAAACGAGCAGCTCCAACAAACCCCCGCATTAGCATGGAGCCAGTTTGCAGCCGTGGGTAGTAAGGATGCTCGTGGCTTTCCAGCTGCAGCCACACAGCACAGCTCTGCCCTTGGCAAAATAGCCAGGTGGCCACCAGCTTTGTAGCTGCAAGTCACATCTTGACACATTGTCTTTCCCAGCCAATTATTTGCTTTGCAATTAACAGTGCCGGTTTCCGAGCACTGCCCAATCCCACCTCCTAATTTCCATCTCAGAAGCATCAAGCGAAGGCATCTGCTGAGACAGGAACGACTGTGTGAGTAGCAGCCGCTGAGCAAACATCACCTTAACGCTGTCGCTGTCAGTCACCAGATTCATAAACAAAGAAGGATGGGGACAAAAGCACAAGGGAAGGGGAATCCTCAGCGCAAGTCCCTAATTGCTGGCGGTCTGGGCTGCGAATGATATCGGGACTCTAGAGGAAAAGGTTGAGTAGAAACAGATGCTTCCAGCAGGCTGTGGCCTGGGTTTCCAAATACCATGCTCCTCCCTCCTGCTCCTGCAATCTGGGTTATTCTTTCTCATTCCCCAGGGCTGCATCCAATGTAAACAACACCATTATTAAAATTCTTCCTTTGTAATGATAATTAAGTTACGAAAAAATGTCAAATGGGGAAGCTAGAGGCATCGCGATTTGAACAAAACCATGGAATGTAAATGAAAATGTTTTCTCCTTCAAGAAGTGTAGTCCCTATTTAGGTACCACCAAACCCACCTGAGCCTTGAATAGCAGGAAAGCTTCCAGTTCTCTTGAAGCTAGAGAAGATATGAATACTCTGGGGCTACAAAAGTTGGGCTGTGTATTTAGATGCTTAAACACGGACCCCACCTTCAGGCACCCATGCCTGAAGATTTCTGCCAGTATTTTTATTGCCTAATTATATCTTTATGGAATGAGAAATTCAATTCACTTAGCAAGGAATTTCTATAACAATACCGCCTATTATGGTCTAATCGAGGAAATATGAGGCCCAAGCAGAAGGTAGCTGAGAGACTTCAGGGGAACTCTCTAGGGACTGCTCATATATAGGGACAAACCTAAGGCATGGGCCAAAAAATTACAAATAACCCTCCCAACAGTTTGTGTTTTAGCCCTGCTCGCTCCCCAGTCCCTCCTGATGCGACAGAGGTGTTTCAGAGCAAATGGAGCTGGCTCACGGCTGCCCATTTCAGCCAGGAGCTGCCCAGGTCGTGAACCTGCCCATGGTCTGAAAATTGGATCTGCTTCAGTCGGTTTCCCATAAAGCACAGCTCTGAGTGGAAGTTTTACCACTGACTTTGAAAACCCCAGGATCAGGTCCTGGCTAAGTAATTATAAGCCTTTAGCCAACCACCCTTAACTACATCAAATCTAATTGTCCTCCATATCCACTAAGAGGCTGCTCTGATGGCCCACCAGACACTGCTGCTTTCCTGGAAACCCTATTAGCTTCTCAAACAAGGCAATTCTGAGGACTCAGTCCTGCAAACCTTTTGTGCAAATATTAAATAACAGGGAATAATTAGCAGGAATAATCCTTTTTTGCTTGACCCTCTTCTGTAATAAAGACCTTTGTCGGCAAATGCAAACGTTATTTTGAGGAGCAATTCATAATCTAGATCTGCTAAACACATCTGCCTAAATACACTAATACTCTAATATCCACCGTATTTATACAGGACTTAAGACAGATAAAACCAGACACATTATCTGTCCCAAAGACCTGAGACCATTCATCAGTCAAGTGTAGGAAGAGAAGGTGGCGGAAGGGGTGGTAAAGAAGGGACCCACTTTTATCCTTGATGCATCTGCAAGTGCGTCTCTGGGTGGAGCAATCAGATCAGCTGCATTCTGTCCATGGAGTTTTATTATGTCCTTTTCCTTCACCTGTTTTTTTTCTGAGAGGAGAGAAAAGAAGGGACAAGCAAACCAAGAGGCAGATAATTGTTCTGTTCTGACAGTTTGTCAAGTGAAGGAAGCACAATTTTAGTCAAGAGATCTACGTTACCGCTTGAGCAGAAGTCTCTTCTTTTCCTCCCAGATGGCATTGACATATAGCCCGAAGGGGCTATCAGGATACGAAGCTAAAGATGGTTAAAGACATTAAAAACTGTACAATGTGAGCACCGTCTACACCAGGGCCATCATCTAGGAGGAAGATTCATCCTGATGTATTGGGCAGAAGACAGACCTCCTACTGGTGTTATGTATAGCTGTTGAGCCAAAGGTATTTTTGAGATAGACGAAAAATATATATAAGCCTGCTACTAACCATGCCTTTTCTAGTGGGTCTTTATTGACTCTTGAAAAACTATGAACAATAAATGTAATGATCTGCCTTCCCCCTTCTTTCTGGGTGAATGATAGCTCCTGCAAGGTGTTTATCACTGAGCGTAGTGACTGGCTTGAGCCGTTCGTGTCTGACTCCACTTCCCAGCAAGCTACTGAATGCACCTTCTTCGTTGCAGGTCCTGCCAGGGTTTCTGTTAATATTAAATGTTGCACTCAGAATAAGATTGTAAATCTTACCATAGGATGGAGGGAATATGCATTTCTGCATTCCTTGAGTTTGGTGTTGCGTAAGTCGCTGTAATTTACTTGCGCAGAGAATGGGCTTAATACTCTTGTATTTTTTTAATAAGCTGCACAGCCCTTTCGTACAGTGGGTGCAGCTGGAGGGATAGAGAACTGCAATGAGGGGACTTCATCTGCAGGAAAATATCCTCTACTTCCCCCAAAAGTTATGAAAATGTCAATACTATTGACACAATCCCTAATTAAAAATGACTGCCATAATCATGCATATGATAGCCATAGGACATTAGTTTGGATTAAACCTAAACAGCGAGATGTGCTGCATGTGTTTTCCAAAGGAATAAAGGGCTGGATGATGGCATCTTCTGTACACCCAAGCAAGAACTGAAGAAGGATGCCTCGGCTCCTACGCACGGGCTGCTCCTCTGCTGCCCAGCCCCGGTGAGCTGTGCAACGGTGACTGCCTGTGCAGCCTGTGCTATTTGCAACCACAACATAAAACGTGTCCACGTATACTTCTTTGGCTGAGGTTTAAGCAAACGTCCTTTACTTTGTGTTTAACGTGGACAGACAGCACGCGCGTGGCCGGTCGTAGCAGCTTGGCGGGTTCATGCATTACCTCAGTTACTGCGGCAGTGCTGAGCTGTAGTAACACCCCAGCCTGGGCTGTGGATAAGTCCTCCTTTTTCTCCCAAGAAATAAAATCCTTCATTTTGGGGTATTCAGCAAACAGAATTACAACAGAAAATAGCTTGTCAATGCCCCATGCAAATTATTTTATGATGCAATTGGTCTGCCTGGATTGGACAGACTCCCTATTTTTATGTTCATCTGCTCTTACCTTGTGCTTGTGATATCAATGTATGCCCAGGCATCTCAGCGGGCTATAGGTAGTTGGTGTTTATTGTACAACACCAAAAATAAACACAGCGATGTTCCACGCGGTCCCAGGGCTGCAAGGTAGGGTTGCACCACAGAGCTGGCGCTGAGCACAGAAGCACCATCTGAGCTGCTGTGCCTACAGGTGGGCTACAACGAGCTGAATAACTGAGTGATGGAGGCAGAGCATGGCCAGTCTTGCTCTTAAAGGTGCAAGAGACTGAACACCAAGGACTTCTTTTCCACCTCCATGTGGGACAGGTATTTCGCATCACTTAGCACCTCCCTCCGATAACATTTGCCTCCAGCTCTTTCTGCCCTCCCCCTCCTATAAATCATTTTGTGCCGTGCATGACAGATAGCTTCTGCTTTCTCCTTTTACCGCTACCGGGGGTGGGGGGCGGGGGGAAGAGTGAGTGAGAGAGAGAGGGAGAGATTTGAAACTATTTCCCAAATACGCAAGTGTTCAGCCGTGAGCTGATATCCTGCCAGGGCTAAGAGGTGGCACCGTGCTGCACTAGCTCAGGAACGAATAACGATAATTATCCTGTAGTCCCTCCTCGGCGTTGTGGAAGGTACTAATTTCTATCCCCCTTTTGTAAGGCAGCTCATTCTCCTGCTCCTGGGCTCCTCTTCTGCCGGCCTCTGCCACCCCCTTGCTAAGGGGGATACTTGGGTGCTGGACAATTTACTGTAGGACAATTAGCTCATACTGGCTGCTCCTGCCCATGACCGTGGATGGAAACAGGTCTGTGTTTCCCTAAACACCCGCTCTAAAGATGACAGCCCTCCTTCCAATCTCTTTTGCTCCCCAGATTGGCTGCCAAAGCTTCTGATTTTGTGCCATCGTCGTTTTACTCAAAAAGCAGGAAAAAGAGCCACGTCCCCTCACGGGGTGGCTTATGTGGCCGGTCGTGCCCTGCACTGAGCTGCTCTGCCCATTTGCTGTAGCGAGGTGTGCTCATCGATTTGGGTCCAAGTGCCGGTGGCTGGGCAATGTCTAATGAAGTAACTTTCCATTACAGGGACTCCCGCAGAATTTAAGGGGAATTTCCAACCCTGAGCTCTCTTCTCCCTTCCTGCGCTAAAGCTCCTCTTTTGTGAAATCTCAGCATGCTCTGTGCTTTAGTAATGAAACACAGTAATGAAATGTAAGTAGACTTTTGTCTAATACCATGGCAGCATTATTCCCAGATGGACAGTAATCATAGCTAGTTTGCCCCATTTATCTTTGCAAGAGAGTTTGAGGTTTTTACACAAAGAAAAGAGGAGGGGAACATGTTGGTTGTTAAGTATTTAGGGGGAAAAGTGAATCACCTCGAAAGTAAAGGCATAATCCATCTTTCCGTGGTGAGGAGCATGGACCAATGAGCCAAAAAAGCCTGGGAAGGACAAAACCTGGGACAACCCTTTGCGCTGAGACATCTGTCAGTCCTAGAAAGAAACAGGAAAAGAAAAAAAATAAACAACTGCAACATTCATGCCATAGGACAGTGTTCAACAGCCGGCACTTCCCAAGTCCAATGATCCTGACCCCAAAACTACCATTGTAGAGACTTAAGAGTTGTACCCTTCTTCCTTTTAAAGCAGAAGATGGAGTGTGAAGCAGTCAATAAAAAAAAAGGATTTAGGGGAACCAGGGAACAGCCAGAAAGTAGCTATTAGCTAACAGCTGGGCAGAGACTTAAACCGACTCCGGACCCTGTATCTCTTAAGCCTGGGAGAAAAGTTGAATCTGGATCCAGAGCTTCTGCATCGTGGCTCAGGTCCGCCACCGGCAACTGCAGAGGATTTACCTGGTGAATATGCTCAGCCTGACTTTGCAGATTTGCTGTGAGCAAATGCCCCCCTTGACGTCCGCGGGAGCCTCGCCTGCATCAGGGCTGCAGAGAAGCCGGTGCTCGCTGAAGCCTCCCCATTGATCTGCCGGCAGAGTTATTGCAGGATCCGGCCAACGTTCACTGCTGGGCTTGTAACGGGTTGTCAGACTATGCGGCGCAGTGAGGAAGGAGCTGGCAGGTGTCTTGGTCCTTGTTTTAGACACTGTTGGTCACCAGAGCTCTTCTGCTTGCAGTTGTGGGTGCTTTTTGCACTTCTGAATAGGCAGGGTGAGGCTGGAAATGCCCAGTGGTTTGCTGCTTGCGCTGATGTTGATGGATGCGATTCCATTACTTTACTAAGGCAACTTCATCTCCTGCGAGTGAAGCTGGAGTTAAGCGTGGTGTAACACCCTTACTTCACTTTGGGGATGAATATTTCATTCTCAGCTGTGGTGGAAGTGTTAAAGCTTCCCAATAATACCTTTTCTTCATTTTAAAACTTTGATTATTATATCCAGCATGCAGGTTGACACTGGAAATTTTTATGTGGGGTGTTAGTAGGTTTTCAAGCACGGACAAATTGATTCATGAGTGGATTAATATCTGATGCACCTTTAAAATGGAAAACTGACATAATTTTCCACCAGAGACCTGCTAATAAAGCACATTTACTTGGTTAATCCATTTTTTTCTGTACTAAGTGCACTACATAAGGTATAAAAATATCAAATCAATAGCCAAAGAGTATATAAAAACGAGACTGAGTGATCAGAAACCATGTGTGAGCCACCCTCTCCTTGGCTTCTTGGAGGACTCCGATTTCTGTTTCTGCTGCCGACAGGTCCATTCCCAAAGTTGCCCCAGGACGGCGAGGCTGCAAATCCCTGGGTGTCCTTGCAACTCCCAGAGGGGAGTGGGTGCAACGAGCCACCTGCTTCCAGGGGTCTCGTGGCATCGGCTCTCCTGCAGCCCTCCCTATTTTTAGACATAGCTAGTTTGAAGTTGTTGGGGTTTTCTTCTTTGTTAGTTTTTTTATTATTGCAGAAGGAACTGGGTAGCAGGACTGTGTGTGAAAGACGAAGGCATCTTCCAGTACGTTTGTGCAAGGAGCCTGTCCCAGCCTGCCAGGGAATCTGCACAAACTCCCCTTTTTTATTTTTCAGCTGGAGTACAGCAGTGTTGTTTCAAAGAAAATGCCTGCACAGCCTTCTCTCTGCAAACACTGCAACCATCATTTGATCAGTGCAACTCTCTCGTGTGAGCTAATTTAACAAGCAGTTACTTTGCAGGCTGTGGAGAATTGCCTCTTACCTAATAATTCTGCTAATTTGCTTAACTTTCCCAGATTGCAAACGGCCCTACTCTGAACAAACAGCTTTCTAAATGAACCCCTAGACAATTTCTTGACAAGAGGGGAAAGGAAAGGTGGATGGCTCGGGAGGTTGAAGCTCATGGTCTTTTATTTTTGACCTTTGGGCCAGAATCCAGATTTGCTTGTTGGGAAAACTGCATTCAGGATGTATTTTCTTCAGGGATTTACGCTACCCTTTTGCTTGTAATTATTCTCACTTGACGTCTTCCATAAATTAAAGATGCTTCTATTAGTGAGTTCCAGTCCTCTCAATTATCTTGCTAAAGTCTCCTTATTTGTGGCCGTGAGCTACATCACCAGGATTGCCATCCTCGCAAAGCTCCTGGTCGGTGGCTACAGGCAGAGAAATAAGGAATGTACATGCGTAATACAAATATCTGAGCAATCCCAGAAAGAAATGAAAACTGCAGTAAAGGTAAATGTCAGACTATTTAAAGACAATGTTAACTATTGATTTTTTAGAGGAGACTACCTCTTCAAAGGATGGCAAGCATGCCTTCAGATACAGACGAGGCAACCTAGATGGATGGGGGAGAGAGGGAGGCGAGTGAACTGGGTAGACAGAGATTTTCCCAGAGAGCAAAATGAACCCTTTACAAAGCCTTTGGGATTAAAGAGGTGGCTTAGTTCTTTCACAGAGTCCACCCTTCAACCCATTTAAGCACTATGCCTTTTCCAAGAAATGAAGGGCAAAGAAGCACTGATGAGCAATAGAGAGATAAGCAGCAAAGTACTCCTTTCACCGGTGTTTTCCAATGAAAAAATGAACCCTCAAGCACACCCGGTGATTTGCTGTCTAAGTGGCAAAGCTCACCCAAGTTCCTGATTTTGCTTCCAGCAGAGATGCTCATTGCTCATTCTCACACCCTGGAGCAACTCGGACTCATTACACGGCGCTCCCTCCTCCCACCCACAACTGCCTGCACGCGGGGTGGGACCACCACCGCCGCAGCGGGGACCTGCGCTCGCTGCTGGTGCGGAGATCCAGGCAGCCAGCAAAAAGGGGAGAGAAAAACTATCATTCTCCCTGTACCTACAACTAGGAACTTGTGGGAAATTATAACCAACTTGGCAATTTTTTTATTATCCTTCAGTACAACAGGATAGGCTATGATTTCATATGGTTTAAGAGAAAAATCAAGCCTAGAATAAAAGTCTTGTTTTTTAAGAAATACGCGTGTGTGTGTATACTAGAAAAATATGCATATATATGTACATATACATACTTGCCTTATGGTCCATGCTGTGATATCCCTGCCAAAGGATATTTGGAGCAGATATTCCTGGCCTCGGATGCATGCATCCGCAGGGAATTGTTCCTTTCAAGCTGTAGTGCAGAGACGATGCTATACATGGTGCTTTGGGAAATCGGCATGATAAGAATTTAGTTAGGGGATTTAAAGGTCTTCCAGACCTGCATTTTCAAAAAGGGAAACTTCTTATCTCGATGGGTGTTTTGGAACAGGAAGAATGAAGGATCTAATCCGGTGAAGTGTAATGTCAGCTTGGGCAAACTAATTTTGCATTTGGATACAATGCCTTTTTTAGAGGCTAATTTGGGTCTTAAAAGAAAAATGATTATACACATCTATACAACAAAGGCAATGGGTGGCGCTGGGGGGGTCACTACTGACCTTGGCAGGTTTTGAAGAGGGTACACGAGAGGAACAGACCCTCCCAGCACCCTGCGTTTCTCCTCTACAAGTCTTTTGGGTGCTTCAGTTTGAAGAACCCTGTAGGGCTTATAACCCTTGCTCGCCTTCTTTGGCAGCCAGCTCAAGTTGCAGAAAACCCCGATTCCTGGTAGATCCTAAACACAGTGCAATATGGTATTACCGCCTGGGGTAACTTTTGGTTTAGATGTATTATTTCAATAAGGAGGTCTTCAGACAGTGTTAAATGACAGATGATATCATTTTTGAATGCGATGTTCATCTGAATTTTATTTTCTGATGTTTTGACTCATTGACTTGATGTCTCTCTATTATGCACACACCTCTGGAGATGTTGCTGGCAATGATTATGCATAGCATTGAGTTAGTGAATAAAACCACTCCAGGAACTGCTTTACAGATCACAGTATCGTTTTCTCTATAATTGTCCCACAAACGGTGGAAGTTATATGGAGAGAGCAGTGTGCTCTGACAGACTGCATATTTTTGCAGAGTGCATCAGATCTCACTTTGGCTTCTGAGACTTATTTCTGATGGTTCTTGGGGATTTAACTTTAAGACCAATGTATTTTAGTATCCATATACGCTCCACTGTTCATGTCATCCGGCAGCAACCGAGGATGAGCTGTCTCCTTAATATGGATGAGACACCAATTTATCTAAGTTATCACCTCCTGATCTCTCATTCGTCTCTGCTGTTAACTGCTGTGTTTCTGACATCCGTACCTAAACTATCAGCAACTTCTTCTCCTTCAATTGAAACCATAAGTAATTTTTGGCTGGAAGTTCTTGTTATGTATATAATGGCTTCTTCATCTCCCAGCTGGAATTCAACCATCAGGTGACTGAATCAGGCTCTGGACACTGCATTTTAAACCCACAACATTGCATAGAACCGCGCAGCACAGTAAATCAAAAGTCAGGATGTCTTTCCACCATCTGAAAATATACGACCAAATTAACATGTCCCAGGCTTACTTTGAACAACACTGCAGCCCCGGTTGTGTACAGCCCAGGCGTTTGACTGCAAAGTCAGCAATACTTTCCCCCTTCCTGATGCATTCCCAAACCGGCGAAACTTAGCCCTGCTGCTGGTATTCTCTTTATAGGGTCCCAGTGGTATTATGTATCAAATAAAGGTCTCATTACTTAGTTTCTGGTTCCTTTGTGCCATTGCTCTCATTAATCATCCTGTTCTTGAGGCCGGTGCTACAAGCCGTTAGGACTGTCTTGCTCCCTATCCCTCAGGTAGAGATTCCCTCCCCTGCAGCTCCCCTGCCCCTTTGTGCTGCACGTGCCGTGGGAGCACCAACCCGCTGCTCGTCGGGCCAGCGCTGGGTGGCTGCGAGCCATGGGGATGGCTCCCCAGATGGATGGGGACCTCTTGGCTGTGAGCTCTGGACTTGAATCTTAATGCAAAGAGATTGTCTCCCCTTTCTGCCCAGCCTTGTCTTGGGGCACCTGAGGATGCTCCTGCGGCTAAATACCCCAGTGCTGTCAGCTTTGTGCCTTGTAGCATCTCTAGATGCAGCTCCAGTCCCAGGCAAAAAGGAAAACTCTTTGGTTGTGCCCCAAATCTGTTAATGTCAACCCCAATTTCCCTCCAAAAAATTGTTGTGAACAATTGAGGACACGGAATCTGCATCATCTCCTTCTCCCCCGTTCGAGTTCCCATTTGGTTTTATTTCCAGGGAGCTCCGAGGTCCGGCACAGAGACCACTCGAAAGACTCCCACTCTGCATTTCCCCCTGGCAGAAGCGCTGCAGCCCACGCTTCCCACCCTGCTCCCACCAGCCGCTGCCCTGCCCACACCATGCAGCAGCATTTCTGTTTGCAGTGCGGGAGCCAGGGAGTTTGCTACTTTCTCCGAGTAATATATTTTTCAGGAGCAGAAATGACTTGCTTAAAGCACTGGAATCTAATTCTCTTTGTGCTGAGGATGAAATGCAAAAAGGCAGAAGAGCAGGGGAGAGCAGATCCCCCCTCAGCCCTATGAATTCACCAAGTCCGATGGTTTATTCATTTTAATTAGCCTTGGAATTCATATGTATGTGTGTGTATATATATATACACACATACATATGAATTCATATAATGACACATAATTAATTTAGAGTTTGGCATTTCAAAACAGGTAATTAAAATGGTTCATTGTTGATTAATCACTTGCAAAATAAATTATTAGCAATATCACTGTTAGCATTATGTTTATTACTACAATTTAGAGAAATTAAGGCAGTTCACTTACATTAAATTAAACATGAAAGCACAGATGTAATGTACCCTAGACAATATCTATTTACTCGGAGAACAAATGTGATGTGTGCATTACAGTACATTTGCTAGGTCATACATCTTGGATGGCCTCTTCATGTCACCACCAGAAACCTAATACCGACACACAGACGATTCCCATCTCTTTCCGTAAATATAAAAATAGGATCTGCTGGACTTTAGCACTTGCTCTGCACTGCAGTGTGCTCCAGGCAGCTCTGGCTGATCTGCGGATGCTGAAGGCAGCTCGGACCCACATGGGATGGAGGGTGGCTCTGCAGCACCGCAGCCGGACCCGGGAAGTGGGGAGCTAGCAGGGGCATGAAGGGCCACACCAAATGCAAGCCCCCAGAAAACAGAAGTAAGAAAGAAAATAACATTTTTCACTCCTCAGCAGGACCCCAGGCCACCGTTATGAGCCAAATCATAGCCAAACTGCACAGAAATTGAATATATCTCAGCCTGACTCTATGAGGTGCTAAAGGCTTAAACAGATCGTTTAAGTATAAGTTGAATTTAATTTTTAAGCAGCTCTCTGCTGGGGTGGGGAGAGATTTTATCCTGTGGGGAAATAGATGTCCCTTGCTTTTGACAACTCTTTTGTTTGGAGGATGTTCAGCCTGGAGTCTAAGGGAGCAATAGGGAGAAGTCAGTAGAGATGGAGAGGACACAGAGCACCTCACGACACGTTTTCTGGATCTGTCTCTCTGTGGTTTTATAGCTAAGGGAAATATATAAAAAATATATATAAAAATATATAAAAATAATCTATAATTAGGTGCATAAAATATCTCTCTGATCTCTTTGCATCTGGCCCAAAAGAGCACAAAATTGATAACTCAATTATCGCTGCTGGAAATACAAATAAATTAAAAGCACCTGGTAGGAGGAACTCTAATGGGGCGACACCCATGCAGTATAGCTGATGCTGCTCTTTAATTGTGGGCTCAGAGGCAATCAAAGCCCTGAGGCTCGGGTTGGAGCAGGAGTGGGACCAGACAGCCCTTTGCTCTCAGACACGTGGGAATAGTCGCAAAGTGGGGGCTCGATGGAGCCAAATGTCCCCCTGAGCTGATGGCACAGGTTGGCAGAAGCACTGGGGACAGTGATATCGCCTTCTCAACCCAGGAGCAAAGTCGGGGTGAAAGCTTTGGAAGTGGTGACATCCTCTGGGAAGAGACGGACATCTTGAATGACCGGTGAGCTTAGCTTGGTTATGGGGTGAGGAAAAGCAGGGCTGGGTTTTAACAGTTTTCAGCATAAGAAAATCATCAGTGCCTAATGCTGTCCCCAGCAAACTCCAGGGAGTTTTTGTTCTCAGTTTACAAGCAGAGCAACGTAGGATATTGAGGGTCTTCTTCATTTTTTGCCAAGTCATCTAGCATTTACAAAAGCCCCTCTCTCCACTGAGGCTTGTTTTTAATGACTCCTGTGCTGAATTAACAGTCTACACCGGTGTGACAATGACAACAGTCACTAATGACCACTCTGTTTGTCTAAGCCACATGCTGAGCACTGATTTCAGTTCCTGCCACAGACCCTCTTTGCAAAAAGGCTTCTGGGTCTCTTTAAGCAATTTAAAATGTGTAGGATGAGCTGGCCTGTCCATCCCTGCTCCTTTGATATTCTGCTGCCTGGAAGTGTCCTTGAGTCAACAGGGAGCACCTGTAGGGAAGTGTGACCTGGAATGATGCGAAGAGCAGGAGGAGAAAAGCCTTTGAAATTTCATATCCCGTTCTGATGACCCACTCAATAACCAGTGAAATTATATTTAAACAATCTGCCCTTTGATGCAATCTCAACCAGATCAGAAAGGCAAGTGCAGTTTCATGGAAAGGTCTGTTTTTATTAGGCAACACACTTCGTGGCCCCATGGAGAGCGTGTGACAGTGTAGACACATGGGATACATGCAGATATTATTTTAAAAAGGAAAGCAAAAGCACTCTGCAGATGATCCCCAAACTCTTTGTGCCAAAAACATTCCACCATATCACACTGAACAGGACTTTTTCACCCATGAAATTGTTTCTTGGATAAGAGAGGGCATAGATCTAGCTTTGTGTAGTGCCATTGCACGGTTCAAACGATGCAAAACCCAGCCAGGGTCACATGCACCCCGTGACGGCCGTGCAGGGAAAGACACATCGCCTGGGGAAGATGCCAGCTCTTCTCATCCCAAGCACCATTTCTCCCACTCGCTCTGCCCATAGGTATGCATTGCTTTTCTGCTGGAGCAAAACAGGGCAGCACAATAATATTCACTTTATGAACATGACAGGTTTTTATTTAGGCAGCGGTAGTGCCCGCAAAGAAGCCCGGTGCACGTCATCCTTCCTCTGCCCATTGCACGGGGCAAATATTAGAGCAATTCTATCTGAAAGCTTTTAGCTCCTGTAACTGATTATTTATATTTGTGCTGTAATAGCCAGATGCTGCAATAATAGTAAGGATTTAATTGTTTTAATGAAAGTAGCTTTTTCTGCATTCAAATCGATTTGTTAAGTTTGGATGATGGAATATACGACTGGATTTGGCCATGCTTTTCATGTGCCCTGAACAAAAAGGCACAAGCCATTTCAGAAAAACTAGCTTGGCATACTGAAACTTTTAATAAGCAATATCTGCATAACTAAAGGCAATAGGAACAGCCCAACCTGAAGAAAAAGGGTTTTACAGGAATTAGTGTCTCGCTGTCACATTTGTAAAAGGGACACATGCATTTTTCAGATCTTTGCACATTAATGGCTGTATTTGATTCAAAATACAGTCAGTGAACCCTCAGTAAATGGAATTAAATGGTATGTGTCTGATTTGAGGGTGACAATCCACCAATTGTTTCTTGTTTGAATTACTACCTGCGTGGCTGGGCACAGCAGTAATTGAAACTATAATGTTTCACTCCTCTTTAGCTATAATTTATCTGAAAAGTTCATTCACCGCTGTTCTATTCTCCTTCCTGAAATCTCTCCCGTTGCCATTATCATGCTGTCAGGGACCGCATCCTTTCTGCATGCCCAGATTTTGACCTGGCTTGGGCTTGGCAATTCAAGCACGTGAGCAACCTGCGTTTCACTGGACCAGCCCCATCTCCCCCCTCTTGATCTGGCCACAGGCGACCGATCGGGGGCTCAGCTGCTCTGCAGGGCATGGGGCTCCTTTTATTCAGCCTCAGGTCTCTGCTTTGCCTTTGGCTCAGAGCTCAGGTGAGCACATCCTTACAAGGTTCTTCAAATTTCCCTTCAAAACCAAGAATTTGCAGTGACTTTGAGACCATCTTGTTTTGTGCGACCACGATTATTGACTGCAGGACCTGGACCTACTTGTACAGCTATAGCTGTAAATGAAGAAGTATCAGAGGTTACTCTTTCTTCCATCTGTGCCTTGTTTTGTTGCTTTAGTTGGTTCTTACACACTATGCAGAGGTGTCTGTGGCTGCCACAGCAGTGCTGGGCATATGCTAGGGGTAACAAATAGATTGCCTCTCTCTTGACACTACCCATTTATAAGAAATTTCTAGTCTGTTTTCACCCAATATTGACAAACAGAAGAAAATGGAATGTATTTTATTCACCCATAAAGTCTGACATTTCCAAAGATGGAATCAAATTATCCTTCTCATCTATCTGCAGATGGCTGGATCGCTGGCTAGGTATGACTTTATGCCCACAGAGTAATGACACCTAGTAATGACACCTAATTTCTGAGACTTCAGAGCGAGCTGGTCTGAGACAAACAGGGTTATTTTCCTTACAAATAATACAAATCACAAAAGCCAGACTGTGTCCCAAGATGATAGCACTTCTTTCTCCCATGGGACCAGGCTGGAAATCCCTGGGAAGCCCTTGAACGCCTCTGCCAGCAATGGGGCATGTTCTTGGCAGAGACATTTCTACAGAAGCATTTGCATCTTCTGTTCGCAGTTGGTGCCATTGCCTGTGGTCTGGTTGTGATTCAGGAGTGATGAACCTTGGATTTTGTCCTTGCTTTTGGGGTGACTTAGATGAAAATCCCATGTGGCTTGCGTGCAAGCTGTCTGGGAACGTGGTGGTGCTACAAAGAATTGCAGGGAGAGGCAAAGAGGGGATCATAGGAAAGAGAATAATGAGATTTAAAAGATAACTAAGGCTGCTGGTTCCCAAATACCACAGTGCTCATAGCTGGGCTGGTGAGCCCAGGGAAAAGCCAAGTGCTGGAGAAAAGCTGGCAGCTGAGGTGGGGCTGCAAATCTGCAAGTGCTGCTGCAGGGAGGGTCCTCAGCACCTCTAAGCCCTGGGGCTGGTCCCTCTCTCCAGGCACAAGATATGTGGAGATGCCCATGCTCTGGGAGGCATTCATGGCATCGATCTACCAATCTTCACCTCCACCAGGACATCCTGGCACCTTGACAAAGCATCAGCATTTGAAACTAGGCTGAGCTAAGGAGATGGGCAGAGAATAGCAATGAGCAAGGACAGACTGGCATCTAAATGTGGAAGGAGTGAGGCAGCCCATGAAGAGAGAGCTGGGGAAGAGGTGGGGATGGAGTGAGACAAAGCACCTGGAGGACAAGTGCTGAGAGGGGAACACGTCACCCAAGGGCAGAGGAGGGCGGTTCCTCCCTGGGGAATTCCCTGCCTTTACATACCAGCACCAGGAGGACCCTTTGGTCCCTGTGGTGATGGCAGATCAGGGGAAGGAAGCCTCGCCTCCATCCTCTTCTGGACCCAAAAGAGGTGGGGATGGAGTGAGACAAAGCACCTGGAGGACAAGTGCTGAGAGGGGAACACGTCACCCAAGGGCAGAGGAGGGGGGTTCGTTTCTGGGGAATTCCCTGCCTTTACATACCAGCACCAGGAGGACCCTTTGGTCCCTGTGGTGATGGCAGATCAGGGGAAGGAAGCCTCTCCTCCATCCTCTTCTGGACCCAAAGGCTCTTGAGTTTCCCCTTCCAAAGCTGATGATGCCACATCCAGCAGTGCAGGAAAGCTCTCAGTGGGCTTGAATATAGTAACTGTGCTGGGCAGAGAGAGAAATACCGATCCAGGTCATGGCACTATTTTCTCTAACCAAATCCCCGGCAGCAAAGCAATCCCAGCTGCCTCAGATGGGAATTTCACCCAAAATGAGACCTCAAGAGTTAGTCTACAATGTTCTCCCACCCCTTCCATACCTTCACACACAAACCACTTCATACACACAGACTGTCTTTGTTAGGGGTTGTACTTCTTCATGCCTGGAGTCACAGAGCCATACCAATTTAAACCACCCCTTGTCTTTTCAAGTTTACTTACTAATTTTTTTTTTTTTTTTCTCGTCTTAGAGTGCAGGCTGAATAATTAGAGCAAGTGGCTGCATTTCTCAAAATAAAACTGGGATTTGTAAGTGCCAAAGGACATTGGCGGTGCTGGAAGGGAAAGGTAATTGACATTCCCTTTGGGAAATCTCTTAAAAAATTTGGGCCTGGGCTGCTTTGATTTATTGTCAGTGGTGCAATACAGGCAGGGAATATGATAATCCTCGCAAGCAAACAAACAGCACAACCAAAAGAAACCAAAGCAGAAGTTGAGCTCTGCTGCGTGTCTGACAGCAGAGAGGGACTGGCTGTGACCGGGCTGATCTTCCAGCTTTTTCATTCCAACCATGATGTTAGGGCATTACAATGCAAAAAAAAGACAATAAAGTTCTTCTAAATGGGGCTGGAAGGTCTCATCAGCAAGCACAGGACCCTGCAGACGAAGCCCATGAGGGGCTGAGCGCTCAGCCATCCCTGGGCTGCTGGGGAGAATGTGGTCTTCTGGGCTATGGCTGTTCCAGGGCTTCCCGAAACGCCGCAGTGAAGTTCTGCTGCCCGCAGCGGTGCACAGCGACACGGCGCTGATTAACTGCAGGCTCCCCCGGGCTTGCCAGGATTTCCAGAGAAGGGAAGGAGAGAATTTTTGTGGCATCCCACACCCCACCGTGGCGAGAGGAGAGCCTGTCTGCTCCCCAGCCTACATGCCATAGATAACTAAATACCTGTTTATGTGAAAGGGAGATATATATGCACCCACACCGCTGCAAATGTGGTGTGTATGTGCTAGGTTCATGGCACAGCCTTGATTAACCTTTGCCTGAGTCACCCCTCCTCTTGCAACAAAATGTGCATTAAATGATACTCTTACAAGATGAGTTTGCGCCAGCCTCTCAGCGGCTTCTGCTTAAAGGGCAGCTCTGATGTCCTTGCTGTTGGGATATTTCCAAAAGGGAATAAATTGTTGTCCCTTATCCCAGTCTCCCTGTTACAAACCGCTTAGTATTTCTGAGACGGGCACTTGCTGTCGGCACTTGCACCAGGGCTTTGCAGTACCCGGCAATCCAGCCTTCGTGTGTTAGGACGTTTTGCTCCCAGTTGCGTTAAAGCAAAGGCTCAGGTATTGCTCATCCACCTGGATTTACACAAGCACTTGCAGTGCCCTGAGCACCAAACTGTTGCAAAATGAATAATATTTAAAAAAAAAACAATTTCAAATCCAAATTAAAGCAGAGCACTTCAGCATAACACAACCCCAACAAGCCCGCTGTATCGGATGCTTCCACTCTTGCAGCACCGGGGGCCAGGGAAGGGGTTTTCTGGGTGCTGGGGTGCAGTGACCTTAGGGCAGGTTGGGCAGGGAGTTGGTGCTGGGGGCTGTGCGACCTTGTAGCAGCTCCAACTCCCCCTTCCCCCCCGCAAAGGGTTTGGGGGAGTTTTCCAGCTCAGCTCATCCACCTGGACTTACCACTTGCAGTGCCCTGAGCACCAAACTGTTGCAAAATGAATAATATTTAAAAAAAAAACAATTTCAAATCCAAATTAAAGCAGAGCACTTCAGCATAACACAACCCCAACAAGCCCGCTGTATCGGATGCTTCCACTCTTGCAGCACCGGGGGCCAGGGAAGGGGTTTTCTGGGTGCTGGGGTGCAGTGACCTTAGGGCAGGTTGGGCAGGGAGTTGGTGCTGGGGGCTGTGCGACCTTGTAGCAGCTCCAACTCCCCCTTCCCCCCCGCAAAGGGTTTGGGGGAGTTTTCCAGTGATTCCCCTTCAGCTGCTCATTTACTAGGGGCAGAGAACAGTCTTGCACCTCACCTGTTTTTGAAGGTGCTGCTCCCCTCCCCAGGCTGCCCAAGCCTTTGATATTGCCATGTCTTTACAACTCACGGCCTGACGGACCACACGCCTCATTTCTACCCAGCATCTCTCTTTTCCCATTCGGTGATTTTGTAAAAGGGTGTCTCCAAATCTCCCCTTGTTGTACCTCTGTTTCCGAATTGCAATTGGGTGTCTTGTGGTTTAACTGCTGCCAAGAGCACAGCACCTCTGGTGCATCTAAATAGCTGATTTTTTCAGGATCTGATTCAGGTCTTGCCTCCAGTGATATCAGCTTGGCTGCTGCAATGGGAACACAGTGTTAAATGTGTTGAAGTGAAGGAGAAAAACACTTGGGAACATCAGGTGCAGCACGGGGAAGGGGCTGGCGGGCTGCACCGTGGCTGCCCTCCACCTGTGCTTCCCTGGACATCGAGGTCCCTGGGCCTCCTGCTGCTCCCTGTCTAAATTTGGTGCATGCCTCGAGCGCGAAGCAATGTCCGCTCTCCTGGGCTGCCGGCTTCTGCCTGGAGATGATGAACACGGCTCATCCCTGGTGGTGTTACGGACACCCCGCTTTGCCTCCAGCTCAAATGCCAAGGTGCTGCCATGATATCGTGCCCATGTCCCTAGATATTTTTCCATGCTCCAGAGGCACGCATGTACCCGTGATATCCCCATGCACCGTCCCCTTGGCCTGAGGACATGAAGCACTAAGAACTGTGGGTGCAGCTAAATGAGTCCCTATGCAGGGATGAGAAGGGGAGGGAGGACAGAGGGGCTGTCCGTAGTCATCGCTGACAAGTCACAGGTCATACCCTGTTGCTTTCCCCTGACCTGAGCGGGGTTTCCCTGCAGAAGACCCAGAGGAGAGGGGGAGCCCAGCACTTCAGGTGCAGTTGGTCCCCACGACCCCGCACACGTGCACACACCCAGGGCGAGGGTGCATCTCCATTCTCCATCCGCCACTGTAGCTCCAGGCGTGCTTTGGGAATGCAGTGAAATGATTAGATTTAGAAACAGCCTGGGAAGCACTTAATTCATGATTATCTGCAAGCCAGTTCTCCCATGGAAAAGTGTCTGCAGGGAGCCAGGCATGGGGCAGGGCGACTCCAGCAACACTTAGCTCCAGTCACAAAGATTGCCTTGAGACCCTCAGCAAGCTGCAGGCACCTTCTGCTTGTGCCTGCGAGCAGAAAGGGTCTGATCCAGCAGCGTGGACCCTGTCGAAATCAATGGGAGGTTCACACTGCGGAGCTGGGCAGGGAAGGAGCAAAGCCTCCAGCGGGACAGCGATGGGAGAGAGCTGCGGTGTTCCCAGCCAGTTTGCAGCCAGGACACGCACTGGCACCGCAGCCCACGGAGCCACCGTGGCAGTCACAGGAGGCCACGCGGGTCCCGCGGTGGCTGCGCTGGCGGGGGGTCTGGCCACCACATGCTCGCACATAATTCCTGACCTCAAGTCGAAAGTATAATTCTTTCTGCGACGTCTGACATTTAGCTGTACAGCGATCCTTGCCAGGAAATTGCCATCATTTCAGTTCTGCTCCCAGCTACCGTTCTGATTTATATTTTTGTTTTTATCCAATTTTTCTGACTTGTTTTGGTAGGGTGGACAAAATGTTCTCACTCAAGACAGATGACAGTTTGCCGATAAGAGGAGCAACTTATCACAAACAGCTCCGATTCTTTCTCAAATGCTTAGTCTGTTGGAACAGCTTTAAAGTCTAATGTGATATTGTAGGTTAGCCCCAAATCTGCTTTCCCTCCTGTATTTCATACTTTATGGCTCCGAGCATCAGTCCTTTTAAAACAAAACACTTCCATCTTTTTCAGATCATCCATGCTTTTCTTCCTTTTTTTCCCCCCCCCTTTCCTCTTAATTTAACTGTTTTAAAACTCCTTTTGGTATGGCAATAAAATAAATACTGTAGGTGAATGACCTCTTGGAAGCTTGGTGTCCTTGAGTCTAACTTTAGAAATCATTTGTCACAGGCACAGAAATGTGCACTGCAATGAGAATTAGCTGCCAGATTTTTTTTTCAGGCAATTATATTGTAATTTGAGTGGCATTCTTGATAATAGTTCAGGTTCTCTAGCCTTCCCCCCCTACCCCAGCAAACCGTGCACTAAAAAAGAAAAATTCTGTCCTATTCTGTTTTAAAAATCATTTTTTTATTATTTATCGTATGGAAAATAAATGAGAGGAGAAGAGACACAAGGAAGCTGAACAGCTTTGAGCTCTGGAGATAAGCCCAGTAGGCTAAGAGGATATTACACAGTTGGGTTTAGTTCAGCAAAAACAGGACATTCTACCAGAAATTCTACTAATTTGCAATTAGTAATTTGGGCCAGAAAAATTCAGTTTATTGCAAAACTTGCAGCTTTACTGAGTGAAATGCCCTCTTCTGCTCGCAATTTGTATGCTGCTAGCAAAGCATAACATGCTCCGATCAGGTGCTTTCACTGCTTGAAATTGTAGATTTTGTAGAAAAATCACTTTTGGTCTGCAAATGTGTTATTTCAGTGTGACTATTTATCGCTAACACTCAGGCTGCATCAGTGCCTTGCACGGGACATGGGATGCACCGGTGTCTGCGAAGGGATAAGCCCCTGGGCACATGTGCCAAGGAGCTCAGGCATGTTCAAACTGGTGTCCGAAGCTCGGAGTTCAAACCTCCTCCTTTGCCAGGTAGTGTGACGCAACCAGAGCTCACTTCAGATGCCCATACTGATATTCGTGCTGCAGATGCATTTTTATGATATTCATTCCTGTAGCACAGGTACTCGGGTGTGCGGGGACAGGGCTACAGCAGGGCTCTGTCAAAGTTCAACCGGGATTGAGTCTTTATGAATAATCTGTTGGATTGCTCCCTCTGCCCTCCATTAAATAGATATAGTTCTCAAGTTTTATACATCAGTACCATACCTAGTCGATGAAACCACCCTGCGAGTCTGCATGTAGCAAGTAACCAAACACTGGAGATCTCTGCTGGGTGCACGTCAGCTGCAGGACAGCCCAGAGGGACTGGGGCCATCATCCTCCTTGGGTGCAGGATCCATCCTTGCATCCCAGAAAGCTCCTGAAATCCTTTTGGGAGCTCCCGCTCCCTTCCAGAGCGATTGCAGGTGGGTTTGCACCGCCCCAGGGTACACGGGGTGGGAAGAGCACGTTGCTGATCGCTGGGTTTGGATCATGGGTGAAAACTGTACGGGGAACTCACCTGAATTAATACAATTTTTGGGAGAAGCCTCTGGATTTGTAGCATTAACTGAGAGCAGGAGAAAGAGTCAGTGCCCTGAAATGAGGGTTGCTGAAGCTGCTACATGTCAGTTGCTTGGGGGTCAGGTCTCTTGGAGGATTTTGGCAGTCCATTTCAAAATCTTGAAAGACCTTTTGGGGGCTCAAAATATAGCTGCCAGCCTCCATTGCTAATCACATCACTACAAACACCTCTCACGTGTATTTGGAAGGAAGGCGTTTGGTGAAAAGCAAAGCTGCCTGACCCTACTTACTTGCACAGCATCAGGGGAGGGTTCATTTATCAGACGTGCTGGAGCATCGGTCCTAGATGCCACCACAAAGCAGCTGCACCTGAGCAGCACTGACCTCTCCCAAAGGGGATTTCGCAGCTGCGCCCTGGCCAATGTGGAGCCGGGCTGAGCATCCCGGCAGGCACAGCACAGATCCTGCCATCGCAGGAGACAGCACGAGCCACAGTCTGCAGCCGCCCTGCACAGCACCAGCAAGCCTCTCCCAAGGTCAAATCCCCCCAAGCAGCACAAAGGACCCTCCAGAGACCCCTAAGACTAACGAAGCCTAAAATTCAGGTCTAAACACATATACAGCCAACAAGGTGCCTCTTTCACACCCGGTTGTTACCTGGAAATAGGGCACGCGCTGTCTTGTAAGGGCACTACCTTCATTTTCCCCATGCTTGAACCCCCCCTGGCACTGGCAGCTCCCCTTGTGGCTTTCTGGGCCCCATGTGCACAGAGGCAATTGAAGGAGACACGTTCACTTCTCCGTGCGATGGAGTTATCCTCCTTCCAGTAAATAAATGTCCATGTGTGTACCTCGCGCTTGTATCTGAAGAGGAGATACTGTCTGCCCAGCTCTTTCAATTTTTCATCCTCCTGGAGGGAAAATGTGATAGGAAAAGCCTAAAAATTAAAAAAAGACTGAGGGAACAGTCATGCCTAACACCTTTTTCAGCGCAGTCCACCCAATTATTTTCCTTCCCCTGCCTTTTTTAATTTTAAAGCTTCCTCTGAATGTAGGTCCCAGGTCAGCAAGGCATTAAGGCACTCCTGAAGTACCTCAACTTTAAACCATATCCCATGGAAAGGACACTAATCATCTCTCGCATCTTCAACTAAAGATACAGCACTTTATCTGGGATCCAGAGTGCATCTATAAATATCAGCCCATCTCGCAGCCAGGCAAGTGCTAGGTCCATTACAGAAATGGGTAACCTAAATCACAGAGCTGGCTGGGGCCCGCCCATGGTTAATCTTTATAATGGGAGGGAGCTGGACCAAAATGTGTGTATAGCTGAGATGGCAGGAGGTCCGGTGGGTATATACAGTGAAAATACCAGGGAAAGCTGTTCCCATAAAGATTCCCAGAATAATCCCGTCTCCCCCAGACTCTCTTGCAGCCCCATGAGCTACCACGGGACAGAGGTGATGCAGGACACAGGGGAGCGGTGACGGCCACTCCAGAGGTGTGCAGGTAGAGGACACATCTTGAGGGGGCCCTTCAGAAAATAAAATGAGCAAAGACCTATTTCTCAGCTCTTCTGCTGCTGGAGGAGACTGGATGGGCGACCACAGTGAGGAGAAAAGTTGGCGACCAGCTCGCTATTGCACTGTGTCTAGATCACAGACAGAGAGCTCCTGAAATGCATCTGTAGATCTAAATTAAAAACCTAACGGGATTTTCAACCCCTTGATTTTTGCTAGCATTTTGTTTGCTTTTTATTATCCTAAATGCATAGTTTTTTAAGGCACTGGTCCCTCGGAGAGGGCAAACCTGTACAACACCAAACAAAGCCTTTTGTGAAGCAGAGCGGGCCGTGGGTTGGGCTGGAAGAGGAGATCTCCCTCCTTCCCCAAGCACAGCCTGGGGTCCCTCTGCAAGCCCCAGGGCAGATGCTCACCTGCAAAGGCTGTTCCCAGGGCCACGCTGCCATCGGCAGCGATGCTGCCAGGGATGATGCCAGGCCATAAGATGCGGTACGCTGCTCTATGTGTTGTTAGTCATTTGTTGTGGTTAGTAAGCAAAACCTCCCAAGCTCATTTCTGTTCTGTTACAGGAAGGAGAAAAAGGGAATAAAATAACTCACTTCAAGGTAATTTGCTACAGATTTTGTATATGATCAAGAGGTCTGTAAAAAGTGGGAATAGTTACAAAAATCTAACATGGCCCTTTAGAGAAAAATATCACAAAGTTATCAAACGTCGACAAAGTGAGAATAAATTGCAGTGGTTTCAATGCATTTTGCATGCCTATAGATCACAAACTGCCCAGCTCCTGCCTGCCCACCCCGGGAGCTGCCTTTCTGTTTAGTTTGATGGGGTTTTGGTCAAATCCCAGAGGGATGTCACTGCACGGGCTGGCGGCTCCTTGGCAAGGATTTGGTCCTGGGGGTTGGCACATATAGGGTGTGATTCTCCTCTTCTGTGACCAGCCACCACAAGGACCTGGCACAGGTCCTGCTGCTCTTTTCTGTTCCCCACATCTCTGGGGAAGCGCGAGGAGATCCAGGGTGGGAAAGGTTCCCTTCCCCCCGGGACGCAGAGCACGAGAGTCCCTTCAAACGTGGAGATAAATTTCAAAACCATCACCGAAAGACAGCCGCGTCCCATAAAGTGCTGGCTGCTCTTAGGATTGAAATGGAGATTTCTCCCGCTAATTATAAAAATGGCAGGCAAAACCCTGCACGATATGATTTCTTACATTAAACAAATTTTATGACGGAGAAGACTTTTAGTGGCACTATTTGCAGACCTGGCCTTTCGCCAGCTCACTGTCATTAAATCTGCCGATCTTAAGTATCAGCTGCACTTATTCAAAGGGGCTATAAATAAAACCCTGAAGCCTATTAAAGGAGCCGGCTTCCTCGGGCTGTTTGTCAAGCCTGCGGACAGACTGACATCGCAAGCGTTCGGGCGACCCTGGCTGGTGCTGAGCACGGGCAGCGCAGCATATCTCAGGATGGGTCTTTCACATGCTCACAGATTTATCTTTCATGCTGCAAGACACACGCGACTTTTTCATTAGAAGAAAACCTCATTTTGCGCTGGCAACAAATAGCGCTTCTTCTGTTAGGGCTGGACAAGTCCTTGACCACACTCCTGAAGCCTGAAACTGTTTAACCTTTGGCTAGCTGCAAGGGTTAAAAATTAACAGGAGCACGGGGATAGGATAAGAAATGGAGCTGGGATATTTTATAAGACAAGGTGTTTTAACGTAAAATATGGAGAAGTCACCACTCCCAGTATGTTTATATGCTATCAGCCACACTTGCACTCGGGACTGCCACCGTTCTGGCTCTCCTCTGGGATTTGCCTGGTAAAAAAACTGCCAAGCCCACAGGCTGCGGGTGCCCCCCGCCACCCTGAGATGCCCATGGGTCACAGGCAGGATGCTCCAGGATGCAGCAGCCGTGCTCTGTGTCGCTGATGCAGCCCCTATGAAAAATGGCTAGCAGTACTAATGTGTGGTTAATGACCCATGGTTCAGAAATGACTAAGATGCAGGCATTAAATTAAATTTACAATCAACTTCCTTTTTTTTTTTTTTTTTTTCCCTCCCTGAAACCTTGAAACCAAAGTTCCTAATCACAAAAGTCCATGAAAGTACCTCTTCGCTTCCAGGCAGGGCAGGTGACTGCAGGCAGCCGCAGTATTGAAGTTGGGTGCTGTCACCATGCCAGGCGTGACACGGGGCTGCTTCAGTGGCAGGGTAAATTGATGACACCATCGCAGGAGAGCTTACTGGTTGATGCCAGGTTTATTTTTGTAAGTGCAAACTAATGAAATTTAGAGGTTTTAATTAAAAAAAAAAAAAAGTAGAAGCTACAATTTAAAATGAAATTCATAACCGAACCGAGTGCCAATCGCATTAAGGAAACGAGCAGCTCAGGCATTTTCCCAGAACAGCCCCCACATTTTTTGGCAAGAGGCGGGGAGCTTCAGTTTGTCCCAGTGAAGCTCCTGGCTCTGCACAAGCGATGGAGGGCTGTGAGCAAGCGGGGGCTGTGCAGCATCCCTGCAGACACCGCACCGTCCGTCTGTCCTGGGCTCAAACAGGGAGGAACCACCGCGAGGGGCTTGCGATGATGCTTGCCCTGCAGCAGGCACCGACCTCTTACTAGAGACCGTTTATCCCTTTCCCATTCCCCCACCGCTCAGCCGAGGGGGGACCTCACTCATCGTGTTCTGAATTTTAAAAGGTGGCAAAGAAATTGTTTAAAAGGCAGCGAAAGGGAAGGAAAAGTAACCACAAATCCACAGCAGAGGTGTCCCAGAAAATGAAGGTGAGTATCCAGGAGGAGAGCTGAGGAAAAGACAACCTTGAACATCTCCCAACAGTAAGGGTGCATAATTTAGAGCAACCTGGAGGCATTTTGTAGCTTGCTTATTTTTCAGACTTTCTGCTCTCTTCTCTCGTACTTCTTTACTTCTCTACTCACAGATTTGCCCCTAAATACTCTGCTGGGTTAAAGAAGATGGAGGGGGTTATTTTCAAGAGCGGGGACAGGCGCATCCCCAGTCACTGAGCCCAGCAAGGGCCGAATCTGGAGAATTGCTGTGGTTTGGTTTTGCTCTGAAACAGTGATTCTATAACAGTAATACATTAACATGCACCAGCTGTAAATAAAATCACCCAGACGGGAGACTTTTCAAAACCATCAGAAGTCTCTGTTCCAGCCCTTGGCTGCAAAATTTTTAGGACCTGCAAGAAAAGGGTTGGTTGTTTTTTTCTTGCTTTCCAACAGAGCCAGTTAAAATGAGCACAAGCGTGACACGCGGTCAGCACAGCTTGGCCTGGGCTGGATTCAAGCCAACACAACCTTGAAGCACGTGCCAAAGGCAGGAGATGAGCAGATGAGAGGAAACCTTCAGATCTCAAGCCACATGTGCAGGTGCCCTAAGCACAGTTCTTCCTCTCTCTTGGCTTAGCCCCCATCGCTGAGGTTTGCAAAAATCGCTGGAAATCTCCTGGGAACCAAAAGGCAAGTGAGATTATTCCCCAAATGTGATGTTTTTATGGCAGCCCTGTAAAAGCGCTTGTGTGTGCTTGGGGAACAGCCACAGCAGGTGGAGCTGAATATGGGAAGTGGCTGCCAGAAGAAATCAGGAGGTTGGAGACCATCTGAAGCAGACGTACGACAGATTGTTTTTTGAGTCATTCTGCATCCACTGCCATGATGAGCCTGAAATGCATCTGTGCTGCAACTGGCGGTGGTTGGGCTGAGGTTTTCCCTTCTGCTGTGTTTCTCCTACTAGTTCTTTGGGCTGGTGGCCTTTCTGGAAGAAGAGACACTTGGACTGGATGGGCAGGAACAGGCACTGGAGAGCATGAAGCAGCACAGAAATCCTTCAGCATCCATCCCCATCCCTGGCCGAAGGAAGAAAATGAAGATGCTGAGACGAGAGCTAATGAACACACCAAGGGACGTGAGGAGAAGAACATTAATTGCCTGTACAGCAGTGCGGCGAGTCTGAGCGATAAAAAAAGGTGGGAACGACTAATTTATGAGTGCAAATTCTGTCTGGACAGCATGACTTAAACTTGGGGAGAAAATCCATGTGCCTGGAATATTAAAATCAATAGTTGTAACCTATTTAGAAAGAACTGAGTGGGCAAAGAAGGTGCAGGAGGGACAATCAATATCAGACGTGACATTGCTGCGTTCCAAGCACCACTAGAAACTTAAGAGAAAGTGACCTCCAATACAAATAAAAGCCGAAAGAAGATGCTTCTTCAGACCATCAAATCTCGCTGACTCCTTAGTCACATATCTATATAATATTTAAGAAAATTTCCCTATGCTGTCCTGGGGAACCTCAACTTGAATTATGTGAGCTGGAGGGCTCACGCTGCTGGGTTTTGGAATTTCTAAATGTCATAGAAGAGCATTTCCTAACCAAAACCAGGAGGATCCTCTGCAGGATCATCTTGACAGCTGGCGAACCGATTAGAGATCCAAAAACTAGCTACAGCCGGCACAGAGGTGACCCTGTTTCAATTGTACATGCTGGGCACAGACAGAAGAAAGCCTGAGCCAACAGTAGGTCCCTTTGCTTTTCGGCGTTGTAAGCCAGGTCACCTGGAGGATTTTAAACAGAAGATGTGAATGATATTTGGCAACCCTTTGTTTAAAAGCACTCTGGCTTCTAGGGAATCTAGTAAAGTCTCAGCGTGGAGAAAGAAGAGGTTATTCTGGTTAAAAACAGAAGCTCAAAGGGGAGTGAGAGTAGGTCTACATTCACTCAAAGGAAGGAAGGGAAAGTGGGTAATGAGGAACGTAAACCATCCCCAAGCAGAAGGCTGTCAGGTCAAACCTATGGCTAGCAGAGCTGAGGGCAATAGGGAAGTGCTCTTTAGATATGAGAGACTAAAAGTAGTTGTCTAGACAGAATAGCAGACATTAAAAAAAGAATGCATAAAAGGCAGACGCTAAATATTTAATCTCTCTATTTTGGGGGAAAAAAGCTAAGTGGAGTAGCAATGTAATATGATGATGTGAAATATCTTCAGTTCCAACTCAGGATGTTAAACAGCTGCTACTACAGCTACAGGATTTTTTTGATCAGCAGTCCTCAATCTTCAGTGCCTGAGAGTTTTAAAATCTGTCCCAGGAGCACCCCGGGCCGGCAGCGTCTGCGAGGCGAGGAGTTTTCCAGAAGACCGAAGCAGCGCTGACTTTGTGCCAATGCATAAGTGTCGATGAGGGGGATGACTTGCATAATTATAAATCTGATTGTCTGATGTTGATTTTGTGAAAAATAATGGAAGAGCTGATAAGGGACTTGATTAATAACAATTTAAGGAGAATAATTAATTACAATCAACATGAGTTAATGGAAAATAGATCTTATTAAATGAAATTGATATAATTTTTCAAGAATGTGATTATAGATTTGATTGATTTAGTACATTTCATCAACACTGTTACGTTTGACTTCTGCGAGGCATTTGACTTAATGTTGTCTCATTTATGAGGAAGCTAAAACAATGTAAAATCAACACGGCATGGGCTAAGTGGATGCAAACCCCACTGATATGTTCAAACATATCAGAGAATCATCCCAAGTGGCTGTGTTTCCATTCATCATTTTTAGCAAATGGTAGAAAATCAAAACTCATTACAATCAAAGTTTGCTGATGAGACTGGGAGTAGGACCACGGTCAGTACGTGGGTCGGTCTCTTCCTCAGATCTGCATCTTTCGTGAACCAGATATAAGCAAACACCAGCCAGTTTAACGTGGGCACACATGAAGCCACACTTCGAGGAACCAGGATTTCACCGGGGGGAGGAGGGATCCTATTACACAACGCTGGAAACTTGAAAAAATAGCGGAGTGAAATATCTCCGGTGTAACATCTACTGGGACACTGCAGCTATTTCTGGTGTCTGCGACTCAAGAAGGATGGTGATGAATGGGAGAGGGCACATGAGAATGACTGAAGCGTTGCAAAACATGCCTTATAGTGACAGATTCAAGGACCCCAATACGCTTAGCTTAACAAAGAGAAGGTTAAGGGATGGCTTAATGACAATCCAGATGTATTCAGACAGGGTACAGAAACGCAGAAAGGAAGAGCTCTTCAATCTAATAGACAGAGCTATAAAAAGAGCCAGTGACTGGAAGCTGACACTGTTAAATTCAGACTGGGAAGGGTGTGCTTTTTAAATTGGGAGAAGTGACATCAGAACAACTTCCCAACAGATGGTTTCATCATCACCGGCCATTTCAAAATCATGCTGGGTTTTTTTTTGTTTTAAGCCATATCCTGGATCCACCAACGATCACTGTGAATTGACATACAGACACCCACACCGCATGGATGGGGTGGTCCTTCTTTGGTTTTATACTGTTTCTAATAATGAGTATTTAAGTCATCATCCCCGAGCACTGAGTGGGACAATTCCCTTTTCTCGGAGTTATTGGTCTGGCCTTGGCAGAGACTCACGCAGACACCTCAGTGTTATTAGTACTTCATCTTTGCTAGTGGAAAGGCTGGAAAAGTACTATAAAACCAAATAAAATAAACACAGCCTACATCCCTCTGCTATAAATACCCCAAAATGCAGTGCCAAAGAGACCAGCTCAAAGCAAGTACATGAAGGACCTGCATTCCAGTGGTCCAGTTAAATCCTGCTGATCCCCATCTGCTGCTTTAGTTTGATAGACTTTTCAGGGAAGTGACACATCCATATTCCTTAAAAGTTGCTAAAACTGTGAGTAAAAATGTGTAGTTTGATAACACACTCATCTACGCCCAGGAAATCACAGAATGAGAGTGCGCCACGATCATGCACAGCGGGGCTTTCTGCAGGAGCAATGCCACGTCTCTGCTTTCTGGTTTGGGAGCTGCTGAAATTTCTCCTTTCATGGAAATTCTTCAGCAGGAGCCCTGGCCGCAGACCCCTCACTCGGGCAGCTCCAGGAGCCACCCACTGACTTCTCCTGGGACTGGTCTGCAAGCCCCAGCTGACATCTTACTGTGCATCCAGATGCACTGGGGACCAAAGAGTTATATTTCCCAAGTAACAAGCGATAGGACGAGAGGAAATGGCCTCAACTTGTGCCAGGGGAGGTTTAGATTGGATGTAAGGAAAAATGTCTTTACTGAAAGAGTGGTTAAACGTTGGAACAGGCTGCCCAGGGAAGTGGTGGAGTCCCCATCCCTGGAGGTATTTAAAAGACGAGTAGATGAGGCGCTTAGGGACATGGTTTAGTGGGTGGTGGTGTTGGGTCAATGGTTGGACTCGATGATCTTAGAGGTCTTTTCCAACCTCAATGATTCTATGATTCTGTGATTCTATATATATCAAAGTTAATTTTTTTTTTTTTCTTTGGGTACTGGGACATTATTTCTGTGTTTTCAAGCTCCGAAAACTGTCAGGAAAAAATTTTCCTTCCAAAGAAATACTGTGATGGGTGGAGGTGGTTAGATAAGAACTGATATCCAAAAGCGGGACAACTAAAGTTGTTTAATAATTGATTTATATATAAAGGACTTTATCTTCTGCTAAGGTCTTTACCTTTTAAAGCAGGTCTTTACCTTATATAAAGGATATAAAAAAGATGCAATTTGTTATGGTAACTTGTAATGAGATCAGCAAAGAAAGTCTTTTAAGCCCCTCCATGGCTTATTCGTGATTTCACTGTGGTTCTTCAATAGCAAAATCCATCCAGCTGTAAGTTTAGGGCCTCATCCCTGAAGCTGGGGGGCTGGAACCTTGTCTCACCCCTGCTGCCCACACCACGGAGCTAGCTGCCCATGCTGAGCACCGCCAAGGACTCTGGGTCCTGAGCTGTGCTGGATTTAGCTCTGGCATGACTCAAGCCATCACTGCTGTCCCCACCGCCTGCCACCTCTTTGCTGCTGTGACCAGCACCCGAGAGCCACAGCAGATAATCCAGATTATGAATTAGTGGGGAGGAGGCAGCACTGTGGGATGCTGCCGACCGCAGTAGCTAACCCCAAACACACTTCCGTATCTCCTGCTCAGGGCAGAGGGCATCAGGCAGCAACTTCTTCAGCAGCTCCAATTCAGTCTGCAAGAGCCCTCTGCTCCAAATGCCATTTAATCCAGCTCTGTGTTAGCCAGCCAACAAGATTTCCATTGATTTCAGGTTTTGGCCCAGGAACTGTGCAGATGCTTTTGAACTGAACAACTTAAGCACAACGCTTATGTTTTGTCAGAAAAAGCCTGAACCAGCAGAAACTCTTTTAAAGCCAGGGCAACATCATTACCATAGAGATAAACACTACTTTAATGTGGTTCACCGTAACAACAGACCGTTTATTAAAACACTTCACCATTTAATTTATTCAGCATTTTATATTGAAGAGTATTTTCATTAGGATTCCACTGCAAAACCGAAGAAGGCATTAAATCATTTAATATACTGACAGCTCACTTAATTTATTTAAGCACAGGAGTCTAATTCATAAAGCAGACCTTACACAGAGCCCTGTCTTTACAGTCCTGGCATACAAGGTCTTACTCATTTCAGGGTAGGGTGTTATATGAATTTAGTCTGAGATCCCGCTACGTGCTCTCCTTTGGTCAGCAACCTGCTGCATTGCTGCACCTGCCAGAGCTACCTTTAGAAATCCCTCCTGGTGCACACCAACCCAGCTCCATGCCTTTTGCTTCTACTGACGCTTGTGAGCATCTAGCCCTCTGCATTTGCCATCTGGCTTTGTTTGGTCCTTGATGGATCACAGAGCAACCAGCATGGCTGGAGCAGCAGAGATCGGCAGGGAAACGGCCACAAATGCAGCAAGCCCTGAGGTCCTCAATGAAGTCTTCAATATAACTCTTGTTAATTGGCGTTCCTGGCTCTGGAGCACTTGGTAAAGTCTGGGAGATCCACTGCAATGTACTCCTGTCTTGGTTTGTATTGAATTAATTAGCGACGCTCGATTCTTCAGCTCTGGGGTGATGTATGGTGAGGCTCCACCAGCCCTGCCCTGGGAGGTGCTGAGCAGCATCAGGACTGTCCACAGCTGTCACATCAAAGTTGTCACATCCTGCCTGAAGCAAATCCTCCACTTGGTATTCTGGGTGCTCAGCTCCTCGGACAATCAAGCCCTTGTGGCTTATTACTGATGTTCCCAGATCTGCCATAATAAATGGTGGAGAAGAAAATTGTCACCTATGACAAAGCCCTGGGTGATATTGGGGTCCCCGGTCGCTCCTGGTTTGGCTGCTTTCCAAGACTGGTGTTGAAGCGGAACCTCGGAAACAATAGCACATTGTCAATAGGATGCACAGGACGTCATTAATAAACATTAGGGAGCTTGATATGATCTGGCGAAAGCAGTACAATGAAATGAGGTACCAAAAGCAGGATGGAGAGGAGGGGAAGAGACCTGAACAGGGTGTTTAATGACTCACCGGACTGTGAAATGCAGCGGAGAGCAAGGCTGGGATAGACAACCTTTTAATGAATTCAACGTGTGTGCACCCTTTGAAGGCTTAGCTCCCCATTCCCCAGTAATGTTTGACCCACCTGAAGATACTGATCATATAGAAAATAATAACCAGTAAGTAATAATAATAGTAATAATAGGAAGAGCAGGACCCTCATCTCCAATTCATATTTATAATCCAGCAAATATCTCACCTAAAGCCAGAAGATTTATGGGTTTGCATCTATAATTAATATCCTTCCTTAAGCAAGAAAGGGTATATTTTCGTACAAATAAATCTGGTGCTCTACACCTGGATTTTGAAGACTAATATTTAAATCCCCAGCAAGACACAGGTATTGATTGTATAGATACATACACAACAGAGACACGCCATGCACATATATATAGATAGCATTGTATATTTATTTTTAAAATAAATAGACATAGTTTCTCTTTTAAATGCAATAGATGAAGCTTAAGCAGGAAAAAGGAGGAAGATGGGGAGGTCGGCTTGGTGTCTGCTTCAAACTGTCCCTGTTTCCCAAAGATTCAATTTGCATTAGGCCTGCTGCTAACGGCAGGGCTGTTCCTGGGCGCCAAGACACATAAAGGGCTTTGAGACAAAGGCAATCGATCTAGTTTTAGTTTTATGAGGAAAATAAACAGTTAGGCTGATATAACAGTAAAAGGGTCAAACCGGGTCAGGGCTAATGAAGTGACTCACAGCAGCTTAAAATTAAAAGACCCTTCCTTTTCTCCATCCTCCCTTGCATACCTCTCCTCCGCGAATGACCCCCATATCTGCCCAAAATCACATGCGTGGGCGACAGCAAAGCACTAGGGGTCGAGCCAGCTCATTCGGGGCTGGGGGCAGGACTTGCCTTGGCTGAGGGTTTCCATCTCCAGCAGCATCTGCTGAGCGATGGAAACCTCCAGCCAAGGCAAGTCCTGCCCTTTAGCTCCTCGCCATGACCACGGCATGGACCACAGCCACTGCAGGCTGCCAGGGAGGCTCAAAGGTGCCTGAAATCACCCCTCGAGGGCTGAATCGGCCACTGGTGGTTGGAGTTTTCCTTTAAGGACCTGTGTTGTAGGCTTGGAGCTTTGCAACCTCAGGTCTAGCTCGGGTCTCGTGGGGTAACCTCTTTGCTAGTCCACAGCGGGTCAAGACCAGCTTGCTCAGCATCTGCGGGCTCTGGTCTGCACTCAGGGGGTCTCCTCACTCCCTGAATAGTCTCTACAACCAGGATTCAAAAGGTTTATTTGTCCTTTTTTTTTTCTCCTTAGGATTTCTTTTCACTTTCCTGAGTTGTAACTAGCAGAGTGGGAATGTGCTGGGTAAGCAGTCAAACCAAAACTAGGAAAGGACAGCTTCTCTGGTGCAAGCAGGGATTTATCAGAAAAATATTGAGAATTACTGGAAATTTAAACGTAGGCACTGTTCCAAGGTCAAGGGTGTAAGCATCACTTCACTTAGTGGTGCACTTACCAATAGAGGTAAAGTACTTCTGCTGTTCTGGATCCAAAGAGTAAAGACATGAACAGAGCCCAGACACTTGTATTTATACTGTCCTAAGCTGTATAACATCCCCATTTAACTGAGATTTTAATTATTCATGTTTAAATTCTATTCATAAAAAAAAAAATCCCTTATGCACTCGGTCATTTAAGGAGCTCATCAGTGATTGTGTGCCAGTGCGAGAGCTCTGTTCAAACCTCACGGCACTGGCTGCCATGAGCTGGGAAGGAGCTCCTTCCCCCAAAATTATGGTCTCCCAGAAGAGAGATTGTACCCGTGGGAAGGAGGAGGAGGGAAATGACAACAATACTGGTGCGGTGCAGCAAAACTGCGGCCAGCCCCCAGGCAGGCTGGCTGCACCCTGCTTTGGGCTGTCAGCTCCATCACCCGCGGGCTGCATGGACAAGCAGACAGTCTCCTTCCTCCTAACATCACCTTCCAGTGTCAGGAAACCTCTGTGGAAAGGGGGAGAAAAAAAGAAGCAAAGGAAACCTTCTGGCAAGCACACGAAGGAGCTGTGCTGCTCCAAAACCTAGTCACCGTGGAAAAGCTTTCCCTATCGACACGTTGCCCATTGCACTCCATATATGTTTTTTACCCCCATGAAGAACATGTGCTGTGAGCGCTTGGCCACTGCTCTTACCTGCGGCTGTGAAAGGCGGAATAAATTCATGGCTGTTACTCTGCAAGGCCAAGTACAAATAGCACAGGGGCTCGGGAAGCTGCAGCCAGTGTGGGGTACTTAGCGAAGGCAGAGCTTTGCTGCAACTTCATTTTCATGATTTAGCATTCCTGCTGTAAATAATTGATACTAATGTAAGTGAGATAAGAGACAGACTGTCTGTGGGCCGGGAGGAAGTGGATCCTGGTGACATCCACCCGAAAATGCGCTTGCGGATTTATCTGAAATAAAAATGTTGAAAAGCCAAACACAAAATCTGAGAGGTGGGGAAGGGAGGGGGGATAAAAAAGATAATCTGTGGATCAGCTCCGAGGACTCTCATCCCTCTAAGAAAAAGCTCCCGATATTAATTTCCTTAACAAGAGAACTCCTGCACTAACTAGCACTTTTTAGCGCTCCTTAAGCATTGCTCTCACACTAGTCAATAAGCTGTGTTCATGCGTTGCCAGAAAGCTGGGTGGGTATTAGCATGCTGTAAGGAATCAAAATGTCATTACAAGGGCTGTGTGGAGCGCAGCCCTCCTCGTCGGAGACCACGCCGACGGGAAAATGCCAGTGAGCTCGGTATATTTGATGCCTTTGGCTTAGGTTATCTACAGAACAGCTGAGTACCAGGAAGGAGCTCTCCTGCGTCTTAGTCTTTGAAACCAGAGAAGGCAAAATTACATATCTGGTCCTGCGAGGGCAGCCGTGAGACGGGAGATGGAGACAGCCGCTGCTGGGGTGGAGAAGGGGAGATTTCCCTGCTGGGAGCGTTTGAATCCGGCGCGTCCCAGGGCCCATTACACAGTATCCATTTCTAAACCCTGATTTCTGAGGCTGCTATTGGCATTTCACGTCCTCTGAGCAGTCTGTGCCTGGCGGCAAACAGACATTCACTTCACCCGGCATGACGTAATGCCCGCTTTGATCCTGTCTAGCATATATAAAAAAAGATAATGTCACCTGAAAAAAAATGATGCCACCGTTGAGCCACCTTTACAGCTCTCCACTAAACCCTCTCTCCATCTTTACACGCCACCTGCATTACCGGTTGCTCATCATCCCAAGCACCTTCCCACACCCGCTGTAAAAGGCAAGCGTGCCTGGTGTTTTAAATTGCTGGAGGATGCCACACATAAGTGAAAGAAATCTGCAGTGGCAACTCCTTCATTTTGAATTATTTCCTTATAAATGTAGTGGAGGGTCCCTCAGATCATGGCTCTCCCATGCCTAGAGCAGGCAGGTTTGTTGTACTCGTGCCCCAAAGGCCGTGACTTTACACATCACTCTGGTAAGCACATATTCGGAGCTCTGAATTTGTTTTAAAATATACTTCTTAATCCATAGATTTCATGCAGGAAGCCAGATGGGAAGAGCTGCTTCGGAAATGCTAGGAAAGAGCAGCATTGACTCATCAGTGATATAGATGCCGAAAGCTAGAGAGACTTTCTCATCTCTAACGTGATTTTATGATTCAGTGAATAATGCATATTAGCATAATACTAACTAAAAAAAAATCCATACTCATCATTTACTATTAATTAGTTATCAACATTATCCTATTATTAATTATTAACATTTACACTATCAATCAGCCCCTGGCTGACTGATAGCTTAAAATCTTGCATAAAGATTGTTACAACAATAGCTACAGTACATCACATAATGTGCTTCACAGTCGGGTTGTCATATCCTCATCCATAAAGCTTTTTAGTAATGCACTTTACAATGTATCTTACAGTACATGGATGAAGAATGTGGCTGCACCCAGTAATAATTCCATTAATTATGAATAAAGCATTTACAAATGACATCCTTATTTAAAAACGGTGATGAACACATTTTGTTTTAATGCGGATGCACTGTGTAATTTGTAGTTTCATAAAAAGCAATGCCGGCAGCATGGGTCAGGGGAAAAGATCTTATGATCATTACATCAGAAAGGGGAAAAAAACAGTGGAAAAAATAACTGACAAACAACAAACGTTGGGATAAAGCTGACCAAACTCCAAGGTGATGGTGGGAAGGGACGTTTAAAGGTGCCATGCAAAGCTGAAAGGCTGAAAGACCTTATGCAGTGACCTTGCATTGCGGTTGTGTCAATAAAACTCTATCCTACATTAACAGTCAGTCTATATTTTCATTGCTTTCTCTCATTTGCAATGTTTTCAGCTGGCTGGCATCTCACCAGGACTTGTTAACCACGTCGAGTCTGCCTTTGCAGTACCTTGGTACTGCTTTATCCTACAGGCTTTCGGAGATGGCAGGATATTTATTACATACAGTATTTCAGCAAGGCTACTTACGTCAAGAGGCTATAAATACATTACTCTTCCTAGTTTACTTAAGGGATAAAAAGTGAGTAGCTAAGTTTACAGATCAGGCTCAAGCTCTATTAATGTGTGGTCTGTTCATTTTCATATATATCTCAATTGTTTGAAATTATTTTCCAAATTAATCCTATGAGCGATTCTTGACTTACTGATCATTTCCGGGCGCTGCCGGTCGAGTTGCGCAGCGGTCGTATTCAGGTTATTACATACATTATGCAAGAAAGGTTAATTTAAACTCATTATGCTTTTTGGTAATAAAGCTGTGACTATTTGTGTTGATCATAGTTTTCAACTGAGAGCCGTGAGCCAAGAGCTTCTTATACCAAGGCTCAACCATTTAAATGTGTGCTAACCGGGGATGCAAAAATCCAGGCAACTCACTTCTGACCACGCTGGCGGGGGGCTGAGAGCTTTGGTCGTCAGCAGAAAGTCAGCAAGCTCCTCCAGATTATTTTTTCCCTTAAGTTCATCAGTGTTTTTACAGCAGTCTGGATGAACAAGGTGCCTGGATAATTCACAGACCATTGGTGCCATGTATTTGTTAGCACGCAGCCAAAGCCGTGCGCGGCGGTGAATGCTGAGTGCGGTGCAAGTTTCTGCAGAGTCAGAGAGTCCAGAGGAAAAGAGACCTGGATCCGTCATGGAAAGATAAGAAAAAGCGTTGTCTTGGGAGGGACCTAGTTTTGGGTTCAGCCAGACCTTTTCGCAGGTGTCCTACAGAGATGAGGTTGTGAACCAGAGCCAAGCCAGGCAGGAATTTCGTGTGAATTATTTCCACACTCCTTTTCAATGTCCCATTCTGGTATTCACGGGTGACGCTTAGTGCAAAGCGTGACACCTGGCACGGCCCTTCCCCCAAATTTTCAAGTCAATAAACATAGTAAAAAGTTAATATATAGTGTTTACTGCCAGCAGTGTCAAACAGGACATTCTGCAGTCCCCCTCTCAAACCCAGGGAAAGCCAGGCAGCGTAGGAGAGGCTGCTGTAATTACAGGTCCCCTTGTGCAAGGCTGCTTTGAAATTCCCAATATTTCTTCAAACCACCAGCAAGTTGGTTTTCAGAGCTGGCTGACAGAGGATTTATTTATTAAGGTTTTGGCTGTTTGCAGCAGCGGCTGGGCAGCAGCAGTTCCGCAGAGTTATCAAAAATCTATTTCCTCGCAGAGTCACAAGTAAAATACCAAACTCCCTCCGAAAAGCCGAGTGCAACATTTACATTTTAATCTCACAAAACACTTTAGTTTCTGACAAACTGGATTTTTCGGTCTGTGTGTTATGAAAAGGAAAGGCAGCGGGGTTACAGGAGAAAGCTTTATAGCCCTAGGAGTGAGCACAGGCTGTTTCGTATACGTGATACATTTACGGAGCGGCATGGTGACCTCCCAATCCACAGTGACAGCGAAGACTGTCACCCTTCAGCACTGCTGGAGCCAGATGAAAAAGAAAAGCAACCTGGCCCCAAAAGCTAAGGGTGCACGGGCATCTAGCGCTGAGCTTGGTTAGCGATGGCATTCGCGTGTGTAAAACAGGTGGGGGCTGGAGGAATAAGCAGCCCTGTGCTGCTGGCTGCCCTGCACAGCCATTCCTGGCTACAAACAAAGCCGAGACGGGGGTTTGAATGTGGGCTCATGTGGGGTTTGCTGTAGCTATCTTCAGCCTCGGCTGCCCGTGACCCAAGAGCAAAGGTCTGGCAGGATGCACGGCTCTGAGCCGGGCTGGCCCCCCCACAATTCGGAGGTTTTTCTTGCACCCCTCAGCAGGCTGTACACGCACCGGCAGCTCGTCCTTCCCCGGATCCAGCCGCAGCTCTTATTTCAGTATTCGTATCTTTGCCTACGGGGCAATTGGGATAAAGTGGAGGTGCTGGTTGGACCCAAGCTCTACAGTTTGCTGTCTGGCGATGAAAAGCATCTCTCTCTTTTCCTTGTTATCACCAGTGCTGAGGTCCTGTACTGCCTCCGTAGAATCGCTGCAACAAGATATGAATTATGGATGAAATGAAAAATCCCAGCCCGGAGCACAGAGGGAATATGCAAAGTGCAGAGCAGTCACCTCTGTGCACGAGCCTTGCTGTGTGCCACCTTCAGGTGCATGATGCCCAAAAAGCTCTGCTCAGCCTCAGCCTGCAATTCCCTCATCCCACAGGTCTCGGCAATTCCTCCTTCAAAGGGCTTCGGGTTTTGAAATGATGACATCCATTACTTTGAAAAGCATCTCCTTATGCTTTGTGGGACCTTCATGTGGAGGTGCTAAGGGCGCTGTATGGATAAGCTTTCTTTTGATTTTACACACAGAGCATCTCCAGCGGTGCAGGCATCAGGCAGGATGGGTATGTGCTCCCAGCGTGGGAAGGGCTTGCCCTGGGGAAATTTGGCATGGTGCAGATCCCCCCACTCCAGATTTGCTCCTGAGCACATGAATGCACGTTTGCAAATGAGGTGACGCAGGGAGCTGTGGGCAGGAGCCCCCAGCCGAGGCTGGTTTGCAGGGGTGAGCCTGGCACAGCCTCGCCCCGAGCAGAGGAGCTCCCACGGGGATTTGCAGAGGCATTGGCTGGTTCCTGCCAGAGCTCCCTTCTGTGGAAGCAAAGTGAAAGGTTGGACAAGTGCTTCAAGGTAGTCACAGACTCTGGCTTTAAGGGTCTGTGATTTGGGGAAACTCAGTCTCTCTACTTATAACTTCTCTATCAGAGAAGAAAATGCCTTTCAGAAGGCATTTTTTAAATGTCGTTTAATTTTTAAATGCTTTAATTTCTCCCTTGCAAGCGCAGCTCTTTGCTTTCGTGCACCATCTAATAGCACACTGCAAATGTGTTTCCACACAGCTATTTCTGAGTGTGCAATATCAACATCTGTGCTAAAACCAAGCAGAAATTTTTCCCTGAAGCAACATTTTGCTCAGTATTATTGTTACTTTTTCTTTTTAATGGTTTGCTTGTCATGGGGGCTCTTCTGCCTCTTAGACTCAGGATATGAAGGCTCCCTCCTTCTCCCTCCTTGCCAAAGCCAGCCCTGGCAGGCAAGAGCAACACCACCCTTGTCCCTTCTGCTAAAAAAGTTTTACTTAGTGCTCACTAAAATTATGCTGCACTGAAGCACCTCGTTGAACTGGGGCTTGGCCACCCTCTTCATCATCATGCAGAGCCCAGATTGGCATGGCCAGGCGTGGGAGAAGGGCCACGCACTGCAGCCAGACCAGACATCCTTCTTCAGAGCTCAGCTTTGCAGCAGATGAAGACTGCTGGTTGGAGATTGAAGAGATGCAAAATAACTAAATAGAGAGGTTGCTGCTATAAAAAAAATCCACGGGAGCCAACGGTTACCCTCCTGCGGTAGCTGAGATGCTGCAGCTGCTGCTCAAGGTCTGGTTTAGTTAATCCTCGCGCAGTGCTGTTATCCCGTCCTCATCGTGAGCAAGCAGGATGGTCAGAGTTTGTCCTGTTCCAAAAACCAGCATGGGATAACTGCCGGTAAAGAGGCGCTCACTGAAGGTGTCAGCAGCACCTGTGCTGAAGGTGCTGATGAAGGTCACAAACAGCTGAGCAAAGTGCTGATTTCTGCCTGGGGAACAGCATTTAAGTGCCGTTATTTTACCAGGGTTCCCTTGTAGAAGCTTCAGCAGCCTCCTGTGTTTGCTCTGGTTCATTGCCTGCACCCTTTCCTTTGGGAACTGCTTTTCCAGGCCAGTTCATTGCCACTGGTGCTACAGCCCTCCCCGTGCCTGCTGGCATGCGCTCCTCCAGCGAGGGCCGTGACTTGAACAGGCTGCGGCATGCTGCGCAGGTGAAGATTGCTTTCCTGAGAAAGGTCTGATGTGCAGGATTGGCCTGGGATGGGGAAACGGAGTGAGAATCGCCGGTTATGTGCATCTGCAGCATCTCCAGAGGGAGAGAGCATGATCAATTTTCAGCTCAGAAGCTGAAATAGGTCTGATGTATAAGAGTCCGCTGTTGGTTTCTTTCTAATTTGTGTCTGTTGCCCTGCAAAGGGTTTGGGAGGGGGGTGCGCTCTGACAGACAGAGCTATGCCTTCCCACACACCTCTCCTTGGAGGATTTTTTGTGATGGCGGTGGTGCAGGCAGCAGAGGTGCAGGCAGCAGTGTCTTACAGGGACTCCCAGCGAGGCTGCAGTGGAGGGAAAAGGGAAGCTCCGGCATCGCACTTGGAAGTGGAAGCAAAGCAAATGGCTCATGTCTGGGCAGGGCTCAAGTGGACGGGCAGCGCTGCCTGCAAGTGGTGACTCCAGCTTGGCCTTCTCTGCTGGCAGTTTACAGGCCTCCGGGCAATTCTTCTCACCCATCATCCTTCCCCTGCCCAACACAGAGCAGGCTGGCAGGAGTAACTGATCTGTGTTTGAATTTCTCCTGTTAAGTAGGTGTTTATTATTATTATTTTCCATCATAACCACAGTGGCAAACATTCCCCCGTGCATGTATTTAAGCTACCCAATGTGGGCCACTTTGTTCTTAATTTTGATTATTTTAAGAAGTCTTTTAGCACATCAAATAGTCTCCATAGATGAGGATTTATAGGAAGGTCTTGAGAGCTGTCAGAGTAATGGTTTTCCAGCAGCAAAAACTTAACCTCCTCTTAGATCTTTATTTCTGCTTTGTCCTGGGTTTGCCATGTGATGAAGAGATGGTGTAGCTGCGCACAAGTGCTCAGTTACAGCTATCAGGATGAAGGAGACGTGTTGTCAGTTGTTTTATTTTTGATCCCATTTGAATGTGTCAGTCAACTGCCTCGAATCAAAGAAAGTGAGAAGGAGTCTTTAATAGTTGTGATTTGAAGCTACCCAATGTGGGCCACTTTGTTCTTAATTTTGATTATTTTAAGAAGTCTTTTAGCACATCAAATAGTCTCCATAGATGAGGATTTATAGGAAGGTCTTGAGAGCTGTCAGAGTAATGGTTTTCCAGCAGCAAAAACTACACCTCCTCTGAGATCTTTATTTCTGCTTTGTCCTGGGTTTGCCATGTGATGAAGAGATGGTAGCTGCGCACACAAGTGCTCAGTTACAGCTATCAGGATGAAGGAGACGTGTTGTCAGTTGTTTTATTTTTGATCCCATTTGAATGTGTCAGTCAACTGCCTCGAATCAAAGAAAGTGAGAAGGAGTCTTTAATAGTTGTGATTTGGAAACTTCAAACTTACCTTTTTTTTTTTTATAGACACTAAGTAAATGGTTGGCGGGCTCTTGTAAATCATAACGCTTCTAAATATATCAGAGAGGCTCTCAGCCAAGCTGCTGGCGAAGACGGTATCTATTCCTATTGACTTCTTTTCCCCCTTCAGATTACTTTTGCATCGAATAATTTCAAATGATAATGCAAAAAATCAGGGACTCTTAACGAGACTAGCTAACACTGTGATTAATGAAAGTGTAATGCGAGCTACTGTACAGCCCTTAGAAACCAGTTAGCTAATTAGTGTAATCACAGAGGTGGAAATAATTAAAAGACCATAAAATAGAGGTAGCCTAATAACAACATTTTCCTCTGACCCAGAACTGGTGAGAAGAGGATGGTTTACTGGGTTGGGAACAGAAAGGAGCGGAGACCGAAGGGTCTGAGAGTAATCACCATCAATGGGGTCTCGGAGATGGATCAGACAAGTAGAAATAGAGCAGATTTTACAGCAACGTAATCCAGATTGCAGCAGAGTCCTCTGGCAGTGGCGCTTCATGTTACAGCACCCCTCTTCCATCTTTATCCATTGCCACAAGTTTAGTAGCAAACTAATCAAGACACGGGTACTTGTGGTGAGGCAGGATCTGGCTGTCTCTCTTTATTTCTTTTTTGTTCCCTTTTTTCTTTCCCAGGTTATTAGCAAATACTATATTTGCTAATATTAAGTTAAATGAATTAAGTTAAAACTTCATTCACCTTGCAGTCCCTGAGCCCTCCAGGTTTGGTTTCAGGAAAGGGAGAAATCAGTGTCCTAAGGTGCTTAAGAAGAAAATCCTGTTAAAGGATTCCCTATATTTATATAGCTTATAATGTATTTACATATGTTATTCACTATAAGTTTCACAGGACTCTAACAGCTGGTTGAAAAATCTCTTGCTAAGAGGAAAAAGTCCTTCTGGGCAGAGGAGAGCGGTGCAGCGACCGGTGAGGGTGGCAGTCCTTGCCAGAGCTGCTCCCAGGAGCTGGGTGCCGAGCAGACCTGCCACCCTGTTCAATCCTCACCCGCAGCCTTTGCACCCAGGTTGGTGCAGACAGCCCTGAGCCCTTTGGGCAATACCAGCACATTAGTGTAGTGGTAAATCCTAAACAACCCCCAAAATGCATGCCCGGTGCTTCTCCAAGGGGTCTCTCAGGCAGGACTGTTCAGATTCGTCTCTTGTTAATGAGAGACATGGGACGGTGTGATGAGGTGGATCTCGCCCTTGGTGATTAGAAGTGACCTACCTCTCGCTGCTAGATGAAATAGCTCTAGAAATAGTAATGGGCTATAAAAAATCCTAACCAGTAATTTTCCAGTTGGGATGGGTCACCACCGGCCATCTCCCCCTGAGCCCTCCAGGTTTGGTTTCAGGAAAGGGAGAAATCAGTGTCCTAAGGTGCTTAAGAAGAAAATCCTGTTAAAGGATTCCCTATATTTATATAGCTTATAATGTATTTACATATGTTATTCACTATAAGTTTCACAGGACTCTAACAGCTGGTTGAAAAATCTCTTGCTAAGAGGAAAAAGTCCTTCTGGGCAGAGGAGAGCGGTGCAGCGACCGGTGAGGGTGGCAGTCCTTGCCAGAGCTGCTCCCAGGAGCTGGGTGCCGAGCAGACCTGCCACCCTGTTCAATCCTCACCCGCAGCCTTTGCACCCAGGTTGGTGCAGACAGCCCTGAGCCCTTTGGGCAATACCAGCACATTAGTGTAGTGGTAAATCCTAAACAACCCCCAAAATGCATGCCCGGTGCTTCTCCAAGGGGTCTCTCAGGCAGGACTGTTCAGATTCGTCTCTTGTTAATGAGAGACATGGGACGGTGTGATGAGGTGGATCTCGCCCTTGGTGATTAGAAGTGACCTACCTCTCGCTGCTAGATGAAATAGCTCTAGAAATAGTAATGGGCTATAAAAAATCCTAACCAGTAATTTTCCAGTTGGGATGGGTCACCACCATGGCCATCTCCATCGGCTCTTCTCACTTCTGCCACAGTTTTGTGTGTGTTTTGTTTGACCTAGGTGTAATGAGCAAAGAAGAATAAAGTAGCTGCAGACACACAATCAACGATCATCTGCTGAAGCTGATGAATATGCCGAGACTGCTAAGTGGGTCTTCATTAGCTAGCTATTCACATGCTAAGAGCAGTCCTTATTTAGTCGTCTTTCCTAGGTGAATCTATTTTTGAATATCTTTTGTACTGATCTTGTCTGGGGGGTGGGAGGTTGGATGGAGGGTACCACCACTGCCAGGTAACCAGATTGTTTTCATGAAAAAATAGACCGTGACACCAAGTTGACAGCAAGCTGAAAAGAAGAAACAATGTGATGCCATTTAGAGAAGGAAGGAATAATTTTCCCTGGTGACACCTCTAGTAGGAGGCAGAACTTTATCTTCTCTTCGCAGCTCAAATGAAGCGTCACAGCAGTAGCATTAACTGTGCTTCCACGTTTCCAGCATGTCTTTTCATTAACCTCTTTTCATTGCTGTAGCAGGGAACACGCTTTCCGGGGAGGGTTTGCAGGGCCATCGCTGGAGGTGCAAGCCTAGGATGTCCCACCTGGGTCCCCAGGCTGTGGCACATGCGGTGCCTGGTGGTCTGTGCTGCATGTAGATGAGCTTGCAGTGAAGAAGGGAAACCTGATATATATCTACAAGTCTGCTGGAGAGCGGATTTTGGAGCACCAAGTCATGGCCAGCCTTGCTCCAGGGGCCCTTTTGTCCCACCAGCTCAGACATGTGAATCACATCCCGGGACATCCTCGAGGGTGCAGATGGGACAGTGCTTAACTTCTGGCAGTGTCTTCATGAGAGAAAGGTGCCTTTTTCATCTGCACAACCCCCTCTTCTACACTGGGCATCACCTAAACTTTCTCATTTAAGCTTTTCTTAAAAGCCACGGCTCCCGCTGTGCTGGGGCCAGCTGGTTGTGGATGCCTCTCGCCCTCCCGGCCGCATCCATCTGCGGCGAAGGCTGCCCTCTCCCGACACACAGAGAATCTGAGGGATGCGGTGGCTGAGCTGCACCCCAGCAGTGCTGGGGGCCCAGCACCCTAAGCCAGCACCCACCCTGGTCCCAGCCGCACCGAGCACAGCCCAGCGATGTCCCGTCCCAGTGAGCACAGACCAACACGGCCTCATGTGTGCCCCGAGGTGGCCTGGCCCCATCACTGGCTCCTGCCCATGCCAGGTCCAGCCTGCATCCCCCCCTCCAGCAGCATGTGGGTGCTGCTTGGGAAACCACCCAGAGCACTGCATTCCTTCTGGCAGAAGATTTCCATCTTACCTGGCTGATTCCTGCCTTCCCAAACCTGCTCAGCACTTTTTTTTTTTTAAAATAATCTGACAGTGTGGGAGTGAGTACCATACTCATCTGAGTTATCTTTTTCCATCTGAGGCTATTCACGCTGCAGACTATGTGGGTGACACCCTGGGAAAGCCAAGTTTAGCAGCATGCTGCTCCAGGAAAGCCTTTTTGTATGAACTGCAATGTGAGCTGAGCACTTGTACCTCTGGGGTTTGTAAAGAGCTGATCTATGAGAGATTACTTTTTTTTTTTTTCCTTGTGCTGTGGCCTTATTTGCTGAAAATGCAACATCATCTAACCTTCCAGGAAATGCCACAGTTCTTCGATCTGACATGAGAACATAAATCTTCTGTAAGAGTGCGTCTGTTCTGCTCGAGCTCTTGGGTCTCTGGAACAGGGTTCTGGACACCGGAGTTGGAATTGTAGCATCCTGAATGCAGGACAGCAGGACCTGAGCCCTGCACCTCTCCAGCCTGGGGAGCGACAGCCCCATGGCGTTAGTCACTGACTGAGCTGGTTTTGCATCATTTCCTCATGGAAAAATTGGGCTTCCTTGGGCCTGAATCACCTTGAGCATCTTAAAGTTTTGTGGGAGAGGGGAAACCCTTCCCATCCAGCTCTGTGGGTCTGGCCAAAATAAAACACGGCTTTACAGCTCGAAGTAACCCACCTTGCCCTGCTTCAGCCTCCCATAGTCACCTCCTGGGAGAGGTTTTAAAGGCTGTTGCATTGCTGAAATTTCAGGCTCTGCATGCCACGCTCAGCGAGTGCAGCCCCTGGCTCACATTTCCGACAGCGCGTTTCCTGAGCACGATGCCTGCGGGTACCTAATCTTGTCCACGCGATCAGCCTTTGCAGTTTGTGCCTCCCCCTGCTATTTCAGGGGACCGCAGAGGTCTTTCCGGGAAGGCAGTGGGGTGGCTGTGGGGCTTGCATGTGGGGCGGCTGGGGGGAAGCTGCAAAGCCGTGTCCGCAACAGGGCCAGAGCAGCAGCGAAGGCTATTTGAAGGTAAGAGGTTATTTGTAGGAAGACACACGTGTCTCTCACGCTGCTCTACAGCTTCCGCCTCCCCTTGCATGTGGGGCGGCTGGGGGGAAGCTGCAAAGCCGTGTCTGCAACAGGGCCAGAGCAGCAGCGAAGGCTATTTGAAGGTAAGAGGTTATTTGTAGGAAGACACGGCTCTCACGCTGCTCTACAGCTTTCCGCCTCCCACCACCACAAGTGGTTTAGAAGACATTATTTTGCTCAAGAAGTGCATGCTTTTAGATCCAGACTGTTAGTGTTTTACCTGGGGTATATTCACCAGTGTGCAGATCTCTCTCCTTCGTGGCTTATTCCCAGAGCAGGGTCCTCCAAACCGTTCTGGACCCGAGGAACGACCCGGAGCCACCTTTGCATTTTGCTGTGTTTCCCTCTGCACCAGGTCGGTGACATTCCCGACCCCCAGCATCCTGGGGAAGGTGGATTTAACTGAACCCATAATGATAGCCCCCTCCAGAAGCCTCAGAAAGGTAAAATTTCTTTCTGCCTGGACCACCTTTCCTTGTTTTACCACTAGATGGGAGAGTGAGACTGGGCTAACTCAGCTGCTCCCATCCTCATCCCGGTAGGAATTCCGAGGGGAGATGAGAACTGAGAAATGCCCGCAGGTCATCCTGCAAATCCTCCCACCTCGGGAAAGGAGTGGGGAACCCCCAAAATGCATAGCTATTGCCTGACCCCAAAAGCGCACGGTTAGGGGGGAGTAAGGCTTGCCCGGTGCTTTCCCTCAATACTGGTATCCCAGCGGTAGCAGCCCCTCTGCCCTCATGCAAGGAGGAATCACATACACAAAGACTAGATGTATTCTTGGGGTGAAATACTTCATTTTTTTTTTTTTTTCATATCCACCTGTCCTAGAGCAGAGGGAGGTGGGGAAAGTGCTTGCAATTCACTCTCTCATCCACAACCCAAATCCCGCTTCCCAGGCAGCCGGGTGACCCCCAGTAATTGCTTTGGGAGGTAAAGAATAAAGCAGCATTTTCTCCTCCTTTCCTTCTACACCATTCTCCTGTAGGATTCTTGTGTAACAATACTCCCAGCGATACTGTTTTCCTGCAAAGATTAAAAATGGGCTGGTGCAAAGATTGCACGTGCAGGAGGAGAATTCATGCCCCGGTGTGACACCACTCGCCTTGGGAGCTGCCACGGGCGAGGGAGAGGAGGGTGCCTGGGTGCCTGGTTCGTTAATGTCTCATTAAATTTACTTTCACTGCAGCACTTCCCATCTCCTGGGATGCTGCCCGAGCTTTTGCTGGGACTGGGTGTGTTTGGGGAATTACATAGTTGCAGAAGTACTTTCTCAACCAAATCAAAGATTGCCCAGTTTGATGATTTTTGTTATTATAAGGTTTGGGGTTTTTAAAAATGAACATTTATTCTTCCTTCCTGAGATTTCACAGGTTCTGGAAGAAATTTCATAGTAGCCAAATTTTCTGACTGCCTGTGTGATGATGGCAGAATATGTAATCCTGTAACTTGGAAATGATCTTTTGGGGGATTTTTGCTGTCTGCCCAACCTTCTTAATTTGCAAGATTTTTAGAGAAGTGACTCAACTGATTTGTTTAATGCTTGGCACAGTTGGGCACTGAAATGAAATAGTTCTAATAATGTCCCTAATTGCAATGCCCTTGTTGCCTCTGTTGGGGCTTCCTGTCTTTGCCCTCACAGAAAATATCTATCATTATCCTGTTAGAGAGAAACAACAGCTCCTTTGGAAGAGGAAGTTTGTTTTTTTTACTGGATGTTACTCCTATTTTCCATAAGCAACGGCCACCCCACCCCGTGTGTGCAGCGAGGCTCCTGAGTCACTCAGCGCGAAGCACCGACCGGCTCGTGCACCTTGCTAGGGAGGCCCCAAAATCCCCTCTGAAGAAGAGAAGAGGCATCTTTCTTCAGCTGATAATTACAGATGAAAAAATGTTGCCTGGAAGCAAGAAAAAAAAATAGAAATTCCAGACCTGGCAGGTCCAGGGCACGTTTGCTTGTGCAAATGCAGCTTCTAGCTGCTGGGGAGAGCCTGGGGTGACAGCAGCAAACAGGACAGCCAGGGTGGGAGCATCCCCTGCCGCAGCTGGGGCCAGGGCTGGGGTTCACCCCCCTCTCTGTCCGTGGGCGGATCTGGGACGTGCGGGGATGAAGGTCAGAGCAGCCATAGGGTGTCTCTAATAGATGGTTGATCATATGTCTGCTTCTGGCCATGGACACTCGTGGGAGAAGTTACTGCTCTCGGCCAACTGCCTGCTGCTCCCCGAGATCCTCAGATGCCAAACGTTGGGTAAGCAAATGGAAAAAAAAAAATCTCAAATACTCAGGACCACTGCAGTAACTGATCCGCTTGGCTACGCTCCCAGTCTTTATATCTCTTTCCTCTCTTATCTCCCCCTCACCATCCTAGAAGAGAACTAAAAATCAGAAAAAGCGCTAACTGGGGAGAGGAGCTACAAAGCAACCGGTGGCACGGTGCACCCTTGCGACGACACAGGACCGGAGGGATGAGGACACCACGGAGACCAACTTCTGGCCTCTGCCGACTGCAGGCGATGCTGTGACGTGTCGCTGTCTAATGGCTTTCAGCACGCCAAATGCAAAGTGAGGCCTACTTCAGCAAGGAGAAGTGGAGCTGATTAAGTTTCTCTTTAATTATAACAAGGAAATGGCACGTGCAAGTGCCGTTGCTTCAGACGAGAAACATGTGGCAGTCACCAAGTTAAAGCTGTATCCTGTAAACCTTTCCAGTACGTGAGACCGAGACTTGAATTCCTGCTGCTGCAGGGCCAAGGGGAGGAGAGGAAAAAGGATTTGAGCATGGCCCAAGCTGTGGTGGATGGGACTTGTTTCAGGAGAGCTCAGCTACCTGCGAAACGTGAGCCCTGCCAGGGTTGGGGCAGAGTCCGGTGCAACATGTGTGCGCGCACGGCATTTACTGCACTAGTAGGCAGCTCCGGCAGCAATATAAGGAGTGTAAAGTTTAAACTTATAAAGCATCAATGCAGAGACCAGGATGGAGCAGCAGACCAGCAAAACGCAGGCTTGCTCAGAAATGTGTCCACACAGATTGGAGCCAGAGCCCCTCGGTAGCTGGCTCGTGGCATCACGGCATCCACGTGGACCCTCGTAATGGTGATTAAGAGCAGCTCCATGAATTTGGAAAGGGGGCAAAGGAGGCTACCTCCTCCTCAGGGGCATTTTGAGCTCCCAGCTGAGCGCAGAGGGGTGCATGTGCTGGTGAAGTACATGGGACGTGCTCCATGGGGCTGTGACCTGTTTGGAGGGGCAAGATGCAGTTGCGTGACGGTAAGCACAGAGCACAAATTAAGTGAAAGCTATTAGGTGGGTGAACATCAGTCCCAGCACACCGGGGCATCCCCAGACAGAGGGCTCTGCACCGCAGGGGATGGCTGATGCTTGCTCTGATCCTGACCTGCATGGGCAGCTCCTGGCCGGGACGCAATCCGGCCTCACAGATAGAGTCTGATCTCTCCTGTAGACCTTGATCCTGCAAGAGGAACTACAGGGATGGGTTTTCAAAATCAGCCAGAACGAGTGGGATCCAGGCCTTATCTGAGATAACAACAGAAGTAGCCACGTGATTGCTTGTCCCTGTTTACAGGGGCAATATTTTTCCAAAGTTCAAAGTCTCTCTGCAGAAAGCATGTGATGTGCTTCAGTCGCAACATAGTTTTGGTGCTATGAACAATTAAAAAATCTATTTCTGGAGCAATATTTTGTATGTTTGTAATCTCTGAACTAATTACAGAACTGGAAAATCAATAGCTATCTGGAAATCTTTCCAATACGGCTAACTAAGGATGCTACATAGCATGCTGGAATATATTCTTCACGAACACATGATGCTCATAACCATTTCCCAGATCATATGGGCAGATGATATCACTGTCTCAAGCGTCTGTACTTCATTACACTGCAAGGGCAACATTTACCAAAATCTGCAGGGGAGATTGGGCAGAGTGAATAGCACAGTACGTGAGATCTGGAGCAACATCCGATTCCAGCATTTTAAGCCAACAACAAAAGGAGTTGAAAGACTCTGTTAGTTCAACAGGAATCTTCAAAAAGATTATGAAACAAAGTCATTAAAAGTTCATGCCTCAGTTATAATGTGGTTTTTTCATCAGGCTTTATTTAAAGAAAAAAAAGTAAAACCTTTGGTGACTGAAAATAACCTCTGTCTCTAGTCTCCTAGCAAGAGAGAAGAAGTGTTAAATGGGTAGTTCAATGGCAATTACACTTCAAAAACACACATAAAGAGGAAGGGTGTTGCTCTGATGAATATGATCTCTTGCTGTACAAACACGCTGTGTTGACCATGGCAACTCGGTTGGAGCCAAAGCCCAAACCCTTGTGCCGATGCTCTGCACCACTTCCCACAGACCGCAGGCGTTGCTGGGATCCTATTTGAGACACTGCCGCCTCACTCGTGCCCTGCGAGAGCTCCGTGTGCTCTTCCTTGGTACGGTGGAGTTTGTGCTGTTGCTAAATGAAGAGTAAATATTCCCATCAGACACGGTGCCAAAAGCACAGCAAGTGGATAAGAAGCAAAGACCACAGCACAGGTGATTTTCCCCATGCTCCCGTTTGCATTGCTACTTGATACAACCAAGCGATGAATTCTGAGCTGTCACGTGCCCACAAAAGATTTGCTCTTGTTTTATATGTTTTTCTCTGATTATTCTTCATAGCTTTTTTCCCCCCAGTGAATCGAGCAGAGGAAAAAGTGGGACTGGGGTACACCTCTGCCCTCGCTCCCTCCCCAAGCCGGGGGATTCCCACAGTTGCATCCCTACCCGCAGCTCTCCGACGTGGCTGATCCTCATCCTGGAGCAGAGCTTTGGGTCTAGCAACCCATGAAGGTAAGGTGCAGAGTGTCCCTTGTTCCAGCCCTCATCTCAGGAGACAGGCCACGATTTATAGTCCCTCCTAAGTAAGAACTTAGCAGGTTAATTATGCTCAAAGAACTCAAATTTTGGAGCTGGGCATGACCCACGTAATGATCTGGATTGTAATTATTGTTATTATTACATACTGTTTGCATTTCTGTAGGACTCCCACATCCAGCTCAGGAGCTCCTGTGCATGGCGCAGCACATCAGCACAGAGAAAGGAGCCCCTCGAGCTGCTGACAGTGGAGCCGGACCTGAGCATGGCCGGGGGTATTTATGGTAACAGCGCTGCCTCGCCCACACCCAGAACATACACTCCCACAGTGTGGCTTTGCTAATCTGGGCTGCTTTCAGCCAAAAAGCAACAGTTACAAAAATATTGTGCTTATCATCATCACCACAGTCAAAATTTCCCTTTTAACTCCTAAGCCTGACATGACCTTGATGCTAACTCAGAGCTGCCGGGTGCCACGTGCTGTTCAGACTCTATGGGAACACAGCTACAGCTGCCGCACCGAGCTTCAACGTGTTTTCTCTTCGGATGATGCCGTCTTCGGACTTTTCCATCATTCGTCCCAGTGTAATGTCATATTTCATTCAAATAAAACTTGATTGGAGTGTGAGAAATCACTTCTGTTTCTCTCTGTCTTAGGAAAAAAAGGCTGTGGTGTCTGCGCATCACCTAATGGAAAAGACTGGAGAAAAAAGAGCTCAGACCCTTCAGAAATCTTTCAAAGAGAAGCTACAGCTCTCCCTTATCTCTTTTAAAGTTAACACATCACACTTTGTGCATGCTCAGCAGCAAAGTTCCTAATATTGTTTCCCAATAACCCACAGGTACGGTATTGCAGTGCTGTTGCCGGCTGGTTTATAAAGAGGGCGAGAGCAGGACAAGCAGCGAGGGTTCGCTGCCTCTCGCGACGCTCCCCTGGCCGCCGGCCATCAGCACCTCGGGGACATCCCGAACTAGAGGTTTGCACAGAGATTACTGGGTTTAACTGCCATCAGAGCATGTGTCAGCCATGAATTTGTCTAATCCTTCCTCGAACACAGTTACACTTTTGGCTCTGCAATGCCCTCCGGCAACGGTTGCCACTGTTTAATCAGGAGCTGTGCAAGAGTTTGCTTTAAACCTCCTACCTCATCCTTTCATTTACAGGATCCTTTGCTCTCGTAATAATAAATGCAGCTCGCAGTGCTGAGCAGGATGGATTCTGATGCTCCGGTTTGCAAAACCAACACGGTCTTACAGAGGTAAAATAACACAAAGTCTGGTAAAAATCCCAGGGGGGATTTTCAGAAGTGCATTTCCCACTGCAAGCCAGCACTAGCCACCGCTCTTGAAAAATCCCATCTTCATTCGTTATTTATTATGTTTCCTGTGAATGAATTTCTGGCTCAAATCAGAGTTATAATAAAACTCTGAAAAAATCTTCTTCTAGAAAAAAATCCAGTTCTGTACTTCCTTCCCGGAGATTTGTTGCCTGCTCTGCAACAGGAGGTGTGAATCATGGAAGTATTTATAACAGCGATATTAGGAAATGATCATTCAGGCACCAGAAATCTGTATTACACATTACATCTTTAAATAAATTGTTTATTACTATGTTAACCTAATCTTGTAAATACATGCACACTTAACTATATTAAAAATGTAAATGTTCCCAGAACCGGACTTTATATGATGAATATACAACACCTCCCCTTCTTTCCTAGTCAGCTCTGTGGATCTTGGGAAAATGAGGATAGTTTCATTTGATGGGCATTAATAAGGTTTATGTCTGCACAGATTTAGCCCAAAGATTGTCATGATCATCTCAGGTCCCACATGGCTTACAGGACTGAACTTGAAGACACATCTCTCAACAGCCGCTGGTGACGGAGCGATTCCAGCTCTCAGAGTGCCTCCAGCCAACTGACTTCCCTTCTGTGGCACTAAATTTGCATTCATTAAAACCAGAGTTTTATTGATTTATGGAGATCTATTATAAATGGCAGCCCAGAGCTCCTGATACTCCCAAAGCTTCTGACAGAGGTACAACACATCATAAACCCATCCCCGTGTAAAATATTGAATGAAAATCATTGCAGGTATACCTGCAAGTGTTAACATGACCCATAAAATCAGGGTTTCAGTCAAACTAAAATGATCAGAGCCTCCCAAACCCGAGGAGATAGTAACCCCTATAATAACAGTAATGTAATTATTATACTGTTAGTAATAATACTATTAATACGATTACCAGTCTCCTTGTCATTGTTTATTACCATCACTGCCCTGGTAATTCTCAGCTCTAATGACGGACAGGGGCAGCGATGGCCCCATCCTTTCAGAACCCTTTGTGCCCACCACCAAGCCCCAGCCAAGGAAAAACCTTGTCCCCTTTAATTTTAAAAGAAAAGCCACCAGCAGCGTCAGCCGCTAGCAGAGCTCCGTATCCAGTCTGGCTGAGCTTGACAGGTGAGGGAGTGAAAGGAGACGGTCCTGAGATGAAGGACTAGCAGAGGTGAGGAAGATTTAGGCCAGATGATGTCAAGGAAAGCTGATGCGCATCCCAGGCAGCGCGGGGGACAGGGCTGCGCCTCCCCATCGCCATTCCCCACCTCCCTTTGGTGGAGGTGTCCGTGGCTTGCAGCAGGGCAGGGACTACGCTCCGGCGAGTACTCTTCTAATTCTTCTGCAATACATCTTTACCTTCGCTCCCGCTGCATCCTTCCCCTTCGCAGGTTTGCAGAGCCAGGAGAGAAACCGAGCGAGGCACGTCCTGAGTGCATGCCAAGCCCCCAGCACCCTCATGCTCGGGTCCCTGCCACCCTGCCCATGCTCTGCCCGCGAGGGCAGGGCTCTCTCTGTGCTCATCTAGGCTCTGTCCAAACCTTCCCCATCCTTTTGAACCCCTGCCACCCCCAGCTTTCATTGCATCACATGTGCTTCATGCCTTTCTATAGCTTTGGCAAATTAATTCCAGCTTCTCCTAAGCCCTAAACCAGCTACAAAGATCCTTTCGGATGAGCCCAGTCCTGGGAAGATGCCAAGCTCTGGAGGAGCGTTCTGCCACTCACGTAGCAACGTGTGCATTGGCCACTCACACAGCAAGGTGTGCCTTGGCTCACGTTGAGCCCTGCGGGCTTTAAGACAGAGTTTGAAACAAACTTGCCCCTGGGACAGACTCCTTTTCATTTACGAGTGAATCTTGCCATGGCAAGACTGATTTGCCATGCCACTGCCCAGCATCTTTTAAAGATTTTTGTAGGAGACAGATTCGTTCCAGGTGACCTCTGTCCTTCCTTGCCACACCTTCTCCCTTGGACACATTATCATAGTTACTATTAGCTCATGCAAACCCATGGGACAAGCTCCACATCTTTACATCTCCCTCACCCAAGAGGTAACCTATTTTGAGGTGCTGTACAAAAAATCCCCAAAAATTAAGTAAAAGAATTACTCTGCACCTCTGAGGACAACCTCGCCAAAGGCACGGTAGACCAACACGTATGTGGAGAAGTGAGCAGAGCTGAGGAGCAGGGATGCATCACCCTGAAGCTGAAGCCAGCAACGAATGCAGCCTGGCACGGTTGAACAGGAAACGTGGGGGGCTTCCCCAGCTCGGATGCTTTTGACGCACCACTTCACCTTTAAACATCTGTTGTCCTTTCCACCCTGTTTATTTAAAATATAAACGGTTTGACACAGGGCCTTACTCATCAGTGATTGTACAGCACCAGCCAAAACAATGCCCTAACTTCAGTGCACAGGAAACGATTCATATATAATAAAGCAACGTCAGTGTGTGTCCATGGAGCAAATGCTTTCTGGATTTCCTGACCACAGCAAACAGCAGCCTCTCCCACATTTAATTTTGTTTTAAAAGCTTATTCAACAGCTCCCAATTTAGCCCAGTAAGTGAAAGCAAAATGTGCAAGAAGCCCATCCACCTCCAACTCCACAGGGCACAGCAAGGACGGGACAAAAAGGCAGCACTTTCCAGCTCCATCCTGGAGCCACTGCTTCAGAGGACGATGACAAGGCAGCGATGCAAGCGGCACACTGCCGCAGCCCGGGATGAGCCTTGGCGAGCTGCAGGGTCTGCTTCTGCCTCGGCTCCTGCCCCAGCTCTCAGTTACCTGTGGGTCCCTGAGCTCTGGCAGCAGCCGTGGGAAAGGTGCAGCGCTGCTGCCTCTGCACCGAGCAGAGATGGGTACCGCAGGGCTCAGCGTGGCAGCTGGATATCAAACCTCTGGCCATATCTTGGCCCTCCTCGCTGCCTTGTGCAGCATTGGCTGGGGTTTTCCATTACCCAGGTTATCCCGCGCACTCTGGATAATGGAGAACTGATCGCACTTTAAAGAGCTAAACATACAGTGCCTGAATTATTTATCTTTGAACATGCAGAAACAGGCCAAATTCCCAAGTGATGTGAAACAGCCCTTACATGAAGTGTAAAGGGGGCTGCAAAAGCTGCAGTGGTAGGCACACGAGAGCTGCATGGCTAGACCCTCACACATGCACGTCACATCTGCTGAGATTCTTCCTGCCCAGGTGGTTTATACCCTGGAGCGTGTGGAGTGCTCAGGTGCGGGTGCTGGTCCAGAGACTCACCCGTGTAACCGCTCAAGGGCCCCCTCTGTGCCTGTAAACCAACCACTGTGACAGCAAGTCCCCAAACAGCAAAGAAAAAGGCCCAAACAAATGTGTTAATGCAAATCAAAGGGGTTCGGTGGGTTCCCACAGCTTTCCTGCACAGCTCCTTCAGCTCTGGAGGCGAGTTGTACTGCCTCTGCAATCATTAGCCCAGCCGTGCCCAGCCCGATAGCGCCTGGCGCTATATTGTGCCAATAAAGATAACGCCGCGATAGCTGTGTTTATGCCCCAGATAAAATAATACCCACGCATCTGCTCTGGTACTTTTTCTTCCTTTTACGCGAGGTCAGCTCGTTGCAATAGCTGGAGGTAAAGATTAAATTCCTGCCATTGCTCTCT
>NW_008794731.1:1797665-1827826 GCF_000699145.1 Aptenodytes forsteri | reverse complement strand
GCTTTTGTGGGGCATCGGTGGTTTGATGGCAAGAGCTCATGGTCCGCGTCGGGAAAAGCCCGTCTGGTTTCAAAGGGGGGGAAAAAAGTCACCAAAATAGCCAAACTCATTGAGATTTTCCATTCGCAAGCCATCTCCGGTGATGCTTCAAAACCGGTATTACTACCTTGTAACTGAAATTCGTTAGAACTCGCTCACTGGAGGGGTTTTTTTCCTTTCATCAAAACCTTGCCTTTCTATGGGAAATTAAAAAGCTGCAGAGAAAAAGGCGGAAATTAAGAAAAGCTAGTAAGGAGGCAAGGCAAAATGATCCCTACAACAAATAAAAAGTATGTTAATGATGAAACGATCCTTGCTTCAAGAGGGTAGTAACTGAAGTTAGAGAAGGAAGTCACAGGCAGCATGCTAAACCAAAATCGGAGCGCTTTCATCGCATGACTTACATTACTTTTACTAACCTATTTGTTCAGATGATACGAATCAAAAGCATTGCTGTAATAAAAACGTGTTTTTCAGTTCTGAGAGCTCAAAAGGCACAAGTGGACATTAATCACATGGGTTTGTTGCGTTAACATTTTATTACCATTTTATAGGCTGTTTGGTTTTACCAGGCAACACGCTACAAACGTGAAGTTATCCCAGTCTGCCACCTCCTTTTTTTGATTTCTAGACTCCTACTTTCTATAGTGCCACTTGGTTGTAAAAACACATGTTAAAACAGCATTTGAGGGGGAAAGAACACAAAAGAGATCTTTAGAGACGTGTGCTTTGAGCTGTTGTAAATGTGAGAAAAAGGATGAAACCTGGGGAGAGAGGGTTAGTCAAATAATGAAAAGAAAAAAAAAAAAAGTAGCTATTTATATGCAAAGAGTTCTAGCCTCTGGGCTACCAAAAATGATCTGAAACTGAAGCAGCAGCCCTCTCTGCGCTGGGTGGGCTGCGAGGGACAGACCACAGCCACCTGCCCTGCCACGACTCGGCCGAAACCGTGCTGGCGTGCGATGAGTGTGTCCAGGCGTGACGGTGTCATCTGAAGCCCTGTGAAATAGCCACTCCACTGATACTGCCTTAATTTGCCCCGCACATGTGGATCCAACCCACAAAGTGACAGTGGCAAAAACATTAAGCGCGACCCTGGGATGACAAATGAGGCGGGAAGCAGCAGTTCCTGCGAGGGTTAGATACGCTTGGCCGGAGAAACCAGGAACTACCTGAGCAAGTACTTACTAGAAATCTTGACAGAGATGAGAGATTTACAGGCAAGGAGGAAGATGGGATCAGCCACTAACCAAAGAAATATCCACCGGCTTAGGGAGATCAGCATCCAGCTGCTCAGTGCCTCATGATTTCCGATTGCAAACTCCTTGAGGCAGCTTTAATCTTTTTTTTGTGTGTGTCTTTACCGCATGGAGCATGCTGGGAGGATCCTGCTGTCCGATTTGGGGCTTTACACCCTGCAGTAGCACAAAAAGTGAATCATGGCTTTGCTTTACCCTGCTTATTTTGCTCAGTCCACCCCAAAAAAAGCATCACTGAACAGTTGGTTTGCTTTCCTTTATCTTAATTGAGTGTACCAAGCCCAGAAACCTGCCTTTGCCTACAGGGTTGGTCACAACCCCCAGGTGAAGGTGCTTGTATGCCAGATTGCCAAATATTCTGCTTTACCATTTGGGTTTCTTGTCTTTCCCACCTAGTTCCTTGAGCTGCTGCCCATAAGTTGATTATTCAGAGCCCGGGACATTTGCATCTGGCGGAATCTCATTAATGCAGCGGTGAACGGCGGAAATGCTTTGCAAGACTCTGCAAACACTTAGCAGAGCTGACGGCTTGTTGCTGGTGGGTTAGTGAGACGCTGAGTATGATTTCAGGGGAAAGGTTCCCCCTTTGGATTTTATGCTCAATAAACCGAGGTCGCTGAGTTAAAGCAATGTGCGGGAGCTGTTAACCATGCACAAGGTGTTTCGGATGTGGGCTGCCCTGAAATGCATTGGCATTCTGGTCTTGGTTTTGATGGCCACCCTGAAGTCTGTTGTGCTTCCGTAGTACGTTTAAAAAACGCATTATCTTGGCCCAGTGAGGGGCTGATCCTTGTGCAGAGAAGCAGAATTTGGGAGCAGTAATAGCCCGGACCACACCACAGGCAGGATCAGGGGCTCTGCCCGCAGGGTCGGTGGCAGCACGGCTCTCCTGCGCCTATGTTTTGGCAGGTTCCCCAGCTATCCCAGCCCTCTCTAGCTGTGGGATCTCTAGATGCAAAAGCTGCTCCTATCCTGGAGCCACTCTCCTTTCCCTTTTCAAAACTGATTTATTGCTAGACCTCCCCGCGATATAATTAGTTTTGTTCCATCTTGGCCTTGAGTGACCTCCCGGCGTATGAGTGGTGATGCTGAACTGGGGGATTTGAGAACAAAGAGTTTCGGCAAACACTTTCTGGGAAAAATGCTCTGAGAGAGAACAAGGACTTCATCTGGTTTATGAATCCCAGACAAAAGCATCCATCCTACTTCGGTAGCTGTGATGAGTGATTGTAGACAAGTGCTCAGAGAGGGCCACTAACCTTAATAGATTTTTGCATCTGACCTCTCGTTAGTACAGTGGAGAGCATGAGACAAGGCAGTGAGTGTTTAATATTAACAGAGTAATGTTATTCTAACCTTAAAGCACTCTTCAGGCAGAAGTACCCCTAAATCTGGGGTACTACTATGTTGCTGCTGTCAAAAATAATGTCATTCCGCTTCTAGATTGTAAATGAGTTTATGAGCAATGGGAATATGTTAGCGGTGGGAAATGCTCTGTTCATTCTTGTTCTCCTTGCTTGCCTTGTTCAGCAAAGCGCCAAGCCTTTTCAGCAGTTTTTTAAATTCCTGGAGCAGCGAAGACACTAGTCCCATTTCTTCTCTTGTGCTGTTCCACTGACATATGTATACACTAAAACTGAATTTGATTGCTATTGTTAGCGGGTAAAGTATATTAAATTCCTGGAGCAGCGAAGACACTAGTCCCATTTCTTCTCTTGTGCTGTTCCACTGACATATGTATACACTAAAACTGATTGCTATTGTTAGCGGGCAAAGTATATTGCTGGGTGGCATCAATAATCTTCAGTCATTTGAATTCTCAGAGCTTGGCTTGGTTGCTTCAAGGAAGAAAATGAAATGCTGACAAGCTTTGTTTAACCGTGGTTTGCAGGAGTTAGGGAGTCATTTTCCTGTTGAGAAAGCAAGGCCAAACACTTCTTTTCCCAAAAAATACTTTGACTTTGCACTGTTCTGGCTGAAAAAAATCCAAGAAAAAGTACTTTTTGGCATTTTTATAGCTATGGTTTCATATTTGTGAATCCAAGTGCTTTGGGTATGCTGTGAGATAGGAGTTTATTTTGCTAGATGGCATTAAGAGATAAAAAACCCGTTTAGATTCTAGAGTTCTGATAAATGATACCAACCCATGGCAGAGAAATAAAAAGTCCCCAAAACATCTGAAGGACATGGGCTCTCTTAGATTTTCTGTTCCCTCATAGCCTCTTCTTGGAAAACTGCATCAATCTCTTTAACTTAACATACTCAGATTTCAAAATTTAGTTCAGGATTTCTTTTGCTTTAAACACCCCATAGAAAACAGAAGCTCAGCCCTTGTCCCGGCCGCAAGTCGGAGCAGCCGCACGGCTGCTCTACCTTGCCTTAGCTGGAAGGGCTTGCTAACGCCTTCCCTCCGTGACCGATCTGATCCTGCACCGCTTCAGCATAATTGAGGACAGGGCAGATGCCATGGAGCTTTATGTTAGCATAAGAATTCCCAAAAAAAAGGGATTTCCTCGCAGTGCTTTCAAAGCAGCTTTGTGGTCTTCTTTGTATTGCTGGAGCGGATTCAATCTCGCGGAGGATTTAGACCCATCGAGCTAGATGTGGGTCTTGGTTACAACAGAATCAGCCTTTTCTGGAGTCCCCCTATAACTCTGATCAACCTGTGATCCCTTTAGTGTTGTGTATTTTCCTCTTATTTGGCGGAAAACCTTGAAAAGAGTAGTTTAAGATGCTGAAGAAACTGGATTAAAAGGAGTGGAAAGTAGGTATCCAGCCTGTGGTACACTGATTATCTGTCTCCAATATTCTTGGGTTTAAATAATTTAAAACTTAAAATACTGCCTTTTTTCAAGAGGCAATAAAAAAACTTCCTTGCCTACCACCACAAACCAGCTGATTTTTATTCCCTTGAATTACCTTTTACTTTCTGTGAGAGATCTTGGGAACCTCGCTTGAATGCCTTGTGTGAGCAAACACTACTCACGGGTAAGCAGCAATGGCAGGATCAGGCCCATCATTTCTTAGGGAGCACTGATCAAAATCAGTCCTCGGTGACCTCGTTCAAGCTGATGACCGAGAACAAGGTTATCCCACTGTGTCCATTTCTCGTAGCATCTTGGCGGGGGCTGTGGGATGCGAGCAGGTCCTTAGCAAGGAAAATTAAAAAGTCCCTGCGTCAGAAGTGAAAACCCCACTACGCTGCTGCGTGGAAGCAGGAATTCCTTGAAGGCAATTTTCAGATTTCCAAGTAAATCCAACAGCTGCTGGCTAAGGCTGCGATTCCTCATCGTGAGAAAAGAGGGTACAAAGTAGAAGCCGTCTCCACGTTGCGCGTGGACAGCAAACCCCTCTGAATTCCAGCAGATGTTTTGGGTTGACAGTGGGAACATTATATGCCTGTTTATTCCTTTTTCTCAGGAAGAAACACCATTTGGCAACAATTTGCTCCCTGGCAGTAAGAATGAATTACTGACCTGATTGAGCGTTGTCAGATGAAAGACGTGCCAGCCTGCAAGAGCGGCAGATTGCAAACCGTGTGGTGCTTGCGGAGAGTGTGCACACACCTGCGTACGCACCTTTCTCTATACATTAGTACATATATTGGTATGTGTTTGTGTGGGATTGCTGTTTAATACCGAGCTGGGTTTTTTAGAGAGGCCTGTTAATGCAGAATGGTATTACTCAGCATTTTTCCACCAGCATCTCTCAAAGGAATCAGTGGAGTCTCACCTCTGCCGATCGGCAGGGATTTTTATTTATTTAGATGCAGCCAGCCATGGAAGAAGCAGGCAGCCGAGGACAGCACAGCCAAGGCATACCTGCCCGTTTGCAACCTGTTGTGCTTTGTGGCCATCCTTGAGATTTTCAGTGCTTTCTACATTAGACGTTTGCTGTAGCCACTGTAGGAACTTGTAGCACGAGGACTCGCCATTGAGACGGATCTGAGGTTTCTAAGGAAGGTGTCATTTCAGGTCGGCTTCTTCTGCCCATCCTTGGTGGCAGTGGTCAGCAGCCCCGCATGGTGCCAGTGTGCTGATCTCGTGCTCTGTCCCATTCCCCTTTGGGTCTGGGTTCCTACCCTTCATCTCGTAGTTGTTGTAGCTGTAGTTTGTGGTTATGGTACCGGTTTGGGATTTTGAGTCAGAGAATGAAGGGAAGTCATCCCTTTGAAAGTGGTCATCATTTCCTCTCGATTACACAATAGGGTTGTGCCCTCTTTGAAGAAATCCTCAAATATACCACAGTGCGTCAAGATCCAGGGTGTTGCATGATCAGATGCAAATTAACTGCAAGCTGACATTGTGTTTATTCTAAGTGGATAAAATACGATGAAGTGCGATGCTTTTGATTAGCTCACCTTTGGAGGGTGGAGAGGGAGTGCTTGGTGTCAGGAAACTTAGAGGCTGCAAACGCCAAGTCAGAAGTCCTACAGTTACGTGAGCCTACACACTGATCTCGTCTAAACTCCCTTGTGCCATGTCAGATTTGTGCTGAAAGGGTTAATTTTGCACCATCTGGCTTTGTGCTAGATCAAATATTGTTTGTGTTGTAGTAGCCAACATGAGGCCAGAATAAGCTCAGGGTAATATGCTTGGCTAATCCAACAGAAATATGATTATGTGCCCGTTCCTGCTCCAGATCGTATCTGCAGTAATGGGTGATTTAGTAACACACAAAATAGTGATCGTGGAGACATGGCTTGAGGGCTCTAGATAACCTGAATGTAATGATTTTGCAGTGGGCAACAGAGAGACAATAGGAATGCCTAACTCAAATTAGGTACTTAACTTTAAACAAGTAATTAAGAGACAGAAATCCCAGTCTTAATGCAGAATGACTTCCAGGGAGTCACCTGAGATGTAGAAATTGAGGTTATTTAATTTTGCGATTTGCATGCCGTAGTGACTTCCTAGGTGCTAATCTGAGGTTAAGCAAAAAATGAACAGCTGGAGTTCTGCTGTATTTTGCAAAATGACCCATTTCAAGCAGTGAGTTCATTTAAGTGCTGTCTGGGAGGCTGTGCTGTTCCCGTGCTTGGCAGGAATCTCAAGACTAATACCTAAGAGGATTAGAGAGCATCGCTGAATGTTAAACAAGATCCAGGCTAAGCGGTGTGCACCAGTGAGCTTGTGCTCCAGGGGCTGTTTGGTGAAGCTATTACTTGCTGATCTGGAAAAAAAAGTGGGCTTGTGTGGGAAATACTCTTCCCTTGGCTGAATCCTTCCTGTCGTTTCTGTTTCTCTCGTGCTCCCACTTGACGCGGTGTTTCCACCCTCTGCCCATCCCATGGACTCATGCTCTTGTGCTCACTGAGGATGGCGAATGTTGCAGGGAACACTGATGATCAGCAAGTTTCTTTTTCCATGATGCATTTAGCTCTTCTGATGTGCTCTCTTCAGCTCTGTGTTGTCTGGTTTGAGAGAGGAATGGGTGGGCATCCAGCCCACCAACGTGGGGTTGAGCTGAAGAACTTGTCATAGAAAGGTCAAGCTAAAGACTGTCGTTGGCTGGTAGAGCGATATGACCTCTTGGTACATGATTTTCCCCAGAAAGTCCACTAACTATGCAGAATAGGGGTTGGAAGGTAATCTTGTCTCAGGAAAAAGTGAAGTACTAGGTAATTTGGATGTTGACTTCCAACCGCCTTTGTCCACAGCGTGTAAAAGAGACAGCATGGAGGCTATGCCCCATGCCAGATCTCCCCCTTTACAGCACTGCGTAATGCCCCAGAATTTCGCATAGATATCTTTCCATGCTGCAGCAGAAATTGGGGATTTAAGATTTAAGATTTAAGATCTCCAAGGCTGCAGCAGAAATTGGGGATTTAAGATTTGTATTTTATCTCCAAATTTTGATCTATTTGATCCGTTTGAAAGGAATAAGGCATTAAGACCCCATGAAGGAATGGTTCTTCAACAGCGAGGGTTCGTGTGAAACCCACTTCTAACAGCTTGCAGCCCGCAGTAGCATAAGCATGGCGGGTGTTCTAAGGAAAAAAACAATTGTGGAAATGTGCAAATTGCACTAGGTTTTTTGAATGGTTGACAGTAGAAAGGGGGGGGGTGGTCCGAGTGGTATACCCGAGTGGTTGGGGTATACTCGGGTATACCCCGAGTTAGGGTATAAATAGTTCTGGCTCCAAGCACGATTGTGTTTCTGCTTTTGCTCTTACGATCAAGCCAAAAATAGATTTCTGATACCCTGCAAGAGGAGTGCAGCCGGGTGTAATACATGAATTGATCATTCAGTGGAAAAAAAGCCAGATGAAGGAGATATCTCAATCAAAAGCCTGTTATCCAGCAGCGATGTAAGAGAAAAGCCTGTGGAAAGGCTTTGCCACTCCAGCAATGACTGTTGCCCTCTGTTTATGAGGAGGATGCAGAAATTCCCGATGTTATTAACACACCACCTACAACAGAAGGGCCTCATATTATTTGTGCCAAATGCATCTTTTTGTGGCAGGGCTTCCGCAAAGTTTCATGGTATCATTTCCCCTGGTTTGCCCTTTTTGTTTTTACCTTCTTACTGATCAAACCAGGAGGATGAAAAAGAGTAAGTTCCTGTAAACCATGGTAGATGTCAGCGTTATTCTGTTATATTTATCCTGTACTCGGCATCCTTGCATTGTGTAACACAGGATGTTACATTTTTTGCATTTTTATTGCTCCTATCTTTAGAAGCAGCAAAGAATCGTGTCTCACGTTCTTCATTTGGGTTTTGCTCATTTTGTTTCATTACTTATATCATGTAAGATTTGCCTGAATCTGCATCTTCTGCATGGAAACAAAGAAGGGATATCTGTGGGAACTAACTGGCAATCATTGGGAAAAGCTGACTAATGACTCATGCAGAAACATTATCCTGAATATTAAACATCCTTAACTGGGTTGTAAGAATCCAAATGCTGGAAAATAATGCCATGCTGTGGGCAGGGCTAGATGTTGGGAAAATGCTGGTGGTGTATCTGCATTGGAAGAGCCACGGAGACACCCGGCTCCGTGGGCAGTAAGGGTGGCTGGAGAGCATGGTACGGTGCCAGCATGAAAACCTTCCCGTCAGTGATCAGACTTATGGGTAGGAAAAAGATACCAAAGCAAGAGTGACATTAGGGAGAGGGAGTTAGGTATTACAGCATAAAAGAACGTTTTGTCTGGCTAATCTTTGCTATGGCAGAATATAGTGGCCCGGTTACATCTGCTTCGTGCATTGGCACTGCAAGTTTTTAAAGATGGTCTAAGGCAGCTGCAGCCAATTGTATTTGCACAGATAAGCTGGAACAAATAAGTAAGCTCAGAAAATCTGGCTAGATTTATCTTCAAAGCATTTTCAAGCAGCTAATTGAAAATTATCCAAGCCACCTTCCTGATTTCTTGCATATTATTGCATTAATTTGCCAGTGAGTGGAATGTGCTTGGAAAACATACAAAGGATTTGTGAGTGCTAAGCTTTACTATTTGGAATTTATTTAATTATAAATGTGTCCTTGCTTATGTGATAATTTAAAGCCAGCTTCTACTGCTCTCATCCATGCTTCAGACTCTGATGGGACTAATCATGTAAAAACACGTCTCCGACAGGAGGGGTGGGGTGGGGTATTCCTATCGCCCTCTGCTTCTAAATACCTCCTCCCCTGCTCTTCAGCTGTTCCTGCAGCACTGAGGGTGAGCACAGCGTTGGACGTATGGTCAGCTGGCTGCTTTTGAGGTGTGTTTCTCTTTCCTGGAACGTTTCCATGTGTGCAAGACGATGCTGTTCCTGTAGCAATTGCTTACGAAAGGCTCCAGGCTGGTCCCAGTGCCGCTCCCGGCAATAGCAGCATCCTTCGTATTGCTGAACCAAAGGGATGCTTTTTAAAAGCGTGCTAAAAAATGCAAGGTTCACGCTTCGTGTGAGCTGAGGAAAGTTCCTCAGCTGCCAGGAAAAGAACTCAATGTTGCACGTGAACAACCCAATCACCCCGTGCTTTCTTTTATCTCCCTTTTAACTGAATCAGCACCCTGAGGACAAGCCCAGTTCACAGGACCAGGACATGGATTTATCTCACTTCTGGGAGGCTTTCCCGTTCCTAAACCAGCGAGTGGATTATGCTTGATGCATATGGTGTTTATCAGCTACGACAGAAGTAATACTGATAATCCTCTGAAGCCAAACTATCCGAGAAAAATTCAGTATGTGTTACCAAGAAAATTAAATGGGCAAACCCAGATGAATTTATCCCTTTCTGGAGTAACGTGAGCTTGGTACGTGGATGTGGACTTTCCCAAAGTCAAAGTATCTGTTTAGCAAGGTCAGGCTCACTCACATGTTGGGGAGAATAACTGAGACCGCCCAGCGCAGCCACCGAGCATCGCCTGGGGCTGCTCCTCCCTGGTTTACAGTACATTTTCTGATCATTTTTTAATCCCCCATTCCTGTTCCTTAGCAAATATCTCCATGTATGCTATAGAATTGAAAAAATGATTAAGTCTGCCCATAAACCGTAAACTGTGCTCAGCTATGGAAAGCAGAAATTATGAATAGATGTTATTTGCCACAATAATACCCTATAAAAGTCAAAAACCATAGAGCAAAAGGGAAGATTAACTATTATTGGGCATGCTTCAGCAAATGGGATTATTTTGCATGTCAGTTATGAGTTAATTTGTAACATTAATGTAATCGCAGTCCTCGGCAGAGACGCAAAATGTTTTTAATTGGTCCTGTGACTTTTTAAATGATCACCTGATAAAAAGTTTGTACGTTTTACTATTGATTTAATGCTAAATATTAGGGGGGGAGTCTTTACAAATTTCATCATGAAATACAAATCATATGCTTTCATTGCCTTGCTACTTTTGTTGTGTTGACTTGGTAATGTTGGTAGTCTGGAACCAGCTGTACAGCTGAAAAAAATTGAGTTAAGATCTTGCCACAAAATGAGTAAATCTATAGCTAGGAGATAATAGCATTGGGACTGATCCAATGTAAGCAAGAAATCACCAGCTGAGTCATTAAAAATAGAGATGAATGGGAAGCAATAAATGGATGGCTCAGATGAATAAGAATGATTAGGAAGTGCGTGAAGTTGGTTGGGTTTTTTTCCCTAAAGATTATATTTTGTCCTCTAAAGTGGCATATGGCTCCTATGAAAGCTAATATTCCCAGTGAATGTGTCACTGCCAGTTTATAAATACTTTGAGAGATAAAAAGCAGCTCCGTGGACAGCACCGAGCAGGAGCGGAGTTCCTGCCCGCAGCGCCTGGGTACAAGCTGTTAGTCCAGGTCCATCGGGAGGTGGCCAGGACGTGGGCTTTGGGGGCAGAGAAGGCTTCTGTGTGTGGGGAAACATCTGCTGCTTGGAGGAAAGACTGGCTGCTTTCTTGGAAATGTTTCACCCTGCGTTTACTGCCGAGTAGGACTACGGGTAACCAAAGTTGAAGGGAAGGATGATGTGGTCACCTGGGTCCGGTGGCCCAGACTCCTCCTACTTCAAGGAGAAGAAAACTTGAACGAAAAGCTGTAATCTCTTTCCTGACTCATGAAATATCAAAATATCAATATATATTCATGAAGTATCAAAGGAGATATCCCAGTGCTGGTAAAGAGGCAGTAGGAGTGTTTCCTCCAGGGTGAAGGTGTGCCAGTTTGGGAGCTCTTGGCTCCTGGTCACATCAGCTAACTGAGATGGGCTTTTTCTAACTACTGAAATCGGTGATAGCAAAATCAGTCCCCAGCCAAGCAACCTTCTTTACAAGTGCAGTCAAATGTAACGTCAGACTTATGTTTGATATGGGAGGTGTGCAGCTGAGGTCAGCCGGCTGCCGTGCACGAGGCACTTCTGATTTACACCGGGGTAACATGACCAGTTCCGCCCCTGATCCAGTACCTAATAATCACTTCTGACTTTAATAAAGTTAGAGTGCTAAAGCACTCTTATTTGTTGTTTCCAATGTTGCAACCAAAGGTGAGAAAATAGATTTAGAGCTGTAAGAGTCGTAAGGACATGGGAGGGCCAAAAAAGTGAAAAAATATAGTCTTACATCCAAAACATTATCTTTTTGTGCCAGCACATTACAACAGTCTTTCTCTGCAGCAAAAATTCAACGCCTGCAGTTAGTTCTTGCAGTTATACGTTACACATCAAAGTTATCCTGCACTGTACTCAGCCAGCTAAGGTAGAAGTTACCTGGAGGAGTCTGGCACGGACCTGAAAAGCAGTGCCCTTCTGGCTGCCAAGCTCACCCTGCCCCTGCGCTATCATCAAATTCCTACTAAAACCTGGACCCTGAAATACTCTGTGCACTCTGCTCCCCGGACAGGGTAATTAAGATAGAATTAATTGCAAACGAAAGGTGTGTCTTATTTGTTTAACTTCCCTTGAGGACCAGACCTGTTGTAGCACTACTGACCTGGGTGTTTAAAGTTTGCTTGCACTTGCAAGGTCTATCCTCTGCCCGTCTGGGGTGGGAGCAGGACCTTGATGCTGCTCTAAGCATCACGTTCTGCCAAGTCCTCCTGCCCCAGTGCCTGCAAGAACCGCCGGTACAGGGAAGCACGTCAGCTTCGCCATTATCTACCAAGCAAATGTCAGTAAGGTTTTCCAGCAACACACAGATGAGTTAATTTATTCACCAAAGGCAGCAATATTCCCAGGTTACAGTGATCTGAACAAGGTTCATTTTATTGGGAAAATAAGTGCCTGTTTTTCCCGTTCCCTGTTGATGAGGCTGATTGCGATCTCAAGAAGAACATTTTTATAGGAACCTCTTGAACAGATATTGACAAAAAATATTGGGAAATACAGGATGCTTTGAAGATGCTCTCTAATAAAACAGTTCTTGCCTCGCGTTTGTTGCATATTTAAGACCAGTATTCAAGGGAGAACCTTATTGTTTTCATCATTTATAGTTCAGCCAAGGCATTTAAGAAAAAATACTCTTGGTTGCTGGCATGATCAGGTGCTGAGATGCACAGCAACCGGTTGAAAGAATGCAGTCTGCATTGGTAATCAGGTTAGAGTCAGCTGCCTCTGCCCTCCAGCTCGCTCTGAAATGGCATGTAGTCTAATTAGTTATAGAAAGGATTTTACTGAATAGTTGTAAACAGATCTGAGGGCTTGGAATAAAATCAATCTGACTGTGGAAACTTTTCAGGATAATTATAAACTGTTATTGGCAGAGTGTGGAAGAGAGACCAAAGGACTTTTAACAGTGGGAAACTTGTAGCTGTGCACGCCATTCTCTGCAGGGGGAAGAAGAGGGACAGAGGTTGTGAGGGTCCGGCGTCTAACCAGGGTTTCTTCGAGAGGAGGATAAGGGGCTTCAGCTGGTAGGGAGGCTGCCTTTAGAGGTGCTCTTTTTTTTTTTTTTTTTTTTTTAATGCTCTTGGATGTTTTGGGTTTTTCTGTAATATTAATGGTGCCCCAATACTTGGGGTACCAACACACCCCGTGGTGGAGGGCACACGTCCAGCTGAACTGCGCAGTGAAATGCTAATACTATTAAAAAAGCTGCCTTTAGAGGTGCTCTTTTTTTTTTTTTTTTTTTTAATGCTCTTGGATGTTTTGGGTTTTTCTGTAATATTAATGGTGCCCCAATACTTGGGGTACCAACACACCCCGTGGTGGAGGGCACACGTCCAGCTGAACTGCGCAGTGAAATGCTAATACTTATTAAAAAAAAAAAAAGAAAGAAACAATATTTGAAGGTTCGGGGCATGTTTTTATACAAAGGTATGTGTAAAAATTCTTTCTTCGCAGATCGCAATGGTCCTGGCTCAGACCTTCGCCATCTCCCTACTGATGTAAGTGCCGAAAATTGCATCTCCCGGGTAGGCAGGTCCTCGCTGCCCCACGAAGCCGCCCCGGCCACCAGCCCCACCTTGACCTGCCGCTCGACTCTGCGTTCCTGTTCATGGCAACGCCCCAGAATTCAACCGGAGAAAATGGCTTCTGTTTCGCTCAGACACTCAACTTCTCCCACCCGTCTCCTCCTCCCGGCGAGGCCGGCCGGACCTTCGACGCCCCGAGCAGGCGGGAGCCATGCGGCACCCCGCTGAGCAACGGCACGGCGTCTTCTGGCGCGCCCAGCCCCTCCGACTCGTGCGCCGAACCCCTCTGCTCCACCAAACCGGGAGAGGAGGAGACCCAATTCGGCAAAGGGATTAAATATGTGTCGGCTGAAGGGGAGGAACTGGCATGCGGCTGGGGGGGGTTCACCCCCAGGTGCTTACAGCTCTTTAACACATCCAAGGGCATCTTGTTCTTCCTCTGCGTGGCCTCCTTCCTGCAAGGCATGACGGTGAACGGCTTCATCAACACGGTCATCACCTCCATCGAGCGGCGCTTCGACCTCCGCAGCTATCAGAGCGGGCTGATCGCCAGCTCCTACGACATCGCGGCATGCATCTGCTTGACCTTTGTCAGCTATTTTGGGGGAAACGGACACAAACCGCAATGGCTGGGTTGGGGCGTGCTGGTCATGGGCTTGGGCTCCCTGCTCTTTGCCTTGCCCCACTTCACCACAGGACGGTACGAGGTGCATTCGGCAGCGGAGGTGGGCATCTGCGGGGGGAACCAGAGCCTGCCCTGCGCCCAGGCTGCCTCCAGCCTCTCTGGCTACAGGTTCGTCTTCATGCTGGGGCAGTTCCTGCACGGGATGGGAGCCACGCCGCTCTACACGCTCGGCGTCACCTATTTAGATGAAAACGTCAAGACTAACTACTCCCCCGTGTACATTGGTGAGTTGAGCCAGAGGGGCAGCTTGAACCCATGAGCTGGGCGATGGGAGGGAGAGCCGGTCCATCTGCCTTGGCACCAAACAGGTCACACTGAGCAGTTTCACGAGAGGTGCTCCCAGTCTTTTGTTCCCGATAACAGGCGAGGTGGTAAACAGAGGGAAGGGGCAGCTATTGGGGAGATTTTGATTATTTACAGGCAGGAGCTGTAAGTGCAGCTGGGTATTTTCACTCCTGCAACGCATGCCCTGCGGATCAGGAGGTGCCTCCTGTTCCCGGCACGGGGCCAGCTGGGGAGAGCCCCCCAGCGTGCCCCAGCGCGTGCATGGCATTAGCATCTCTGGTGAACAACCATAAGGCCATACCCGATCCGTGCGAGGGGACATCACCCCTTTAGTGCCGTAGCACAGCAGGGACGGTCGCTGGGCTGCTCAGATGCTGCTGGTGCAAAGCACAGCCAAGCTTCACCGAGGGAAGAGGCTCAGCTCACTCCTCTGCTCTGTATCGCTGATCACTTTGCAATTGCCAAATACAGTCCTATTGGGTGAAATTGCTGAAACGGCTGACCTTTCACCAATTTCAAAATTTAGCAGTCTGCCCATACTGTTGTATCAGAAGGCTGTGCAAGGAGAGAAGGAGATCACAAGGGGATCATCAGTAAGGTGATGATCTTTCCACGGCAGCAAACCAAAATAAGTGCCATTGGTGCCACGTTTAGCGTAGACGTTGCGTATTGTCAGCGGGAGGACAACGCCGCTGCTCATCACGCCAGCAGTCAGGATGTGGCAGCGGGGTCAGCTACATCCCTGCTAAATAATAAAACAGTAACTACATAAATATGGTTTTCCACTGAACCGATTTTGCCTGCCCCATGCTATAAAAATTCCTAGGTTGGATGCAAAAGTTTCCCTGGGACATAAGCGTGAGATGAAAACTTGTCAAAACTGTCTGGCTTTGTTTCTCAGTGGCTTAGGGAGTGGGGTGCGAGGCAGCAGGAGGCTGAGCATCCCGGATCCAGGAGGGAATCAGGCTGTGGTGGGACAGGGGGTGCTGGGCACCGGCAGTGCTCCGCAGCATCCCTGGCTGAAACACTGCTATTTGTCTAACACGGCTTGTTTTCCCTTTCAGCTGTTTTCTACACTGCTGCAATCCTTGGGCCTGCAGCGGGTTATCTGGTAGGAGGAATGTTTCTAAATATTTATACTGAAATTGGCAGAGAGTAAGTCGCTGAAAAATAATCTTGTTCCTTTTCCTTTATGCTATATGTTTCCTTTGGGGTAAAAAAAAAATAATAATCTGGAGAAATGACCTGGTGGCTGGGTGAAAACGTGCCCATGGTGTTCAGCAGTGTTTCTGCGGGGGTGCTGAGGCTGGAAGGGTGGCTTGCATTAGTGCTGTTGCTGGAAGAAAATCGCTAACAAACCTGTCAGCTTAAATCCTTCCTCACGCTGCGCTGCCTGCGCTAATGAGGCTACGGGCAGCAGGTGAATTTTTTGAATGAGTTCCCTGATGAGGCAATGCTACCAGCAGTGCTGCTCGTCCTCCGGGTAATCCAGCCAGGATGCTTAGTCCCTCCTTGCTCCCTAGTATTTGTAATTTATTCTTATCTCCTTTCAGGCTCTTTGGCAGGTGAATGGGTTAAAAAGGGGGAGCGGGTTTCCAGGGGATGGAATGGCTTGTTTCCACCAGTTTTCTTGCAAAGGGTGGCTCTGGGGTGGAAGAAGGATCACAGCAACCCCCAGAGCACAAATGAAATGGGGAGAGGTGAATGTGCAAGCCAGAGATTAAAGGAGAATTAAATGATGTAGTTTCTGGGGCTTGTTAAGTGTTGTGCTCTCCGCTAAGGCAGGCAGCCCTCTGGTGTGGCAGGAGGGATGGTGGGTGTGGTATCCCCAGCAGATCGCCATGGGGGAGGCCAGAGCTCGGTTTCCTTCGCTGATGTCCCCCCCCGTGTCCCGCCGACCCCTGCCAGCTTCAGCAAGAGGCACGCCGAGCTGTCCTGCTCCATTTCAAACCGCCGCCTCTCTCCCTTGTGTCCTTTCAACTTCGTTTCTTACAGGATTGACATCACCCCAGAGAACACGCTGTGGGTGGGAGCATGGTGGATCGGCTTCCTTGGGGCCGGAGCAGCCTCCCTCCTCATCTCCATCCCCATCCTGGGGTATCCCCAGCGCCTCCCAGGTACGCGACTCCACGGAATTGGGGCTGGGACTGCACGGTACTCATGCTCGCCTTGGGGCTTGCATCCTTATGCACGTGTGTGGCTGGGGACACAGGGGTAGAGGAAGAGCTTCCAGTGTTTAAATTGTAATTCCTACATGGATTTCACCCCTGCGGCTTTCCAGCTGCCTGTTTCCCTGCTCCTTCCTTGCAGCCGTTGGTGGAGGGAGGATGTAGCGTTGGATTTTCCCCCTGCAAATCCACCGCTTCAGTAGCATCCGCATCCCATGTCTCTCATGCTCCTTGTTCCCGTTTGCCTCTCGTTTTCAGGATCCCAGCGGTATATCGTTATGAGGGTGTCAGAGGCTCATCAGCTAAAGGATGGGAGCCACAAAAAAGCATCGGATCCGGACTTTGGGAAAACAGTTAAAGATCTGCCTCGGTGAGAAAACCACCCCATGCCTGAGGTTCAGGGAGCCCTCCCCAGAAGTGAGAGCAATGGGGCCCAAACTGAACTTGCTTTCTGCAATGCTAGCTAAAAGGTTTTGCCCATCTTCAAACGTAGCGATGGCGCTGTCTTGCAGAGGAGGTTGCAAAGCTCCTGGTCCCGTCAGCGGCTGGGGGCTCTCGGCAAATGGCCTGAACTAGAAATTGTGCTGGGGATCACGTGGGAGAGCGGGGGACAAGTGGCTGGTCCTGCCTGTGGTTTTCAGAAGCTCACATCCATGTGTGAAGATCCGCCTGCAGTCATATGCAACACGCGGAGTTTCACCGAGAGTGGCTTGGTGCCAGCCTTTAGGTGATAGGAGATGCACAGGCATTGCCATCTCGTTCCCTCTCCCCGGCGGCATTATTTCTTCCTGTCTGCTTGTGTCTGGCCTCACCTGGCCCAATTGGGTGCTGTCCAACGTCTCCTCCCCTCCGTCCCCACAGGGCTTTTCTACCTTTCCTCTATTTTCACTTGTGTTAGATCCCTGTTTTGTCCTTTTAATGAGAAAAGAGAGGAAACTAAACCCCCGACTCTTACAGCTCCATTCCAAATCCAGGGAACAAGATATCCTGCACTGTAGCTTTCAGTTCCCTTTCTCTTTTATTCTTAGTTTCCTTTTTTTTTTCTTTTGCCTTTGCATCTTCCAGCCACCTTTTATGTGTTACTACTTCTTATCTCTCCTGCAAGGCAGTGACACAGCAGCGCGCTTAATCACAGGGCTGCTGCTTGGCTCTGTGGTGTGGGCGAGCATGCTTGCACCAAAGGAGGTTTGGTAGGAAATGGTTTAAAGGGATCCTGGGTGGGAACAAGCGAGTGGCCAAAATAAAATGTGGTCTTTTAACCTGGAAACATTTGCTATGGATCTTTGAAATCCTTATGGGTTTTTTTGTGTTGAGTTGTATTTAAATGGAAGGCAAGAGGAGAGGTGCTGCTTTATTTACAGCTTGGGTTTAGCTGGTGTGCAAGCTCTGGATGTTGCAGAGATGTCTGGGTGCCAATTCCTTTTGGAGCTTGCAGTCAGTAAGGGGATTTTTCCTTTTTGTATTTCTCCCGGGACCATTCTTAGGGAGGAGTTTGCATCCATGTGTGATGGCTGCCCCATGCAAAGGCAAACACTCGGTGTTGCCAAACCCCGTGCCGCTGCCAGCAATTACTTCTGAACCCTAGTTGTGGTGTTTGTCTTTGTGCTGGCAGAGGAGGATCGAAGCAGGTGCTCAGTACGGGAGTTTTCAGCAGCAGTCGCTCTGTGTTGTGTCAGTGCAACTACTCACATTGGTCTGAAATTCTTGGACACTTCATAGGAAGTTTACCAGGGGTTAAGGCAGTTTTATGAAGAATATTACATTGAACAGATTTCAATACTGTTATTAAATGGCATTCTTGACTGGGTGCCATTTTCCGAGGTCACGGCATATTCTCCGCACGGAAATTAAATTCAAAACCTGCATTTAAATAATGATAAGGTTGTGGCTAAAACCAACACAAACAGGGTAGCAGAGAGGGATGAAATTCAGTGGTTGATGCTTTTCTTGCTTATCTGGAACAAAGCTCCCACTGTTTCTTGGTGAAGGCTGTCCGACAGCAGGTATGGAGGCAGTCCTCCTCCGGGACCATCGTCTTTCACCCCTCGTTCCTGAAGAACAAATACCTGAAGGTGGGCAACTCCTATCAGATAATTCAGATCAGTCCAGACCTTAGTGTGGTTTTCGTTTGAAAGCAAAAACCCAACAGACTTTTGTGTTCCCTGCTTTTGATTAATAAAAGGGAAGTGCCTTAAAGGGTTGCTATTCTGAAAACTTGCATTAAAGAGGAGATCACATCTGTGTGTGCAGCTCTTGGGGACACGTGGACCAGGCTGGAGAGCAAGGCCAAAGGACACTGTTGCTTTTGTTTTAGTAAGGGGTCGGATGCTACACATTTTCTCACAGTACAGACAGTAAGAGTCTCACAAAGATAAGCAGAAATACTAATGAAATAAAATACTATTCCATGCCATCAGGTCCTTTCTAGGCGAGCTTAATGAATTGCTGTATTCACAGTGCTGCCTAAGAGCAGGAGCTTACAGGAATGCAGCCCATACAGCTTAATCTTCTGCCCTGAAGAGACAGGGGATTAAGTGTCTGTCTTAATTCTTGGGTTGAAAAGGCCTGATAATATAGCATTTTCCTTTCTCTGGTTCCATATGATTGTTCTCATGAAATAACCCCTGCTGTCAGTGCAGAGGGATTCAAACAGAAGACACGTAGAGCTGTACCAGGAGAGGAGGCTTTGTCCTAGCGAGCTACGGGACAGAATTTGTGAGGATCATTCACTGGTCTGTCAAGCCCTGATCTTCAACACGAGAAGCTGTGGTCAATATTTCACTCGTCCCTCTTGGGTTAGGTGGCAGGGTGGGGCTTGCGTTTGTCTCGTGGCTTTACTGCAGCTTCCGTGCGTTGTAAAGGGAGATTGGTTTACGTTCCTGCAGGTTGTACATACTGCCCTCCGTTCCCTCGGTGATGGTGACAGTAGGTGTCATTTTGTGCTGGAAAAGTCCTCGTTCACATGCTCTAAGATTGCATAAATATCTGTCTTGTTAATGACTCATTAGCTTGTGGCCATACTCTGTTACAGTCTGGGGTGTCCTGGGCATGCAAGTGTTTCTCAGAGGAGCAGGCTTTGATTGTACAGGTGGTCCCAACCTACTCAGCAGGACCATTACATGAGGAAAGAGTACCTATATGTGCGGAAAAGTCCTCGTTCACATGCTCTAAGATTGCATAAATATCTGTCTTGTTAATGACTCATTAGCTTGTGGCCATACTCTGTTACAGTCTGGGGTGTCCTGGGCATGCAAGTGTTTCTCAGAGGAGCAGGCTTTGATTGTACAGGTGGTCCCAACCTACTCAGCAGGACCATTACATGAGGAAAGAGTACCTATATGTGCCATATCGGTAAAGACTTGCAGGATCAGGTTTTTATAGATGGTGGGATTCTTCTCTTGGCAGTGCTGAGCCTCCAGAAATAATCCCTTTGGCTGCAAGAACTGAGGGCAGTCAAGACTGTTCAAGAGTTAGGTCGTTTCTGGGTGTGTTTAAAGTCCTACTGATAGCAATGAAAAGGTCTGTGTTGACTTTGGTAAGGTTTTATATGCCGTAGCTCCTCACAACTACATCTTCTGTCTACAAACAGATTAAATTACGTGAGTAAACCCTTACTCTTAGCACTGAAAGGAGTGCCTCTGCATTTTCCTACCTGCAAGTCTAACCTGTAACCTTTGGCCAGCAGGCACGAAGTCACGCTAGTGCCAGGGGACAGCTCCTCTCTTTTCTCTTGAACTGTAAAAAGGTGAAGGCATTGTACATTTTCTACATCAGCCACAAGGTCCACAAGTGTTTTCTCGCTAAGAGAAACTATTTGTGCTTCCAAATAAAGCACAGTTGAAAAGATCATTCCTGGAAAATAGTTTAGTAAATTAAACTAATCCCAACAGCTAGACGAGGGTTAGTATAAAGTCCCCTGTAATCAAGGTGTAAGAATGTGGGGTATTTTGTCCTTCAGCTTCTTTGTTCTTTTGGTATAATAAAATTTTCCACTTTATGTGGGTAAAGTTGCCTAAATCTGATGCTGAGCCAGAGCACGTCTCACTCGGTTGTACTACAGTAGGTTTTCTCTGATTTCACATTTCCTCCAAAGCAGTAGGTGGTAAGTGACTGTGCCTTTCAGTTCAGTGAGCATCCCACGGTATCCCTATTGCTGCCGTCGCTGCGGGATGGCAGGTTTGTGCCTGTCTCAGAAATGGGATGATCTGTGGTACTGGTTCAGGCTAGGATTGGGGAAAGTCATGCCGCAGAATTTCAAGCTCGTTACAAAACACTCCCTGCAAAGCAGTGTCAACCCTCTTAGTCCAATATCCGAGATAGTGAGATATAATTGAGACCATCCCGTGTGCCCGAGGGTGTTTCTGTGTCTCGGAGATGGAATTGTTGCTGGATCATCTTTCCGCATATAAATGACACATGGCAATTTTTAAGGCATATCTGTGGCTCTCTACTAAATCCCGGTGGGTCGAAAATAAAATGTATTTGCTCAACTTACACATTAAGCTTAAAGTAAAACTGTGCTTAGATTGTGAGAGAAAGATTGCGTTCTGTTTTCCAGTGGGATATAAGGTGTCTTGGAGGTGTTTCCTCCATATAGAAAAGTTTGCTTGGTATTTCCCTGAGCTGCAAAACATCCATGGTTATCAGAGATTGTAATTCTCATGAGGACATGGGTGCACATGAGTAGCATGTGCGTATGTGAGGATGTAACACAACTTTGTTCCCTGCTTTTGGTTGAGTCGGGAGTCCCAAGATAACTGCCATCAGGGACTAATAAAACCTTGAAATGATTGAGATCTGGTAAGGAGTAGTGTCCTTTCAGTATTGCCCCATTTAGGAATGGAAAATACTCAGCCTGACCCTAAATGTTGGAAAATTACAGCTGAAATTGTCCATACAGCAGTCGTAGGCACCCTGGGTATGAATTATATCACACACACACTGCTGGTATCCAATCCCCATTTTGAACATGCACATGAGATAAATAGACCCATCTGGTGCCCTCATGAGATCCCGGATTATTCCCTCCTGTTTTAGGTGTTTGGTTTTCGTTCCTCAGATTCCCTTGACCGTTGATTGTAGCCAACGGGGCTATAAAAGACGACCAGGGTAAGCATGTCTGTTAGGCGCCTGAAGATAGTCAGGACAACACCCAGTAGGAACAAGAGCCAGAGCAGGTTGGCACATGAGAGACATTATATATAAAGGCAGAGTTTGAGGGCAAACTTGTTGATCCCCACCTGCAATGGAGACTATCTCCACAACATCTACTCTGCGCAGCTACATAGGGAGAGGTGAGGGTATCCTCAGCATCCTTCCTTGGCTGGTAGGACTTGATAAGCATAAGTGGAGAAGCTCACTGCTCTTTCAAACTCCAGTTAGCTCCCTTTTGTTTTTTTTCTTTTGAAGAGATGCAGAATGACGGGATGCTGCCTCATCTTACGTGTGGTCCTTCTGACTTGAAGATAGGGGAAAGACCTGAAATCAAAATGTGCCACAGTGATTCAATTCCAGTATATTTGTCCTTCCCAGATCAGTACTGCTGCTTCTGAAGAACCCCACCTTCATCTTCCTCTGCTTAGCGGGAGCAACCGAAGCCACCCTCATTGCTGGGATGTCCACATTTGGACCCAAGTTCCTGGAGTCTCAGTTTAGTTTAAGTGCCTCTGAAGCTGCTACCTTTTTTGGTAAGGAAACCAAAGGTTTTTGCAATGTTTTCCCATTTTGCCTACAAATACAAGAGCACCGTAGCTCATTTAGAATGGAGACAAACATGTTTTGCAGTTCATTTACGAGCGGTTATCCTCTTCAGCTATTAGATAGGATCGTTTCCCATCAGCACATCTGTACCAAGTGTGTTTTCAGTGCTGTATCTACTGACATCAGGAAGAAATGTGTCACTTCTGTAGCCATCTGTTACCCTCTAGAGGAAGGCAAAATAATTGTAGTCTGTTCCTTCTAGTGCATTACCAGGAAACATTAACTAAATGTCTGAACTGGGGGACATATTTTGTCAGCATCCCGAAACTGGGAAGACCCTCACTCAGCTGCCGTATCGTAGACCAAGGAAGTGGTGTCCAACAAGCATCAATACTCATGATGTGCTCCTGAAAGAGTCTGTTTTAAGATCTCTGGATAGGAAAAGCTGCCTTACCAGGCTCATGCCACGTTACCTGAGCTGTTACGGAGGACCACCTACCACAGCAAAGTCCACTGAACTCCCACCAAGAAGCCACGCAGCAACCAAGGGGTTATTCTCATGCAAGCACACTGCAGTTAATGTATTCAGACATGAAAACTCCTTGCTGACATTTCTAAACTTGCTTGTGGGTTTTTTCCCCTTTTTTTTCAGGTTATCTGGTCGTGCCAGCTGGAGGGGGAGGCACATTCCTGGGAGGATTCCTTGTGAATAAATTTAAACTCCGCTGTTCAGGAATCATCAAATTGTGTTTACTTTGCACGGTGTCGAGTCTGCTGGCTATATTCATTTTTTTTATTCACTGCCCTAACATGCCGATGGCAGGAGTAACCCAGATGTACGAGGGAAGGTAATAACAATCATCCCATCTGTCTTGTGCTGCATGGCCCTGGTCAGAATAGAAGGATAACTCCAAATACACAGCACTGGTGATAGTCACGTGTGAATGTGTTAGTGATGGAACGTGGTGTCCAGTCAGTCTTACAGGCAGATGCTGAGGGTGAGACCCAGAATATAGATGTCCTAATTTTTGCATCTAGTTGGAGTTTATGGAAGAGTCTCCCTCTTTAGTGAGGGAGGGGAGATCAGCAGTGCCAGAGTGTGAGATACTCCACTCCTCAGTTGCCTTCACAGGGTCCCCCTTCTCTATCCAGTGGGATAAACTGGACTAAAAGTGGGAATCTCCTCTCCAAATGGAGGTGTCTCCCTATGAGCTGGTCACTTAAACGCCCTTGGTAGCTGTGGGAAAGACGCAGGTCCAGGGCACGATTCCTGTTCATGGTTAAAATTGGGTGAGATGAAACCCTTCCCAAGCCTGGCTTTATGCTACTTGGGGATCCACTGCATGTCCTACCGTCCTGCCCTCTCCTTCTCTTGCTCTACACATTTCCTCCTGGAAAATGCTGTTCAGTGTCTCCCCACTGACTGCTCCTGTGTTTCCCTTAGTGCTTTGCCTGGTGGCCGCCTAAACCTGACAGCAGCCTGCAACACCAAGTGTGACTGTCTACAGGAGACCTACAGCCCTGTCTGCGGGAGCGATGACATTATGTATTACTCTCCCTGCCATGCCGGGTGCAAAAAAGTGTCGGAAAACCTCAGGAATGGCAAGAAGGTATGTCTGAAAGCACTGTGTATTAACAAGGTGGTGGCACATCTTCTTTGGAGTGATTTGGTGGGCTCTGCAAAAGTGTCCACAGGTTTGAGCTTTGCTGCAAGTCAGTGTAAAAGCCCAGTGCAGGATGGATGCTCTCAGGCACCACCTGGGATGAAGGCAGAAAGTACCCTGAGGTCGCCCTGCTTTGCTTCTCTCAATTTGTCCAACCGGTTTTGCCTCACTCTGGGTCAAACTGCGCTGAAATCCATGGTAAATCACCCAGGCAGGCGGGGAGCTTGGTAGGCACCGAATTCCTGTCCCAATGCTTATTTAGCATCTTCAATGAACATGATGCACCTCCTCATCCTTCCAGCATGTTGCTCATAGAGACAGGCAAAGGCTTAAGAAGAGTAATGATGACATTCAGCATTCAAGGGCTGCCTGGCAAAGTTAATTTCTCTTATTTAATAACCTATTTTGAAACAGGGGTGTGTCAAGAATGCAGCTTGATTTCTGCTTCGCTCCGCTCCGGGAGTGAAACCGGCCGGTTTCTGCCCTCCCTGAATTTCTCTCTTTTTAAAGCTTTGAGTATCACCATGTTGTCCTTGGCAAAGCACCCACCAGTCTTTCTTTCCCAGGTCTATCACGAGTGTAGCTGCGTTGAGAAGACTGTCCTGCCCGGCCCCAGCGATGCAGAGGCAGGGAAATGCACCTCCTCTTGTGCGAAAAGGCCCCTGCTCCTGTTCTTCATGTTCGTGGTGATCCTCTTCACCTTCCTGAGCAGTATTCCTGCCCTGACGGCCACGCTGCGGTAAGCACGGGATCGCCTCATCCTCCGCCAGCACTGCAAGAATCCGCCTCTCCACTTTATCCTGCTGGCTCAAGCCATGGGGAAGGTGTGATGGGAACCACCTTGTTACTGGCAGCTTGGAGACATGGGGACTAATTCCCTTCCCTGTCTAGCTGGGAAGGCAAATTTTAGCATTGGCAGCTCTATCCTCTGACATCAGGCACCCACCTGTGTGTCCCAGTTTGCAGCAGTGGTGGGGGGACGTTGCACTGTGGTGAACTTCAATCTCCAGAGGGGATGGAGGTCCCAAGCATGCTGGACCCAAGTGCACGGCGTTGCAGGGCGGGGAGGTGCCGTGCAGCCTGGCAGCATTTTTAAACAATCCCTTTTTGTTCCCCAGGTGTGTCTCTGACAGGCAAAGGTCATTCGCACTCGGGATCCAGTGGATTGTAGTACGAACACTAGGTATGGAACAGAGTGAATTTGGGCATCGGTATGGTCCGTTGGCTTGTTGGAGCATGTGCCAAGCTGTTACCTAAGAACAAAACATGTTGGGTTGGAAAAGAAGGGGGTAGGGCATGCGCTGTTGAAAGGAGGATGCTTTCTCTTGTTTGCCATCATTCAGAAAAACCTAATTCCCTTTGCAAATGATTTGCAAACTGAATGAAGAGTTCTGTAACACATCACAGGTGGGGTAGAAGAGCAGTGTCCTGGCAACATGTCCTTATTTTAAGAAAAAAGGAGCAGAGGCGTTGAAGCTCCTGTGTATGTCTTTTGGCTCTTGTGCAACGTGCAGGCCAGGATGGTCAAAAGACCCGCTGGACTCTCAGGTCTTGAAATTCAGCGTATTTTGGATACCTTGTGGCTCTAGGTGTTGCAGGATGAGTTTGTTTAATCATGGTAGCAGCAGAGCCTGATGCTTTTCTGCAAGCACCGTGCGTCTTGCAAGGCTGGCGCGTAGGTGCTGCCCAAACTGAAGGTCCGCTCTCTCTTCCCGCAGGAGGCATCCCTGGCCCCATCGCCTTTGGGTCCATGATCGACAAATCCTGCCTGCTCTGGCAGGACCAGTGCGGTGAGCAAGGTTCTTGCTACGTTTACCAGAACTCAGCCATGAGCCGATACACCCTCATCGCTGGACTGGTCTACAAGGTGATGCTGCCTGTTAACTTCACTCTCTGATAAAGCGAGCAGGTCTTTAGAAGACAGCATTTTGCTCTGGGAGAGAATTTTACAAAATTGGGTTGTCCTGATCTGCGCCTCCCCCCCAAATTAGACCTTCACACAAGAAGTGTTCTCAGGGAAGGCAAAAGCTCCATTTGCTTCGCTCCAGGCACCATCATTCTCTTAAATTCCCATTACTTTCTAGGCTTACAGCTTCTGTTGCACCATATGAAATATCTCCTCTTCTCCCAGCAGTTACTGAAGTGATTTTTTGCTAGAAATGGAGTAAAATATATAACTGCGGTGTGTTAGTGAGAGTGAGGGATGGCATTGTGGGCAGGCTGTAAATAACCATTCCCCAATCACTGCTAGAAAATAAGAGAGCTTAGCTGTGTGTTTCTTATTTATTAGCTGAAAACCATCATTTTAACTGCTCCCAAACAAGCACTTGCCCTAGGTAGTAGTGTTTAGCAGTTGCTGTGATAAAGAGGCTTTCAGAAGCCTTCCAGCAAATGGCTCAGGCGGTGTTGGTCCACGCAGGACTGTGCTCCAGGTGTCCGTGTGGGGCTGAACAGCTTTCCAGATTCTCACTGTCCCATTGCTATGGGGCTGGCTAAATTCAGATTTTTGCCCTCTCCGGCTCTGTGCGCTGATCTGCTGCCCAGGCTGGCCTTCAGCATCATCTCATCCCCAAAGCTTGGTCAGCAAATCTCATCCCAAATGAGGGCTAGGCGCCTGGTTTTGGGGGGAGCAGAGAGTAACGGGATGTCTTCATGGCTGCAGGTGCTTGGGACAACCTTCTTTATAGTCGCCTGTTTACTCTACAAACCCCCGCCACCAGAGTTGGCTCCGGGCAGCTCGGATGCGTCTGAAAATGGCAACTGTGACCTCCAGGAACACAAACCTTCGCTGCCGGCTGAAGAGGATATATAGCGCTGTACACGTGCAAGTGACTTTCTCAGTCTCAAAAATATGATGAGAAGACGTTACGCACTCCCTAGGGGTTTTTAGATTAATGGTAAAATTATCACTTTTTTTAGTTCAAGATAAATAATTTAATTAACCACTGGTGTGCTTGCTATTAACAGCAGAAGCACATTTAAAATTGTGCGCTGATGCCGTATGCAGTTATTTAATTTTATTTAAAGAAAGGGCTACCACAGCTTTATTCTATGTCTGTGACAAGCAAGGACGGCGTTCTCCACTCGTGGAAATAAGCACCGGTAACTCCAATGGAGCATGTGGGGTTTAAACCACCAGAGTATCTGGGCTCTAATATCTCAATTGTAAAGCCAACTGTAGCAAAACTTCTGTTGAGACTTCCTAAGCCTGAAAAGAGCCCTGCTGTCCTGCAGTCTGCATTGCAAAGAGGACAACTGGCCCTTAAACTGCTGTATGCAAAGCAGACGGCCCCGTCAGTGTCGTCCTCCTTCCTGTGACACACAGCATCGCTCCTTTTGTTCAGGAGCAGGTTATCTAATTATGCAAACTCATATTACTGTGCATTGAGAGAGAGGTTTGAGAGGAGATTTGTCTAGCAAATTCATCAGTACACTACAGGCAGCCATCCCCGAGAGCTGCCGAGCACCGTATGTTCACTGCCTCATTTCACTGCAGGGTTTACACCGTGGTGACACTTCATCTTTTTTTTTTTTCTTGCGTTGTTTAAAGGTGATGCCTTTTGTAATGTACTGTGCAAAACTTGAACTTATTTCTTGCTGTTTGTTGGGTGCGGGAAGACATGAGATACAGATCTATGCAATGCTTCTCTTCGGTTGCTCTGTAAAGACGTTGAGTTTGGGTAGATGAGAAAAGTCCAGAATGAATTTAATTTGTCTCTAGACCGCTAGCTTAAGGGATAGCTTGCCCTAACGATAGACTGCCTTGTGGAAAGGGGATGCTGACTTGTAACTGGCCTGCTTGCGAGTAGAGAGAGCAGCGTTCCCAAAATGACCTTTGAATGTGCACTTGCAATATTGACCAGGACCTTTCTGGGGGGGGGGGAAGTGGAATTTGGGCAGGCGTACGTCTGGCTTCCCTCTCAACCCAGATCAGGCGAGGTTAGTGCTTAGTCTGCCTGTATTTGCACAGCCACACGATCCAGGTACAGCTCCGGGGTAGGGCCGTGGCCGGCCCCTGGACTCCTACACTGTATAAACCACGTTCACGGGGACGGGACCTACATTATTGAGCTGCAAAACTGGTGCTTCTTTTGTGCCAGCTGCTACTTAGAATTACTTTGTAGATGTTTTTGTATATTTTGTGTATTTATGCTTTCATAAACGGACACGAGATGGGCATTTGTTTCCTTCGTTAGCAAAGGACCAACTCTCAGAGTGGAGGCGAAGCCGTTCCCGTTGCAGACGGGGATGGCGGCGGTGGGAGCGTGGTCGGTCTTCAGGTCGATGGCAGTCAGGAAAGCAGCTTCTTCCATTCACAGATCCCCTTCCACCAAAGCCAGGTAGTGACCTTCCCACATCCAGAGCCCTTGTTTCCCAGCCTCCGTCAAGCGCTGGGAGAGACTTGAGCATCTCCAGTAACTGCTGGAAAAACTAGAAGTGCTCAGGGTGAGATGGAGGGTGGCTTTTGGCTGCTTGAACATGGGCGGCTGGTGTTTGATGGGGCACAGCGTGCAGGAGAGCCCTGTTTTTCCAGGGAGGCAGGATTAGACCCACTGATGCAGGAGTTAACCCCAACACCACCCAAACACCAAAGGCTTCTTCACAACCTCCACCTGGGTTTGGAGCCACCTGCAAACACAAGCCTGTCTCCAGGCCTTGCCCAGCGATTGCTCTTCCCAGCTTACAGACACTTTGGGTACAAGCAGGGATCTTAGATGGGGAAAATGCATGAATGTATTTTGGGAACATATTTTATGTATGATGTATTTATGAAAGGTAGAAGTTTTTCTTAATATATATATATATATATGGATATTGCAATGCAATTCTAGTGTTTATAAAATGAGCTTTATCTGAGTGTGTTGTTTCCAGAGCAAAAGAAAAGCTCGTGGGATTCTGGGCATTTATGATGTTGCTGGTGTCATAGATTGATTTAAGTAAGCAGCAACAAGGCATTCCTGTTCCATAAATAGGTTATGTAGGTGTACAGGTAACAAAATATTTGAAAGTATGTTTCCCAGTCTCATATGAAGTATTATATTGCCATAAAAGCATAGAAATATAATCAGTATTTCACAGGTGCTTGTGTGCGTGTTTTTCATCGGTTGTCGCCCTTTCCCAGCTGCTGTTCTCAGCAGGGGTGGGCTGGATCCGTGCTGCCTGGGAAGCCCGTGCCGCAGAGCCTCCTGCTAACGGGGTCAGGGCCACCCCATGGGGGTCCAGGCTTCACTGCAGGTCATCGTGGTGTCTCCAAGGAGGAGAGTTTGGGTTTAGGTTTGTGCTTAAACACTAGTTAATACAGCCCCTCGTGGATACAGGAGCTGCAGGCAGCATCGTCTGACTGGTGGGACGGCAGGTGACATTGAGACCCTGTGGGTTGGTGTCTCCTACTGATTTACCCTCTCCTCCTGAGACAGAGGATAATTGCTTTTGAAGGCAAAGTGAGGTTTTTGGTTGCTGGGGAAGAAGAACGAAGAGGACAAGGTAATACCTTCGCTGCCTTCCTTCATCCACAGACCAACCCCATTTAAAGCCGTGGAGTTTCTCCCAGACCTACACTACGTAAACAAGGTCAAAGTCCTGTGTCACCTAAGGTTTGTTAAGGGGTGATTCATGCTGTTAAAGAATACAAACAAACAGGGGTTGGTATTGAGGAAAAGCCACGGGGAGGTAAAACAAATGAGCACTCAGAAGGGAGTCCAAGCAGGAAGAACTGAATGTGATATATTGTAGACAAAACCCCAGGCCGTTTTTCTCCAGTGAAGAGTTTGTTTGGAAGCTTCCTGGAGGTTTTAAAATGACAGCAAATGAAAGCTTTGAATGGGATACACAGATGGTTTCGCGGAGCTTCCTACCCTTTCCCTGCTGCTGTGGCCTCTCTTCTACTCCCGGGTGTGCAGAAGAGCCTCGATGCCTCCCCGTCCCGGCAGCTGCACCCCCTCGGCTTCCCGTGCTCCCTCCCCGTGCAGCCCAGCCTTCGTTCTTGCCAGAGACGGGAACAGGAGCAAATACTGATAATTCACTTTTTGTACTTAGATTAATATAATTCAGGAAGGAGAAAACCCCAACTGATTGGCACGTTTTAATTGCATCAAAAGAAAGAAACCTCCTTTTTTGAGCGGGGCCCGGAGCCTTTTCCTGACCGCGGCCCATCGCTGTGGGTCAGGGTTCTGCGTGGGGCGCGGGTGGGGACCGTGGCCCCGGTGCCGCTAGATGGCAATGGAGACGGCAGCACGTGCAGCCCAGCCTTCGTTCTTGCCAGAGACGGGAACAGGAGCAAATACTGATAATTCACTTTTTGTACTTAGATTAATATAATTCAGGAAGGAGAAAACCCCAACTGATTGGCACGTTTTAATTGCATCAAAAGAAAGAAACCTCCTTTTTTGCGCGGGGCCCGGAGCCTTTTCCTGACCGCGGCCCATCGCTGTGGGTCAGGGATCTGCGTGGCGCGGGTGGGGGGACCGTGGCCCCGGTGCCGCTAGATGGCAATGGAGACGGCAGCACGGCGGAGCGGGGCTTGCTTCAGCACCCGCCGGGGCGTCCTCCC
>NW_008794731.1:1792284-1797638 GCF_000699145.1 Aptenodytes forsteri | reverse complement strand
GTGGGGCTTGCTTCAGCACCGGCCGTGGCTTCTCCCAGCACCTCTGGGCACCGGTTGAGGGCAAGTTCTCGTTGCTTCATAGAAAGGAGGAAGGCAGACCGGCGCACTGGATTCCGGATTTGCACCAGCAAAACTACAAATGTATTTTATAAGATCCAAATAAGGTCCAAGGTAAACTTTTAGCATCTAGAAACATCTTTCCAGGGAAAACAGGTATCATTTGTAATCAGAAAGTGATGCAGCAGGTGAGGGTTCAAACAGGCCAGCTGTATTATTTTCATGAAAGCTGATAAATTCTTATTCGAAGCTTTCCCTTCCCTTCCCAAGCAGGGATGGAGAGCTCTGAGCTGTCAGTCAAAAGGCAGTTCCTCTCTTTATATTTTCCTTGCTTCGTTTTCTTCTTCCCCCACATGTGATCACTGCAACCACTATTAGCCTGAGCCTTTCACCTCGCTCTGAGTGAGGTGAAGGTAAAACCCCCAACTCCACTTCCCAAAACAGCACCGTCCCTTCTCTGCGGTGTGCGGCTCAGCCATCCAGACTCACCGTTGCATTTCACCCAAAAAGATTACCTACCTCTGTCTGGAGGGTAACCCGTGCCGATCCCCCTTTACCCTTCACGCACCATTGTTGCTGTGTTGTCACTAAGCTGGAAATCAAAAGCGAGGATGGTTTTGGGGGTGAAGGGCTAGCTAAGGGGGTGCCAGCCCCCCCAGCGCTGGGGCATGCCCTGGGTCAGAGGCTGGAGCTGTGCAGCAAATTTCCCTTTACTGGTAAAGCTTTGGGCGGTGGAGCTGTTGGGCTTTTTGGAAAACATAACTTGCAAACGGCTAATAACTGACCGTGAAGGGGAGTAAAGGCTGTGACGCAGGAGCACTGAAGCTGTCTCTGCCTTGCCACAAGCTGGCAGGGGGGGGTACGTGGCAGCACCAGAGCAATCTGGGCGATGCAAAGAGGGATTCACAGGTGATTTCTTAGCTGCTTCTCCCCACAGCAAAATTTTGCCTTGGCTAGCCAAGACCAAGCGGTGTTATTCTGCCTGCGCACTATTAGACTTCTCGGGTCTGACTCTTTTCTTGCTTAGGGCAGAAATTGAATTGACTGAAGTCAACTAAGCAACACAGAGTGAGGAACAGAAGTGAAAAAATAATTAAACTACAGGAGGATGAAATCTTTACATCCCCACAGGAGATCCTTGTTTGTTTTTGTAGTGCAGAAAAGCCTACCTGCGTTTTCCTGCGGTTGCAAAGGATGCTTGTTTTGGAGCACAACAATGGCCCCAGGGTGCTCTGGTCCAGCTGAACTCAGTGGTAAAGCTTTTATTGAGCCCAGCGGGCTCTGGATCAGCCTCATAATTAGTAACTTCTCTGGCTTGCTTTAAAACCAAATAGCAATAGAGAAGAGTGGCAGATTAAAGGAAACGCGTGTGTTTTACCAGCCTGGGCAGACTCAGCCCAGCAAACGTGGTGGTGGCCAGGAGGTGTGTGGGGTGGCTGTGGCTCTGCTGTGGGAACTGCACTGGATTTCTATCGAACAGTTCGAGGGGACTCAAGGGAGCAGAATGTGCTGGCATTTTCTGTGGCCAAAATAATTTCCTCTGCAACAAAATAAATGCCAAAATTTTCTTGTCTTCCCTCAAGTTTTCATATTGACCTGCACAAAGCAATTTTAGAAGATGAAAATAAGACCATTCTGCTCCGTCAAATGAGGTGCTGCGTTTCTTCTCCAGCCGGGAACCCTCCATCCAATTTCCTAGAGACACATAGAAGAGTAAATTTCATGTTAAATTAAGATTTTCAGTTGTATTACATCTTGCCTGCTTCATTACCAAGTAACACAGTTAATACAGGGTCCTGAAAACCTCCTAAAAGTATGTACAATGGGATGAATTCACCAAAAACTCTCATTACAGACCTCCCCTTCTAGTAAGGGGGAAGCAGAGCTACTATAAAATTAATATTGCAGTAGTTCAGTGAAACACTAATGCACTAGTAACTATAGAAACTGTAGCTCTAGAGATGAATGTTTGACATACTAATGTGCCCTGGTTCAAACTAATAAGAAAAATGTGATCTCTTACTATTCTAGCAACCTGGTTTAAAAATACAAAACCTGTTCCAAGTGGAGCAATGCTTTGAAAGTCTATGAAATCACAGATAAAGCCTTCCACCTCAGCAGAGGTAAGAATTAAAAATCATGAGGTATCCGAGCCTTTATGGCATTACAGATAAAATCTGCCCAGTAGTTGTCACCCAAGTAATATCTGTTGGAAACACTTTTAATAGGAAAAGTAAACTACCTGTCATCTTTGCACGCCTTCATTCCTAAGGATGGATTGGCGGTGGATTTGCCTTGGGAGGTGCAGACACCAATTCTTGTTTTACTCTGGGGAAAAAAAAGCAATAGGGTAGAGCTCGATGCACCAAAAAAGGTGGATTATTAACTTAACTAGGGCGGGCAATTAACTTCCTTCACTGAGCAACGAGTCCGTAGCAGCTCAAGTGCAGGTCGTGGCACTCACCGCCTGCACCACTGGCTGAAGGCAGCAGTCAAGTGAGTCAAGTTAAATCGTGCCCCTTTGCCATTGCTAGCGGAGAGCTGGCATTGCATGGAAATGCGGTGAATTGCGCTGAAACATTTAGACTGGGAGCAAAAGGTTGTTGGGCACCGTTAAGTTTGTGCTTGTTTACATCAGTCAGGATCAATTAGGGGTTGTCCATCTAAATGGCTTTTTAAAGACTTGCTGCTCCCTGTCCAGAAGAGCAGCTTCTCCTGAGAAACAGCCCAAGCTGCTAAAGAAACCCAACCTGGGGCTTTCCGATGTGTGGTTTCTTTAAGAATATGTTCAAACTTTATTTTCCTCTTTTTTTACATGATAATCCTCAATTCCCAACCAGCAAGCTGGGAAGATTATTTGGTTTTGTGCAATCCTTTTAACACTTCATTTGGATCTGCTCTAGGACTATTCCCTCGTTATTCCAGCGTATTTCTTTAATTTCCTCTCTACGCTGGGGAGCTGGCACTAAGCAGCGTGCTACCTGCATCTGCATAAATCAGATAACCAGGAAGAAAACCGATGAAGCCTTGGGGCAGTTTATCAGTGTTTTTCAGGGATCCCACACTTTTTAAGTCGGTATTATTCTGGACTTGTGAGTGCTTCTGGTATCTTATCTGCTTCTTGTCTTGCTCTGAATCAAATGATGCTCTTCTCTTAGAGATAAGCCTCATCTCATTTTTTTACAGCCCTGTTGTTATCGTTGAGATCTCAGTAGCTCCGCGTGGGATGGCTCACGGGAATGCCCAGCTGGGTTTTACATTCCTTGTGAATCCTGCAAATGCTCAAGAAGCAGGAGAGCATCTGATCCTCCCCGAGATTCACCTAAACAACGTGCTCCAGCTCTGTGGGTGCTGGGGCTCAGGGGAGTCCCTGCTGCAGCCCAGAGCAGACTGACGAGCTGCTAAGCCTCTGCCTTCAGCCTCAAAAATTTAAAAGCTGTAGGGAGAACTAGAAATCTTCCCACATCACTCCCGCAGTGCTCTCCTGCCCATCCCCAGGGTGGGCACTGGGGACTGCGGGTATGGGCACAACCCAGCTGCTCTCAGCCCCGGGGCTGCCTGGGGAAATACCTCCCTCCGGAGCATCCCGGAGCCAGATGGGTTGTGCTCCTTGGGAGGCACAAGCTGGAGAGCTGGAAGGAAAAAAAAAAAAAAGTGGCTGTACTCATGTTTTGCTAATCTAATTAGGCAAAAGAAACATCATTAATGCTCTGCGTGTCTAATTGATTAACATTCCCACTAAGCACAAGGTTGCTCTCATTAGCGGAGCTTCAGATCTGCAAATGCCTCTTTGCCTGAAGTTGCAAATACGTTGTGTATCTAGAAGGCTGTGCTGGTTTTGGCTGGGGTAGAGTTAATTTTCTTCACAGTAGCCAGTATGGGGCTGTGTTTTGGATTTGTGCTGGAAACAGTGTTGATAACACAGGGATGTTTTCGTTACTGCTGAGCAGTGCTGACACACAGTCAAGGCCTTTTCTGCCTCTCACCCCACCCCACCAGCGAGCAGGCTGGGGGGGGCACAAGAAGCTGGGAGGGGACACAGCCGGGACAGCTGACCCCAACTGACCCAAGGGACATTCCACACCATATGGCGTCATGCTCGGCATAGAAAGCTGGGGGAAGAAGGAGGAAGGGGGGGCGTTTGGAGCGATGGCGTTTGTCTTCCCAAGTCACCGTTAGGCGTGATGGAGCCCTGCTGTCCTGGGGATGGCTGAACACCTGCCTGCCCATGGGAAGCAGTGAATGAATCCCTTGTTTTGCTTTGCCTGCGTGCGCAGCTTTTGCTTTACCTGTCTTTATCTCAACACATCTCATTTCTGTCTTCATAAAATACTTAGCATTTTTATATGACTATTAGTGATGAGGGGAAACAGAGAAGATAGGAGAAAAAGCCCTAAGTACAGAATAAGCAGAGGACCTTGGAAAGTGAAAGTTTGTTATTTTTCATGCCTCATTAGCAGTAAAAGAGGGGAAGATTTTTTTTTTTTTTCCCTAGCCCATAACAATTGTAAAGGTTTTCCATTCTGCATGGGAAAAAAATACTTATCTTTGGGGCTTCAGTGAGCTGAAAACCTGGAAACACACAACTCATTTTCATCAAAATTAATCAGATTTCTAAATTTTCATTTTGTGTTTCTTTTTTTCAGTTTCATCTATATCTAAATGAAAATTTATTTTGTGCCTAAACCAGGAATTTGCAGTTCATAAAAGGATAAATGTGAGAAGATTTCTGTCTCTTGCTGAAGTCCAAGACATGGGTGCCTGCAGCGCCAGCCTGCCCTCCTCCGTGTTGGCAAAGCACTGGGTATTCCTGGGGCATGACTCATCTCGGGCAAAGCCCGGTGTCAGAATGAATTTCTGCCTTAGGATGAGATGACCGGCATCCTAGGAATGCCCTTTTTTTTCACTGACTATGGAGATAACTGGTTCACGTGCAGATTTCTACATTGCAGAGATCTAATTTTGATCTGAAATGATTTTCATCTCAACCGGTCATGAGAGCGGTGTTCCCCAGGGCTCAGTTTTGGGGCCGGTCTTGTTCAATATCTTTATCAATGATCTGGACGAGGGGATCGAGTGCACCCTCAGTAAGTTTGCAGACGACACCAAGCTGGGCGGGAGTGTTGATCTGCTCGAGGGTAGGAAGGCTCTGCAGAGGGACCTGGACAGGCTGGATCGGTGGGCTGAGGCCAACTGTATGAGGTTCAACAAGGCCAAGTGCCGGGTCCTGCACTTGGGTCACAACAACCCCATGCAGCGCTACAGGCTTGGGGAAGAGTGGCTGGAAAGCTGCCTGG
>NW_008794731.1:1791152-1791731 GCF_000699145.1 Aptenodytes forsteri | reverse complement strand
GTTGGACTCGATGATCTTAGAGGACTTTTCCAACCTTAATGATTCTATGATTCTATGAAATAACCCCAGCCATTTCACAGTGTCGTCGGGTGCCTTTTCTACCTTGGAATGGAGAGCACTGATGCTATCCCATCCCATCCCATCCCTTGGTTTATTCGGAGTCTGTGCCAGCAGACAGCAGAAGCAGCAGCCGCAGCTATCCCCGTTTTGCACATCTCCTTGTCCCGGATCACAGCTGAGCCCGTCTAGCCGGGCAGACTGCTATTAGACAGCAGATTAATCAGACTGATACCATTGCTATTTGATAATAACCCCAGCTTTTCTTCCTTGATGTCTTTTACACCGTCATTTTCAGGGATGCCAAATGCACAGGCAATGGGGGAATTTACAGCAGGTTTCCCAAATGCTCCTCACTACCACCAATGGGCTCTGCCCTGCCTGTCCCAGGGCCGTGTTATAGAATCTCAGAATCATAGAATAGTTTGGGTTGGAAGGGACCTCTAATGATCATCTAGTCCAACCCCCCTGCCATGGGCAGGGACATCTTCAACTAGACCAGGTTGCTCAGAGCCCCGTCCA
>NW_008794731.1:1768039-1790870 GCF_000699145.1 Aptenodytes forsteri | reverse complement strand
GAATGTTTCCAGGGATGGGGCATCCACCACCTCTCTGGGCAACTTGTTCCAGTGTTTCACCACCCTCATCGTAAAATATTTCTTCCTTATATCTAGTTTAAATCTACCTTCTTTTAGTTTAAAACCATTACCCCTTGTCCTGTCCCGTGAAGCCTTTGCCACAGCCCAGCTGCTCCTTGCAGGGCCTGACGCACACTGGCCAGAGCGATTTCCCAGGCTTCAGCAGCTGCTCTTAGTGTAGGAATATAAATAAATTTATATAATCAAATTATTCCTTTTGCAAGTGACAAAATGCAAATTCTGATCACATTTTCCCTTTTCCTCATCCTACCAGCGGGATGAGAGAGGTTGTTATAAAAATATTAAGAGCTCTAGACTCTCTTAGGGAACTTACCTATAACTAAGTTTAATATTAGATGGGTCTAAACTTGCAGATAAGCAGCTTGAGAGGCTGTTTTTTTCTGACCACTTTGCCCCGTTACCCAGAGGATTGTAGCTGAATCTACCTGGTCCAATTTTCCCCAGCAGCAGAAAACAGCCTACAAGCTACACATGGCCCATCTGAGCCCACTCAGGGCAAATAAAAGCCCAGAGCAAGGCCAGCAATACAAAACCCTCCATAATCGTGGCATGGGCATTGCCTTCCCTGGTCGTGTTTGGTCTCGTCCCCGGGAACGGTGTCAAATCCCATGTGAATCTGGGTCACGCCAGGACAGTGAAAAACAAACGGCACAGACTGTGTGTGCTTCAGCTTTCACCCACAGCCAGCCCCTCTTCAGGTTGTGAAAAATGGTTTTATTCTTCAGGAATGTACATTTAAAAAATTGCAAAGGAGATTAATGCAACTGATTGAGTTTTATGCTCACTTCCTACATAATAGGTGTTGAATTTTGTTTCTGTTTCTTTGAGGGGGAAAAAAAGTTACTTCCAAGAAGCATTTGCAAATTATTGTATTTACAGAATTATTTTTGCATTCATCGGCTCTCAGGGGAAGCAGTGGGAAAGGCACCAGGACTGGGTACGTTGTGATCTGACTCACAGATAAAGGGCTCAATGGATCCACTTCCCAGACTGCTGTTATTTTAGTTTAGCATTTGTTTATTTTTTTTCCTTTCATTTTGCACGTTTCCTCTTCAATGGCCTCCTTCCTGGCATCGCCCGCGCTTTTCATTTCGGCGGGAGAGATAAACCAAAGGCTCGACAGGTTAAAGAAAGATCCCGTTGCAAACGCTGCCCGGTGCCAGGAGGCAGCTGCATGTCATTAAAGTTTATTCTTTCTTTTTTCTGGCTTCTCATTCCCAAAGTGATGGACCTCACCGCAGTGAAACTCAGAGCTGGGAAAACGGTTTTCCTACCTGGATAAGGAGCGTAGTTAGTGCGGTAGGAGATGGGGGCAGACGGGTTTCAAGCAGCAGCTTTGGGAGGCGCTTTATTAACCCTCCTCTTCCGAGCAGCTGCCCTGGGGGTCTCTCCCATCCCCATCCCCTCCTGCCACCTCTCCATAGCCATGAGGCTCAGCCTGCAAGGGAGCAATCCCAATGCTGTATTAAAACAGACAAATTCCCTTTATGTCTCTGCAACTCAGGAGAAAGCACAACATCCCACACCTGAAGGCTCAGTTCTTTTAAAACACATCTTTTTGGGTGGTTTCAGCCTAAAACAGAGCTTCTGTGGATTTGGGGGTTCCTGCCTGCATCTATGCCAGCTTTGGTTTTTAAAGAAACGCCGTCTTAGCTTATCCTGCCCAGGATCGCGGTAAATCCTATACCTCTTGAGAGCTTTAGTTACCAGCTTTCATAGAATTCTTATACAAATCCTGTCGGTAGATTAAAACCGGGTCTGAGCAGCTTATACCCTTCAAAGCTGCGGGGCCAGTGCCCCTCGTCCCGGAGTGTAGAGCGTCCCTCGTGTAGCCCGAGGTGGGGGATGACCCACCCCAAGCATCTGCCCCTCTCACAGCACAAAGGAGGCCACTAGCTCTCGCCTTGACCTTCCCGAAATCACTGAAAGAAGTAAGACAGACGGGAGGTTTGCATCATCCCCTGGATTTGCTCAACAGCAGGAATAATTGCCATGACAATGCGATTTTCCGTGTGCTCTATTAAGCCAACATTTGGGGTCACGGTCCCCACGAGGGCTCGGGTGTCCCAAAGGTCTTCTGTCACGTCTTCCAGCCGTTCTGGGGACATCTCAGATACTATGGGGTGGGTGGTCCAAAGCAGCACACGTTATATGTTCAGGCACCTGAATCCTTCCTCAAATGTCAGCCTCTTTTGGAAATTTCACACTGCAAAAATCCACCTTGCTTTCCCTCTGGCATTAGGTTTTTGCTTTATATTGTGTGTTGCAAGAACCATGAGCCGGAGTTTACATACACACGTATAGAGGAAGAAAGAAACACTTTAAATGAACAATCAGGTTATGAATTAAAGATAATGTAAATGCAATTACTGTAGAAACCAACTACGAGCATGCAAATGCTGAAATGGATTAAGCAGGAAGCGCTCACCCAGAGTGCCACGTTTGCTTCCGTAGTATCCTGTTTATAGAGAGAAATCTAAACACAATGCCTAGTTTTAAAAGAGCAATGTTTAACCTCTGCCATGCCAAGTGTTTTGGTTTAGGCTTCTCTTAATGTGCTGGATGTAATTAAAACTCCTAAACAGCTGTTAGAAGTGGTGAAAACACATCCTTTCCTACCTGCAGCCGATCGAAGGGTATAATTGAAAGCGGGCAATTAATAAGACACCAGAGAGAGATTATTCATCTTAACATTTTCTCTGTGCACTGCTGACAACAGTAACATTACAGGTTTTCCTTACCTTTCTCTGCTCTCAAGCATTCTCCTTCTCACTGCCTGAAGGAGGCAGTTTCCTTTACAAACACAAAGGCGTGAAGTTCCGACAGTGCAGTCACGAGTATCTCTGTGGGTAAATGCATCTCATGCAGCCCCATCGACAGAGCCATCGACAATAGGAAGAGCCTAAAACTGCATCCTCTTGCTATCCCACTGGCTAATTAGGTGTTAAAAACCTGGACGATGACATTAAATGGACCCAGACTTGGAAAAGATCGAAGTGAGCTCAAAGCTAAACTTTTACTCTATGTAACATGAAGACTAGGTAGATTAAGTTAAAACTGTATCAGACCCAAATGCTGCCAAACCTTGACAGGTTCAGTTTTGAATTCAGATCAGATAATGCAAACAGTGGTGCATTTGCTTTATTTTAGGAGCATTAGGTCTGAATTAAAACACGAGGAGGGGTAGATCTTAGACCTCATTGCTCACCGCCAGAGCAATCCGGCTGGATTCAATCCTGCCTGCATGTATGGGCTCTGCAGGGTCTGGATCTCAGTGCACAGGTTCATTTCTGACACACACACACACCCTAAATTGCAGTGTCTGCACAAATCTCCTGGGAACTGAAAAGTTTTACTCGTCTTTTAAAAAGTTAATATGAGAGAGACAGAGTTAACACAAGTCATTCCTCCAGGCCAGTAACATTTGGAAAATGGGCTTCATTTTGCTAACTTGGGTTTTTTAAGCACTATTCCTGCTGAAGAAGATGCTAGATACCAGAAAACACATGGTGAAACCAGTAACTGAGAGAGAAATGCTCTTGTCTCATTCTTACTCATTCATACCCTTAAGTTCCTATTGATCCAACGTTCATCAGCTGCTTTTCTCCTAATTAATCCCCTTTGGTGGGTAAATCTTCCTCCCACTGTGTCTTCCCTATGCACGGGCTCTTCAGAGGTGCTCTGAATTCCAAGCTGCGGTTAGATTATGGTCTACAAAGAATAAAGAAACAAAGAATAACATATTTAGGGAATTCTGTAGCTGCAGGGAACAGAGGAGATTCCCCAAATCCCGTGTGTTTTGTCCTCCTGGCTGTGACAGCACCTTACCAGTTCTTGGCGGTACTTGTCTTGCTGCCGTCACACCTGATCCTGCAAAGGTTTTCCCGTGTGTTTGCCTATGGTGTTGTGAGCTGTGTTCTCAGCTGCTAATTTGGGTAATATCATCACTGTAATTAGAAGGGAAATAAAACACAGAAAGAAAAGACGTCCTGGGGCGTGCAGGGAAAATGATGAGGCTTGTTTGTGATATCTCATTGCTTTCTTCATCTGATCAGTGGTTGCAGTAAATAAACACACACGTACATAAATTCACATAGTCTAGTTTTTTCCAAAGCATACTCTCCATAGACAGAATATAAAAACCATCACCATTTGATACTGTAAGTGGCATAAAACTACTTGACATTTTTCATTGTGAATATCAAGATTGTTTTCTTGCCACTGCAAATCCCTGAGGATACATTATGCCTGGTTTTCTCCGTTCAACACATTTCACAGGGGGACATGTTATAAGAGAGGCAAGATTGACAAAAATAAAAATTCACTTGAATGTAGAAGGCAAATCTATTTCTTGTTTGGCAGGCTCTGGCAACTGATACTTAAAACAGCTCTTCATGCATATCGGATACACGCACGGCACTTCAGCTGAGAAAATAGCTGCCTTCCAGTCTGGAGGAGAAACGGGCACTTTGCATTACCCGTCTGATCATGGATCATCAGAGCTGAAGTTGCACAAAAGTTGCTTAAGTTCATTTCAGCCTGGGGAATTCAGAGCTGCCTTTGTGAACTGGCTACGTGGTTTGTATGAAAGCAAATTGGTTTAAACATCACCCTTACCCGGGGTGTAAGGGGAGAGAGGTGTGGTGGGGTTCCTGCTGACTCAACCAGGCAAAGCCAATGTACCTTTTTGCACCATTTCTGGGCAGAGTCGCTGTCTTCCTCCATCAGGCATGGGAGCTGGGAGAGCTAAAACTCACCCTAGGACTTGAAATATTTCAAATTATCTTGCCCGGCGCTTCATTCTGGTGGGGTCATGCCTTAAGCAGAAAAGGAAAACCTAATAAAAGCTGGGTAAGAGGAAACAGCTGGTGGGACAGGCTGAATGCTTCCAGGGTGGCTGGTGGGCTTTCATTTTTTATTCTCCCTGGGGACTTCATGGGTCACCTCATCTCCTGAGCTGGCCGCGATGCCTGGTGCTGTGGGAGCCGGGGCGATGGTTGGGGTCCCCTCACCCACAGCCCCGGGTAGCTCGAAGCCAGCTGAATGGCACAGGGGTGGCAGCTACAGACACTCACCAACCGGTATCCACATTTATGGAAAATGGGCAGCAGACCTGGCTGACTGCCCCGGGTCTGGTGGGCAGTAATCCCAATGCTTTGCACTGAGTCAATCACAGGAACAGAGCGTGCTTCCTTAGAAGACCTCCTCATAAGTTATTAATTGTTATTTAGACTCAATACCAGACAGCAAAATTTAATCAGCCAGCATTGTGAAATAGCAGTGAGGGAAAACTCTAGCGAGCAGCAACAAATTACCAGAGGCATTATGAAATTGTCCCTGTGGCTTTAACTACTCATTTTGCCATATTCGTTAGCAGTCCTGCTCTGCCTGTTTTATTTCTGCTAAGGAGAGGCTGTAAGCATCGCTCTTCTCCATCATCCCCCTCTTGCAACAGGAAAGGCTCCTTGCTGACCTGCTGTGCCTCGGGCCAGGACTTCATGGATGAGACCTCATGGTTGGTGGCACATGGGGAGGAGAAGAGTAACCGAGACTTTTTGCTGAAGGATGTATGGTCTACATTGTGTTCACCCACAAAGCCAGCTCACCTGGTCCTTGAACATCTAAAAAGAGAGTGACTTTCAAAGTGATCTGCCCAAAAACACCGTTACATGGATTATTATGCAAGAATAATATTCCCAGTCCTTCTTCCTTTTGATCATGCCAGTTCAAACTGGCAGCCGAAGCTGACTGCCATGAAGAAGATGTAGCTTTCCTCTCTTTCCATTTTTTTTCTCTTTGTGTTTCAAGTCTGTTAAATTGTTCTCAAGGCTTCATTGACTTGACAATAACATTGTTGTATTAAGATCGTCATTCACAGTTCCTCAGTTTTTTCCTTTTCCTCACTGCTGCTGTCATGGGTGAATGAGAGAGTCCTTTAAAGTGAAATGGCGATTAATTATCATTATGGCTGAGAGATGCTGAATTTCCTAGTTGTAACTTCATGTCTAATTTGTTTTGTGACAATAGCAGAAAGGACCACTGGGCTCCTCTCACTTGCATTTCAAAGGTGACCTTTTAATTAAAGTTAAAGGCACCAGAAGAGGATTACCCCGTCTGAGATGCCAGCTCTGAAGGGTGAGCGCAGCAGATGTACAGGCAGGGGGATAAACAGAAGATCGCCGCTAAGCTGGCAGCAGAGAGCGAGGAGTCTGCAGGGAGGGAGACACCCAACCTGCCCGGCAAGGGAAAGCTTTGCAGCCAGACATTGCTTGCTGCAACCCTTACTTGAGCAAAACTAGGAGAAATCATGGGATAACCTCAGCTTCTGGATCTCCTGTGGAGCTCACGAGGGTTACAATTGCTTGGGAAAAGCTTGTCTTTTCTGATGTGTTCAGCAAAAGTGAAGCCCTGAGAACTGTTTTCGAACTTCCCATGCTATTAATGCAAATGGAAGTCATCACTGGTACTGCCAGGACCCATCTGAATCCCCACCAAGAAGGAAAGGGAAAATGTTCTAGTAATTGCTTTTACTGGCTTGTGGCTATTCACAGCACCCTCCCAGGCAACACGCGGTGTCTGAGAGCTGATCCTTTATCTGAGTCCTCTCTTCGGTTAAAATTGGAGATACTCCTTTCTCATTTGGCTGATCTCCTGGGCAGACAGCAAAGCCATATACTTTTTAGTACCTGTTGGTAATCTTGATAACAGAAGTTCCAAGCCCCCCAGAAGTCTGTTATTTTCATTTGTCTTTTTAAAATGGAGTGACACATTAATTACTCCCAGGACTCGGGAGAAGCTTCTTGCACACAGTCTCAGGGTTGGTTCTCAATATCCATGTCAAACCACATTGCATCCCCGTGATATAGAGAGCGAAGGAGGGTAGCAAATCCCCCCGAGCCTGAAAGGCTAGTGCATTAGCTTATTGCCTCTCCTACCCTCACTAACACCATAATCTGACGGAATTAGTAGAGACGGTTCAAAAACCAGGAGAGTGGAATTTTTTCCTCCAAAGCCATAGGTACCCATGAACCACTACTGCACATTTCCATCTTTGCTGAGGAACCTGTGTGAGAACTGACACTACCGTATCCAAGCAGATGTATAGGAGCAGAGCCATATGTTTTAATGGGTTATGGTTCCCGGGGGGGTTACTGCAATTGCTATCCTATGGACAGCAACCCTTGTTAGGAAAGATAATGTAGAGGCTGAGACAAAGCATGTGTCTTGACAGGAGATGGTTTCACAGTTGTAAGAAAGGAGTGTTTACGGTCTCTGTGACTGCCTGGAAGAGGTGCCAGGGTTTTCTCGCCGGCTTGGCCCCTCTTCCTTTCTCCTATCAGCACTTGGAGAGGCTCCATCCCCCAGCTTCATCTGCTTGGCTTCCTTCAGCGAGAGCTCCGCTGCGTTAGCACTCATTCACAAACAGCCTTCTGCTCTGCTTTCTGTTAATTAAGTAATGCAGCCTCTTTGCCAGCCACCTGGTGCCTTTGTTAAAAGAGGAGTAAACCTCAAACTGTTCTCATTTCATTTCTAAGGATAAAAATTGACAACTTTTCCCATGTGTAGAGTCATGAATATGTAGGAAATTCAGAGACCCCATCAGATGCCTGATTCTAACTTAAACCTGACCCTCAAAGAAAGATACGCCTGCTCAGAAATCACTTGTCCTAGGCCTTAACTATTGTGCAGTCCATGCCCTCTCCCATGATCTTTACTGTGTCCTTAAGTTCTCGAGTTCTCGCTAAATGAATGAAATCATACCTGTTAATGCAAGCTGGGTAGGGCACCCTGTACCAAATGGGGGAGAGATTTTGTGAATATTTCATCACATCCTGGCCGAGGTCAAATGGAGGAATAATGAAAACTCACAAAGTATATACCGTTTCAAGCAGGAGGTGATGGAAAACAGGTGTGAGAGGCTCTGCTGGTGGCTGGACTTGCGTTGCAGCAAGGGAGTACTGCAGCTCTGGATACCACGATGGGCCATCTGCGATGCAACGGTCATGGGGGGAAAGAAGTGTTGGAGAACAGAGCTGAATCACCCCATCCATCAGGATGCAGAGGCAGTTTATATATTCTACGAGTCTCATGCATGCTCATGTTTGTATCTCACATGTCTTGTATTATTCATGGCTTGAAGCTATAGCTGTTTATTTGGCTGAGGAAAAGACTGTGGATGGATCCTGATTTGGTTCACACCCTACAGAGAGTGGTGTTGCTCTGTTGTCTTCACGTGAGTAAGAGAGATCTGAATGTGGCCAATGTGTTTTGCATGCTGGAATAACAATATGCATATGCTTATGGAGACTGTCAAAGGACACATAGCGATCGAATTGGGAAATTATAAAGGCACTGGAGAAACATTAGATGATATCATGTCTACAGGGCTATGGGGCTCTTAAAGCACTACCGCAAGCCATGACAGTACTGATTGTGCTTTGTGATTCATTGGTTTTGGAGGAAAATGTTATGCTTAAAAACCCGCAGGACCTCTTGAACCACAAGAACTTTCATTAAAATATGAAGGGGTTCCAGTATTATCATAGCCTTCCTCCTTTCAGGAGCTTCTTCAGAGTCTAAGATGACATTTGTAGGTCTAATTGGAATTTGGAAACTAATGAATAAAGATGAAGAAACCAAAAGGAAATTAGGTATTAACCACATTACATACACACACATACTCAGGCTAGCCCTTTCTGCAAGCCATGTAGAGAAAGTGGGGGTGTACAGATTAATTAGACTTGATCTTCTGGTTGCCAAAGAAATATGAATTTGCCATGTCATAAATCTGCCACTCTTTCTTTTTTCTCTTTGTTTTTATTTTCATTTGCCTTTAACAGAGTTTTAAATACTGATTCCAATGTAATATGCTTCCTAAGTAGCATTAGTGCTGAGTCTAAACCAAACATTATCTGATTAAATCTTGACCCAAATGAGTTTGTCTACTTTCTGTGCTTCTAAATACATATTTACCATATGTTGCCTCATATGCCGCTTTTCTTTTTTACTGATACTTTGGTCCAAATGTTGTAGTAATCATATGTTGCTTTTAGTCACGAGTCACACAAAGTTTCAAGATTGTAACCGCTTTTACAAGTCTGAAAACTAAATAGCATCAACATCCTGGTCAATCCTGATGTTGTCACATCTTCCCATCTCCAGAAATGGTGGACAGAGCCTCAGTGGACATGTGTCTTTCCCTGTGCCGAGTCTGCCTGAGCACACAGCACTGCACAGCCGCCCCAGGACCCCTTTTATAGTGCAATGTCACGGATGGGTTAATTCATCTAGTTCTCAAATAAAAAGCAGTCCGTGGCTCCAAACAGTCCTTGCTGCCCCGTACCGGGTCTAGCTGATCCATTAGTCCTTTGCACAGGACGAGTGTTCAGGTGGACACCAGGTCCCTGAGCTGGGGGGTGGCTCTGCCACCATGGCCCAGGGGCAGCCAGCAGCGGGGAGCCAGGAACACTTAAATCAGAGCTCAAACGCACCTTTGTTTTCTTGGAGTCATCGTACACATCTGCCCCAGGCCGGGGATGGTGCCTGCTCCTGCCCTGGCTATCTGCCCCCGTGGTTTCATCTCCTTTCAGCCATGGGAAGGGCAGGGAGAAAGCCGAGCAGCTCCTGGGGGTTGCAGCCCACAGGTCAGGAGACCCCCCTGGGCTCTCGATACCCTCCAGCTCAAGAGTTGCAACATCACAAGCCTTTTAGCAGCTGCTGTGCCTCCAGCTCCGGGTCGCACTTGAATTCTCAAACGAATCAACACAGAAACGTGTCAGATTGGAGCAAAGGCTTTGGTTAAACAGAAACAGCCTGGCTGGTCCTGGGCTCCTCTTCTCCAGCCTTCTGCAAGGAAAATGTGTCTCATCTGCTGGGGAAGGTTGTGTTCTCCCACTGCTGCTTCATCACAGGTTGTACCCTCTGCACATTCCCATCCAGCTTCTCATCATCACGCAGCAAACTCAGCCTCTGTTTCAGAAACTGGCTGTTGTCCTCCCGCCCTTCTCTGTGTGCAGGAGGCGATGCCCAGTAGCAAGGGGCAGCTGAGATGGCGGTGGAGAGCTGGGAAAGCCCGGCCAGATCCTGGAACAGAGCTGGAGAGGTCCCAAATGTGAAGCTGCAGTAGCTGCATTTCCAGCAGTGCCTGACCCCACAGTTCGCAGCCCTCTGGGCTGCCGTGCAGATGGGCTAAAGTATCCCAGAGGCTCCGTCAGCCGCCAGGAGCTGCAGAAGCAAGAAGATAACCCAGTGCCATTTTCCTGGGTGCTGGGTCCAGCTCTGGCTGTGCGTCGGGTCCATACCAGGGCAGGAACAAGCACGGGGAGGTGTTTTGCAGGTATTTGTCAAGCCGACCCCTTCACTCGCTCAGCCATTCTCTGTTCTCTGTTCAAGGCTGATTATAAAATCTTCATGTTAGCTTCAAATAAGTGTCAGTCGGCACACACAGCAGCAAAGCAAGAGCTTTTGTGAGCCTGGGGGTATTTTTATTCATTTACGAATGGCAAGCAGAGGGACACCATCTGTTACGCAGATACAATTTTTTTTCCCCTTCCTACCAATTGTTTCTGTGTTTGCAGCACAGACAGTCCCATGAGTCTGTCCTGCTATTGTTCATCAATTTTATAAAAAAGCCCTAATAACATTAGAAGCACCTAAGCAGGGACCCTCACGGCATTATCTGCATCTTCCTGAGCAGTAAGTTTCAGTGATCTGCGGGTCTGGATGTGGCATGTTTCTTCCCAACTTTGTGGTTACGTATCTGAGATGCACAAAAGGAGAGTTTATTTCAATGGTTCAGATGTTATTGGGGGGGCAATGAGAGTAAATCAACAGGCACAGACACACAGAGAAATGGTGATGTTAGAGGTCATGTTTCCAGGTTAAAGAAAAATACTTTGGGTTTCCACCTCTGTTTTAATTTATACCAGATCTGTGCATCTGTGGCTGAGGCTGTCTCTCCTCAAAGAAGCAAAGTCTTCTTTGCTCCTATATGAAGATTTTCAGGCTGTTTTTTATTCCCAAAGCAAAGTCTCTATCCCACAAGCAAATTCCTCACATGGACATGGAGTTCCTCCAGGCATCAGCTCCTTCCTTGGTCAGATGTATCAGTCAGGTCAAATCCTTCCTGAGGTTCCTGGGGAACCTCTTTTTTGTTCAAATTTCCAGAGCAAACATGAGCAGATCGTATAGATCCCATTTCTAGTCTGCTGCTTAAAAATGTCTTGCTCTTTAGGCTGGACGCAAGGCTTACTAAGGTGCATATGTATACATAATATTCCAACTTGTTCATTGACTTCAATCAAATTTGGCAGTGCCTACAAAACCTTTGAGTATCTAGAAAACCTAAATCTTTTTTAATGTGCTTAAGTATTTGCGCTGTTGAAGTGAAAGCGAACATAAATGCAAGTTTAATATTTACCCCAGTTTGTTCATAAATTTTATTTTCAGGATTCTCCCTTCTGTGAGGGTAACATAAATGTAAGTTATTGGTGATAAATATTCACACTTAATTCCTCTTCCCAGCCCTCTTTATGCTCACACTAGTTGCTCGTGCTTGAGCTCTTCCTTTTTTCCCTGTTCCCTGGCAAATTGTAGTTATAGGTGAAGTATTTTCTAGTTCAAGCCAATTTCTAGAATTATTCAAGCATTTAATTTAAAAAGAAGCATGTAATTATAGCAAAGTACTTCAGAAAATTTTAATCCCTATACCATGAAGCTGCCTTGGAGTTTCTGGGAACGGATGCATATCACCTCACCACAGGCTGGACTGGGACCCCAAAACAAAACCTGTGAACTAACATGCTTCAGCTTCAGCTCCGGGGTCGTGCCGTAGCAGACTCAGTGTTGCTTTTGGCTGATGCAAAGATGGTCCCGTTAAACACACCTAGGAAAGAGCGTGTCAAGGGAGGGGGTTTCTGTCTGAAAAGCAGGAGTTACTCTGTTTAATTTAAACATTTAACATTTAACATCCTCTCACCCCACGCTCAGAATTTATTATAAACATAGGGATTTGTATCTTCTTTCTGCAGAAGAAAATCTTCAGTGGACAGAAATGGGGAGGGAAAGTAAAGGCTACTGTTCCTCTCATGGACCCAAACTCACATGTGAAGGCCAAACCATATTATGTATAGCAGTAACATATATTATGCATACCATCCATAATTGTATGCCTTGTTGCACTGCTGGTGCTGAGCCTGATGCCGGTAACGGCGGCCCTGAGCAGTAATAGGAGGTTACCTGCAGTTTTATTTTAAACTGAGCTGCTAGCTCTCTCCTTGCTTTATTCCAAAGCAAGAGCATTTCTTTGCATATGATCACACAAAATTTATTTCACTCGTCTGTGCCAGGGTAGAATTTGCACTCCAGAATGGGGGTTGCTGTTGGAGCCACAGGAAAGCCATCATAAAATCACTTAACACCATTTAAGCCATATAGGACCAAACATCGCTGCCATGATGTCAGCAAACCCAAGGGCTGCAGGAACCAGACCGTTTCAAGGGAGGTTGTGTTTGAGGTGTTTCCTCAAAGCCAAACCAAGCATGAGGATTTGCTGCTATTTTCTAGGTTGGCAAAAAACACATAAACACAAGCTGTAATAATTAGCTCAAGATAGTAAGACACACGTACGTTGAGTTAGAGGAAGGGGATGGGTTTTGGCCCTGCCATTTCTCCACTCATTTTGATTTAGGTGGTGGCATGGGAAGGTTGAAACACGTTGGTGGTGATATCCAAATCCAGCCTGTTAGTTAGCTCTCGGAGTCAGCTGGGGGGTGGCAAAAACCAGAAATCCCTGATTTCTGGAGCAGGTCTGGGCAGCCAAGGAGGCAGCACGGGGCTTGCCTGTGGAGCCCAGCCACCAATCCCAGATACAATGGAGACAAGCCACTCAATGAGACTGCCTCCATCCCCTCTCCATGAACTGGCAATATTTGAAGTTGATTTGCCTTGTAATGAGTTTCACGTAATGTCTTTCAAGAACAACATCAAAACTTGTGATTTCCTGAAGAGAAAATCAAAGATGTTTACAGGGAGTTCCTGTTACTATCGGCGCATTTTGGGGCTCTGCGTGATCAAATAAGATAATGAGAATGATGATGATTATTGTCATCATTAGCAGTTCCTCTCCAGCACAATCTAATGATGATCAATACCAACTGTATTGATCAGGACAACTGTGCTCCTGGTGAGCCCAGGCCAGCCCATCCACTGGGACAGAAGGACAAGGCGTTGCAGCAGGTCTGGATCTGCTCCTCCCTTCTCCTCCTGATGAGACACAATACGGATGAAACACTGCACATTGCTGTGCATTGATTCTGCATTGCTGTGCATTGATTTTGGCAGAGAGTGGAGGACAGGAGTGCTGTATTCACCAGACGCTGGAGGGAAGTCCTCATTTTGCGGGAATGTCCTCCTGATTCAGCTGGAGCTGGCTAAGGCAAGCAGGAACACTTCTGCTCGTGGGGAAAACTTCATCCTTCATAACCCAGAACCACCACTTCAGATCACCCTGCATGTCCTGGACAGTGGATCTCCAGGAATTTAGGGGCACATTTCTTTGTTTCCAGCTTTATCAGCTCCTTGGAGCCAGCAGGAACATTGCCCGTGGCTATCTGATGTGGGAGCGGGGGAAGCCCCATCCGTGAGGATACCCTGGGTGCACCAAGGTCTGGAAGGGACATCTCCATCAGCAGCTGCTCTTTGCCATGGAGCTGAGCAGAGCAGCTCCCTACTAGGTAGGAGAAGAAGAAGAAAGATTGTCTCTGTGAAATAAGTGATCCCTGGAGGAGTTACAATAGTAGGTTATCACATGGTGAGGCTGGTGGGAAGGTGGGCAGAGGCTTGTCAGTGGAGAGTCATTCACTGGATAACTGTTTTACAGGAGAACTCGCAGCACTAATCACAACTTCTCAGTTGCTAATGGCTTAGAAGAGTTAAATGAAGCGTGAAAATAGCTTCTTGCCTTCTGAGTCTTCCGTGAGCATTGCACTTGTGAGGAAGCTGGCAATTAGGCAAATTAAGAATCTATAGAGAAATCTTCCTCCAACCTCTCTAGTTGACTTTTAGCACTAGAAGAAGAAACTCAACTGGTTAGTAACTGAACATGAGACTATTGCACCTCTCCTGGATTACGAGCATCACTGTGTCCCAAATCCTCTGTGATTGAATTCAGAAACCACAGAACAGGATTGGGACTCAACCCTCAAGTGAAAGCGGCCACTTGGACTCCCCGTCTTCAGCTCTTCTTCTTCTTCTAGCAGTCTTCAAGATTGGACAAAGCCAAGATAAAGCTGTGAGCTGCCGTTGCAGAAGCTAAAGCAGAGTTATGTGCTAAATGTCTTGGATCAGTTCTCATCATGGGCAGCAGGAGGGAAGGGACCAGCTGTGACAGGACCCCTGCAGTTGGGTTTTGTGGAGGGATGATTGGTTGCTGAGGGTGGGATTTGCACACCTGCTGTCTCTATCTGCTGTCCAAAATCTGTTCTAAACCAGTTTTGCTTAAATATGAAAAATTGTCTCTTAACATAATCTCTTTTAAATCTTGAAGTAAGCATGCATTTGATCAAAATGTTTCTTTTTATACTACTTAGAACTCAGCCTGAGACATGTCATGCGGCTAACTCAATACCTACAAATGCCTTTTTATTCCAATAAAATATGAACTGATAAAGTGGTCTCTTCATATTGCAACAGGATGTGTATTTTATTTCTTATAAGTCTGCCCTTTTTCAAGCATATTCTCAAATCTTTTCATATGGCAAACTATCAGTTTCTTATTCTATTTGGTATATTAGGCTCGTAATAAAGTGTGTTTGCACTGTTATCAAGGAAAGCAGACAGCCTAGCAGAGGGCAGGGGCATATTTCTAAGCTCCTTGGAGGGGTTTCTGGAAAGTGAAGATCTCCATTGAGGTATAGATACAAGCAAGCAGGAAGTACATAGCTTCCTAATGCATCCAAATATAAGTCCTCACAAAGATGCATTTAGGACTTGCTGCTTGCCCAGCTCATTTGCCAGTTGTTTCAGAGGCTCACAAAATGCTGTTAATTTATTTTCTCAGTTGTGATCCACCATTGAGACATCTCAGGTACCTCTCTTTCTCCAGCAAGATTCCCAAATGAGACACCTCTGGAGACAAGCTGTTTGGAGACAACAAATGAAGAACTCCTAAAAATCTTTGTGAGTAGCTCCCGACATTTATGGTCCAAACCCCCCATTTTGTTATATGCCACATATTATCATATGACCCAAACATTGGAGAAGCTTTTCCAAGCGTTGGCCTTGCTTTACAAATTAAACTGTGGAGTTGAAAGAAAGTGTTGCATGTGTACTTCTGCCCACTAAAATTATAACTTTTGCAAACAAAATGGGGACAGATTCTGCCACTCTGACCTCAGCATGGTTTTTGGATTTTAATTCTTGGATTTCATGGGTTCTGCTTCTCCTTGTTCCTCGCTGGCAGAGGAACATTTATCCTTGCACTGAGGTCAAGCCGGTCGTCTTGTCAGCGTTGCTCCAGGAAGGCAAAGACTATGAGTGTCTCTCTGCACCATCGGCTCACACAACATCCATGCCAAGCTGACCGGTGGCTGCAAAATTTGCTGAAGGATTGGCTGAAGAATCAGAGCAAATTCTGGAGAATCACATCATTTAAAGAAATCTTTTTGTGAATTGAACTCTGTTCAGCTGTCTGCCAGTTCATCTCACACCTACTTTTGTGGCAGTTATCATCATTATTACTTCTGTGTTTACCATGCAGTGAAATATGACTTTCTCTGATGAAATGACCATTACTGAGCAAGAAGGGCTCCATCTAATTTTTCTAACCTATTTCGTATCCCTGTCATCAGTGTGGTTTTGCTGCTGTTTAGCAATTTCTTGTATGAATGCACCCTTCTACCCAAATCACTTTCTAGGCTTTTTCCTCCAGCATTCAGCCCTGGACTCAAGGCTGGGTGGGCAGCTTTTTCTATTTTGCTGTGAAGTCATGTACTGCGCTAAAAGAGAACTGAGTCTGGTTTCAACATCCGTACATGGGCTTTGTGAGCAAAAGAGAAAAAATGCAGCCTGTGTTCTTGCATAGATACATGAGCTGGGAATATGCCTTGTGTATACATCTATCGGGTGTCTCACTGTAATACCCACTCAAAATTTCCTCGGTTATAACCATACTGCTCTCCTTTAAAATCTCTCCCAGTATGTGTGAGAGCTCCATATTTCTATGGGTTTGGAGAAATATAAACACAGTAATTAATTACTGTTAACAGAGTACATTTTGGGATGAAATACGTTCATGAATTTCCCTTCCTCTCCTCCCCACGTAAGCCTGTGCACTGCATGAAGCCTGATCCATCCCTCTGGCCTTTCAGGGATATTAGACTATGCGAGGTGGCGGGTTGGATAAGGCTCCTCATAAAGACTCTTTAAAAGTTGCAAAGTCTGAGCTAGAAGCAAGCTGTTATTTTAAATGTCCTTTGCACCAGTGAAGGACTCCTTCTTTCAAGACAAGAAGTGATTGTCTTCTTTAGAAAGTATTCTAGAAGAACCTGAGAAAAAGCTTGTACCGTGTTTTCTTTGCACCACGTGCTACAGTCTTCCACAGGAGAAGCCTTCCCTCGTCTCACAGCTGCAGCAGCGTGCCCTGAGGAGCAAATGATCAATTCTAGCAAAGATACCGTAGGATCACCCCTTTGCCAAATGCCAAAGCATTAGGTTTTGAAAAGATACTTGTAGTTTAGACAGGACAACAAGTAGAGGGGGGAACTCTCTAGAAGCAAAAAGGAGCACGCGCTGCAAGAGCAGACGTTGTTTGCTGTAAGATGCAAAAATAATTTCTTTTTTTAACAATGAAACAGTTGGAAATATTTGTCCTTGGAGTCAGAACAGTTTGTTTGTGATTTATGAGAAAGTTTAGAAAGATAGCTATTGTCCAGAGAATTCCCCTTCTCGGTAAACACCTTTCCACTAAATCAGCCAGAGATTTATTTCACACAAGCTGGGCTTTTTTTTTTCCAAATTTCTTCCGTACCTGCAGTTCCCCAAACAGCTCTGATCAGATTTACAAAAAACCTCAGGCACCTAATGCAACTACAATCAAGCCCCAGTATCACGCTGAAAAGCACTGAATGAGCTCCCTCTCTAATGCAGGCTGAACAGAATTAGCCTCCCTGACTATTTTTTGTAGATTTTTTTTTTCTTTTTTAATCTCCTGCCTCCTTTGGCTGTTTTCTTACAATTTAATTCAGAGCAGTCCCAGGGCTGCTCTACGTTGCAGCCTGGGGCAGGGGGTATTATCTAAGCCTGGGAGTCCTTTCCCTTGGGGTGGCTGCAACAACCACTGAGCCATAACAGAAGAAGGAAAAGAAAATCCCTCTCCAGGGACGCTCTGCACACTCTAACAGGGTTAAAACTATTTTTGTCATCTCTGGCCGAGATGCTCTAACTGAGAAATCATCTGGGTAAGCCTGGCCAAGCGGAGAAAGACAATCAGCAAAGCTTGAGCTGTGAGATTGTGGTTCGGGGATGCTAGGCTGGGCCAGCGTGCACGGGGCTGTGAGCCACGCTAGGGTCTGCAGGACAACTCAGCAAGTGCCTTAGGAAAGAAATGTCCCCAGACGAGCCCAGGGAGAAGTGTTCCCGACAGTTCCCTGGCCCACGGGGGTGCGAAGAAACCCTTCCTCTTAGTCTCACGTTCACCATTGGAGCAGCAGGTCCTGCAGCAATGCTATCGAGGGAGCAGCAGGACAGAAACGGGACTTTTCTGTGCTGAGGTCAGACTGTGCCCAGGCGGCTGCGCGATGCCCTTGCCTGTAACGGCAGGGGTGGATCTCAGGAACCTCTGCAGCCCCTCGTTCCTCCTCCTGGTAATAATCTGGAGGAACCTTCTCATCACTCACAGAGGCTGCAGACCAGTGTTAGCATCCTCTCCTCGCACAGCGAGATGGGTGCCAGCAGCTCGGGAGGAGCCCAGGCTCAGGCAAATTCAGGGTGCCGGTGCTGTGAAAAATGGGAGGATGTGGGCTCTTAAACAGAAGAATTGCAGGAACGAGCCAGATTGCAGAGTACAAATAGTATGTATTTACAGCAGGTCACAGCATGCTTTGGAAGACACAAAGTGCCAAGCTTTCGAGTCTGCTGAAGCAGCACAGAGTGACTCGAAGCCAGCGTAGGGTGTCCCAGGAAAATTTCCACTGGGAACCTCTCTGGGGCTGACCCTGCTGCCTCCTGCAGCCCTGGTCTCCCCGGCGTAAGGAAAGGGCCTTTCTGGGTGTAAGGGACCAAGGCAGAGAGGAGTGTCTGAACAAATGTCATGTTGTTCGGTGACGTGGCCAAGGAGAAAGCCCTACCAGCCCACGGTATTTCCAGGATTTAATAAAAACACTCACACTAGGAAAGAGCACAAAGCATGCCTGGTGCTTTGTGTGTTTCCTGAAATCCAAGGCATTTAATAAGGATTTGGGAGCATTTCAAACGTATGGGAAGGTCACTGGGAAAAGGCAGTAAAGAGTGTTTGGCTGCCAGGGATTTTTACCGTGCTGCTTTTCATTTGCATTTTAAAATTGCCAGGCATGCTGAAATTTAGAAAAACAACAGAAATTAGTTGGGAGAAAATCAGGTTAATCTGTGCCTCCTGAGATTTCCTGGAAAATGTTGGTGCAGTGTACAGGGGGAAGGGACGGTGCTGAGCTGGGAGCTGGAGCTGGAGTATTCCCCGGCAGCAAGGGCTGTGCTCCGAGCCGGCACCGCTGAGCGGAGCTGTTGGAAGCGACGCTGGCAGAGCCGCCGAGGCTCCAGAGAGCCAGGGCTGCAAAAGCAGACTAAATCCTTTAGAAACAGAGTAACTGTCCGTCTGCATGTGCACTGAGGGTGCCAGCACCGCACTTGGGGCTGCATGGAGGCTCCCAGCTACAGCAAGTGCGAGCTCTCCTTTTGGACTCCTCTGTCCCTTCTCTTTATATTTGTTCCTGGAATAAAACAGAGGATTTCCAAAGGGAAACCCTGTGTGCAGTGTGAGCACGAATGCCTATGGCTTGAACACTTACTTTGCATATACGAAGATAAAAGCGCCTTTAATGCCATGAGGAATCTGATCTGGGCTTGTTGCAGTAACAACTCAGGGGACCCAAAACCTACTTTTATCTCTAAACTAAAGCAGTTGATATCTCCTGTGTGCGTCCAGTTAATGTACCAGTCTCTGGCTGTTTGAGACAAATATTACAGGGTCTATCAGCCAGTACACCCGTTAACTTTAAAGGAGTTTTGCCAAAGTAAAGGACTGAATTTGAACATGCAGCACACAGAAGATAGGACCTGTAAAAGGGGTCTTGACCCCTCCTTTCCCAGCTGCCCCTTCCCAGAGATTGATCCTTCTTCAGGGTAATTATCTTACCAATATCATCATACACATCCCGGTGTGTTCTGCTTTTTGGGTTGCCTTTTTTTTTTTAAAACCTGCCCAGGGACACAAATGCTGGGGTGTGTGATCATTGCTCTGCTCTGGGCATGGTCTGTCTGCTTTGCCAACGCACACACCAACGTGCTCACACTGCGGAGTCTCAGCAGGTTCCTCTCCTATGAAAATCAAAGGCAATAAATATCCCATGTATCAACTGTTCTGATTTAAAATACTCTCCTGAAATCAGTTCAGCCAAAGGCAGTAAATAACGTGCAGCCGTTGGGAATCTTTTATTGCTCATCCAAACTAGCAATACTTTATTTTGCAATATGTTGAGTGTAGGAAGGGATGCACTTCCATGCCTGTAAGTAATGATACAGTCAATATTGTCATCAACAAAGCTGATATATGTCCCTTTTTTTATCACCCCTTTCTCCCTCTCTTCCTTGTTTTTCAAGCACAGCATCCTTAAAAAACCCCCGTACACCCCAGGATTTTGCCTTCCTAACCCACCTTAGACACTCCTGACTTTTAGGGAGAGCCTGTCTATAGTGAGTCCACTGGGAACTGATTTTAAAGGCTTGAATCAGCCCAGCGTGACCTGACTCCGGAACCTGCTCTAACAGGTATTTGGGGTGGGTGCTCGGACATCAACGGGAAAAAGGTTGATGCTGTCTCTTAGCACCCGCCTCTTGCAGAGGTTTCTCTCTGCTGCTTTCCATGCCCTTCAGAAAAATCCCACCCGGCAAAATCAGACGGGAATAGGATTAATATGAAAACTTCCTAGTGGTCCCCAACAGCAACTGGAAAAAGCAAAGATGAAAAACACTTGGGTCAACATAAAAGGGAGTGAGGCAACCTGTGGGCCTCGCATCTTGGGCACTGTGGGACCCTCAGCTCAAAGTCCAGGCAGTTTTAATAGATGAGGACTCTGGGTGACATTTTCCTGCAAGATTTTAAGTAAATGCCTTGCTGTAACATTTGAGATCAGGCTTCTCTTGGTTTCCATGACTCTTTCCCTTTTTAAGCCACAGACACACACATACAAAATATATTAAAAGGAGCCCAGCTTAGCTAAAAGGTCGGCTAGTTCAGAAACAAACAGCAGGGATTTAGGTTGAAGGCTTTGGCACACAAGAAGAGAGTGGTGCATCTCCAGCTCTGCTTTTGCTTGAAGGGGAATACGGATTAAAACCTTGCAGGGAGCAGAAGTGAAGGCAAGAAGAGATACTTTTGTCATTCGTTTCATTATTCCACACCACGAAAGGGACTTCACACATCCCCCAGGCCACGCACGAGCAGTGGGGACAGTAAAGGGGTGCTGGATAGATGCGCTACCTGGCGAGGCAGGAATGGGGTTGATGTCTTCCTTTGGCAGGGCTGAACCTCTGCCTGCTCCGAGGCCAGGGTTGGCAGGGGGTCAGCTCTGGACCAGCAGTAGGTGTCCAGCTCTGTAAAAGCGATGCGAGGACAGAAAGTAGAACCTGCCCGGACAAAAAGCTTTCTAAAAAGAGAGGGGAGAGGTTGACCCCTTTCCTTACGGAGAGAGGGAAGACTTTCTTTTACTTTCTTCTTTACAAGAAATGACCCGCACTTCTGCATGGGGAATGGCAAGGCTGCATCCCAGAAGACAAGCTCTTTGCTCAAACCCAGATCTATGGGAAAAAGAACAGGGCAGAGCTATCTACCCATGCTAGTGAGAATGCTTCACGTGTGGCTGAGACAAACTTGCCAAGTTATTAATGGCATTTATTAAACTAATTAGCTCATAGAAATACGCTGCTGAGGCCTTTAATGATGGGAGCACCCAGCCTGTTTGTTGGGAGGTCAGTACTCTCCTGATGTACTTTTACAAAAGGAGAGATTTGGCTGGTACAAACTGCACCAGCCTGTTAAAAGTGTTGATTGTAAATCAACAGCCACATTGATTCCAGGTAGCTGGTATTTCAGTGTGTAATTAGAATTATTTTTTAACTATATTTCTTGATACTCCCTGCCAGTACTTAGCGTGGAGGGAAAGCGGAGGAGGCAGCACATGGAGCACTCGGGAACAGCTGCTGGGACAGAGCAGGGAGATGCAGTACTCTCCTCGTTAGCAGCCGTGCTTGTGCATCGCCTGTGTGCAGAAACATGAGGTAACAGAATCCAAAGCAGAGCATTTCTAGAGACAGCGATTGATATAAACATGCACATCCACACTGTAAAATTAGACCAGCAGATGGGTATCTTGCTTGTGGGGATAGCAATTGCTTTCCACAAGGCCAAAATGAAGTTACAGGACCAGGAAGGGACAATAACTCTTCATTATAGACAAAGATTCCAAAGGAAATCACTTGCTGCCTCTGTGGGCAAAGTGCTTTAGTCCAGGAGCATGGGTTTGTCCTTGGACCACAGGGCCATAAGTTCCCTCCAACTTGGGGGTTGAGGAATAGGGACACCGGGCACCCAGGAGAAGGCTTGCATCCCAGCTGCGGCTCTCCTTCAGACACCAGTACAACCCACCGCTTATTTCATGTTCCACTTTCCTTCTTCAGGATAAATACCCTTGATCCATCCCAAGAACCTGTCCAAGGACCAGGAACGATGGGTGAGACCAGCTGGGAACACCAACCCAGACGAACTCCTCTCGGCTGATAGAAATTTCGTAACATAACTGAGTGGACAAACAGCTCACTGGAGTTTTACAGGGTGGCTGGCTGGCTCAGTGCCCCGGGCCTGAAAGGGTAACCCCACCACAAACTGCTCGTCCTTGGGGGGCCCCTTCCTGTGGGGATTCCCCTTGTCACCTTCAGCATCACCATGGCACCCCCGCAGTCCCTGCCCCTGCAACAGGGCAGCTCAGAGAGGACCAAATCTGAAGATATGGGGACAAGGGAAAAGTCACTCATGGGGACCAAAGCAAAGCAGCTCGCTGCTGTCGCTGCTGTGCCATGGCGCTGAGGGTGCCCCGAGCAGATCAGGCCTGAGGTAGATATTTGTACGTGTTTTTTCCCCTCCTTTAAATGCATTTCTCCTAGCAGCAGCAGCAGCAGGTGAGTGGGTATCTGGGGACTAGCAGGACATATGGATGTCCACGAGTGATGGAGCATCCCTGGTGCCTCTCCTCTCCCCGGGGGAGGAGGGGGAAGGTGGGGGGAGGGTGTGCTGTGCTCGGACCCCCTACCAGCCCTCTACCAGCCCTCAGTTTACAGCCGTGCCTCCGTGTCTGACTTTGCAAGGGATGGAGAAGGGGTGGGGGTCCCGATGGGGTCCCTATTGGGAGGGGCTCTGCAGCCCAGCCCGGAACGTGCTCCTTCCCTCCCTCCCCTCCCCGGGCCCCGGTTCGGGGTCCGAGCTGGGGTTGCAAAACCCACCTCG
>NW_008794731.1:1766694-1767489 GCF_000699145.1 Aptenodytes forsteri | reverse complement strand
GCCGGGGGCAGCGGCACGTCGGGGCGCGGCGGCGGGTCCGAGCGCGGCGCCGGGCGGTGCTGACCCGGCCCCGGGGATGCACCTGAACGCCACGGCCCCGGCCGTGCCGGGCGGCCCCCTCCACCTCTACCCCAGCGGCTATGCCAACGCCTCCAACCGCTCCGACCTGCTCCCCAAAGGGCCTGACGAGGAGGACCTGGACGTCAACACAGACATCTACTCCAAAGTGATGGTGACCGTCATCTACTTGGCTCTTTTCTTGGTGGGCACCGTGGGCAACTCCATCACGGCGTACACGCTGGTGCGCAAGAAGTCGCTGCAGAACCTGCAGAGCACCGTGCACTACCACCTGGCCAGCCTCGCCTTCTCCGACCTCCTCATCTTCCTCCTCTGCATGCCTATCGAGCTCTACAACTTCATCTGGGTCCATCACCCCTGGGCTTTCGGGGGGGCCGTCTGCAAGGGCTACTACTTCCTCCGGGACGCCTGCACCTACGCCACGGCGCTCAACATCGCCAGCCTCAGCGTGGAGCGCTACATGGCCATCTGCCACCCCTTCAAAGCCAAGAGCATCATGTCCCGCAGCCGCACCAAGAAGTTCATCAGCTGCATCTGGATCGCCTCCTTCCTCCTCGCCATCCCCATGATCTTCACCATGGGGGAGATCTACGGCAAGGACCAGAATCCCGACTCCCTCATCTGCACCACCATCGTGGACGCCTCCACGCTGAAGACGGTCATCCAGGTGAGGATCCCGGCGGCCGGGGCTCCCCGAGCAGCCGGGGGCCGGGGAGG
>NW_008794731.1:1680841-1765947 GCF_000699145.1 Aptenodytes forsteri | reverse complement strand
CCGTGCGGCGCCGTCTCGCTCGGCCGGGGAGCCGCGGACCGGGGATGCTGGGGTCCTCCCCAAACGTGGCAGTTCATCGCCAGAAAAACCACACATTTCCACCTTTTCTCTGCATCTTCTGCATCTCCTTTCCTTCTGCTGGAAAGCGGCCAGCAAGATCGAGGGAAATAAAACCATCTCTCCCCCTCTCCCGGTTTCTTGGGTTGATCCAGAGCCCATTTCCTCTGTGTACTGACAGATCCTAATTTCAGAAAGTTTTGGGAAGGAGGTGCAGCATAGGCATCCGAAAAGGAACTGCATCTTCAAAGCCAGAGGCTGGGGTTTTTTTGCTGTTTGGGGGAAATCCATAGCTGGTTTAACTAGCAGACCCCTCCTGACTTCAGAAAGGCTTTGCTGGTCCCCACATACTGCTTAATCTAACACTCCCATGCGTGGAAAGGATTTCAGCATCAACACTTGCTGCGCTCCAGTGCTCTGAGGGGTTGAGGCATTTGTTTACTGGAGCATTAGGCTTGAAAAATGTAAGAGACATGGGAGGAGAGACAGAAAGAGCAAGACACCAATCTCCATAGTCCCTTTGCTGCTAGGCTTGCATGCGATAGCTTCTCAATCTTTTATTTTGAACATGAATTTCAGGTGGGTTTAATCAGCAACCAATTAGAATTTAAAGCTGCATGTGTACTAATGCCTTTGAGATGTTCCCACAGTTAAAGGGAACATCCAACTTAAATGGAAACAAGTCAGAATCATTTCTCCCACTAAAAGTGGGCGAGGGTACATGCAGTTAGATTTAAGCCCAGAGCCTGTAGATGTTTGGACATGTCTCTCCAATTTTCCCCCTGGACTGGTCCAGTAAACGAAAATCCACCCCACACAGAAGCACTGGACTCCCTCTGCATGTTGTCTTGATACCTAACTCTCATCTTGAGATGGTGGGGGCTCTGTTTCTCATGTAGGTGCCTTGTAGATTTTGTCAGTGGCAGCCCAGTGTACTTAGCCCAAATTCTCTACTCTCTAAGGAGCCGTGAGCCATCTGATTTGAGAACAATGTGGCTGAAATGCATTATTTCCAGTGATCTTCCTCTTAGGATTAAACTGACGCTCATCGTTAATGTGATACGGCTAAAAAGAGATGATTATTTCCTAGCCATGCCTTTGGAGATTATAGTTTAAACAATTCTCAACACATTTTACAGTCTTGCTATTATCCAGGCTATACCTTACCCTGTTACCCAAGTAAGAAGTAGGCAGACACGAATGCACTGTATGTGAAGTTCACCTGGGGGCTTTTCCTCATGTTTTGTTTTGTTTTTTTTATTTCACTTGTGAATTAATTTAAAAGTAAAAAGGAGCCAGCTGTTGCGGGAAGAAAAAAAAACAAAAACCACCATACTGTTCCTTCTCAGGGGATCTGGCTACAAAAGTAGATTTGCTAAGATAGGAAGGTTGTATAATGGCTTCGCTCCGTTCCTCCGAGCACAGGGAAGCAGCACACAACGTGATGCAGGGCCCTGGACCTGGGAAGGCTCCAGAGTGAATAAGCAAAGCAGCTGCAAGTCAGGTTTGAAGTGCATTAATGGAAACCATTGCACAGCGTGTGAGCGGGCATTCTCACGTCGTAAGCTGTGCAGAGGTTTAAAAAAAGACAAATAATGGAAGACCTGTGAAAGAAAGGGCAGTGGTAATGTGGAGAGTGACGTGCAAAGGTCTTGCTGGTCGGAAATCTGGAGCCCTGGTCTTTCGCAGTGGATTCAAGCTGCTTTAGAGCAGGTCTTTGCATCTCTTTGCGTTCATTTTCTGTCTTCAAATTAAGCAGAGCAATGATGCACTTGCTCGAGCTGGCAAATCACTTGTAATAAATCACTCAACGTATTTCACTCCTCTTCCTGTTTGGCAAACTGTCTAAAGCAAATCGGGATTTTTTTTGGAAGCCATTAGTCCTCCAGGAGGTTTTATTTGTTGACTGATTGAAAGCCAGTCCCAGAACAGAGCGACTGTAACCATTTATAGACTAAGAGCCCAGTGTGAGCAATGGTTCTGCTTGGATCATTGCAGGAGAACATTCCTCCCTGGACTGAAACAAGCTTCCCAGGATGAATATTTGAGCGTATTAATTTAACATCTCTCTTTTTGCAAAAGTCCCTCACTACTTGCTTTGAATATTTAAGTTTTAATGGACATTTCTGAGTGAAACTAGACTGTGTGTGAACAGTCAGGTTTCCTTATAAAAAGAAAAATAACTATTCAAACAACACTCGGCATATTTGATTCTTGCTCATATTACTTAACTTGTACCACTTAAGCTTCACAACAACTGTGAGAAGTAATTACTGATATTCTTCTAGTAATTACAGATTGCTCAGCGCAGCACGTAATGATAAGCAGGAAGAGCAATAAGTGAGATGTTCTGCAGGGTGTCACCATGTGTCACCACGATCAAGACGGCCAGGCACTGCACCTCTCACCTCGTGCCATCGAGATGTGAGCTCTGTGTGGCCTCTGATGCTTCATTCTTTAGAACAGGCTATTTCCCAGCTTTGTTTATCACTATCCTTGCAGCTGCTTAAATCAGCCTGTGAATCTGGTTTCTTATATATTCTTCATTGCCAAGCTTGCTTGTTACTTCTGTCAGTCAGGGACGTCTGGTTTGAATATTGGCATCAGCATGCGGTCTGGTAGCAGGAATAAGTCCATTATAGCCACATTATTTAGGTCTAGTTAACACTTTAACTGGCAGACATCCTCTAAACCACACTGCAGCCAATTTTAGGTTTTTTTTCCACATAAATTAAACACCTCTTAAAGCCATCCCCATGTAAGTAAATTCATGTTTTCATGCCACTTCAGCTGGAGGAGGTTTTAAAAGCTACTTGTTGTGGCAGCGACAGATAAGAAAGCTCCGAGGCAGAACGAGATGCTTCCTCTGTTCGCTTGTGGGTCGGTGGGTTTGGTTCCTTCACAGCCTTGCTGTCGGCTCTGGGGCCAGCTCCCCCGAAACAGGACCCTGCTGAGTGTCCCACCCCACCAGGCGCTGCCCTGCGTGCCGTTAGCACCATACACTCTCAGCCCTGTCTTTCAAAAAGGTCTTAATTTTAATGGCCAGATGGCTGCGCAAATAAATTTTCCTTTATTGCTTCTTGCTTTCTTACCTTTGTACCTCTTTTCTGGAGAGGTCCTTAGTGGACCTGGGGAAAGAGGGGAAGTTGAAAGAAATACAATCCTGGTGCACCATCAGTTCCAGCACACAGAGTTAGGCAACTCCTCGACCTAAAATCTCAGGATTTTAATTGCGCCTGGATTGGGCACACACGCAAGGGGAGCCTGGGTGTAGGCAGCTCTCTGCCACCCTGTAACACGGGAGAGAAAGCAGCGTGTTGTCCCGCTGGCGTGGCACAGTCCGTGCTCGGATGGCTCAACTGCAAAATGTCCCCTAAGTTATGGCGAGTGCCTGGGTAGATAGTGTCTGACACATGCTAATGTTTTATTTGCATGGACAGCTGGTGTGAACCCATTTATTAAAACACATGGCAGCAGGCCCTGAGCCTCCATAAACTGTCACAGCTCCATCAGCTCCAAGTTGCTCATTTGATAGGGCAACTCCTTGGGAAGCTGGGAACTCAGCTGGGAACTCAACTGGGAACTTCTCTGGGACCTCCTCACAGATTTGGGTGGACAGCTGCTCCAGTTCTGCTCAGCATCAGCCCACCCTTGCGTGGCTGCAGCTCGCCTATCCCTCCAGATCCCTCGTTTATTATGTTTTATGAAGTCTGCTCATAGTTCAGATGATTTGTAGAGTAAATAACTCTGCATGTGAAACAACCGCTTGCCCAAGGAGGTCCTCTGCTTTATTTCTTCCTACATTTCTTCTTGCGATGCCTTCGAAGGAATGTGCCAAACAGCCTCAGGTCTGAAGGAGACGGGAAGGAAGGACCAGGCGTTGGAGCTGGGAGACACAAGGCACAGCCTGGCCTCTCAGCATCCATTACCACACTCTCTACACACTCTTCCAAGAACATCTATTCAATTCCCATTTGTCTGAGAGGCCCACAAAGTTAACTCGTGCACGATGTTGCAAACACTCCTTTACACTTTCCTCCGGTGAGGAGCACCTTGGGTTGGTGCGATGAGCTTTCTGCCACGACGGCACACGGTCGGTGCTGTGGACGGCAGGGCTCTGCCCACCGGCAGATCTGTGGTGCCGTGTAAATAAACGTGACAAGCATCTCTCCATAGTACACGAAAATAGCAACCCATAAAATCTAACGGCTGAATTCTCTCCAGGTTTGCTGGAAAATCATATCCAGGATTAGTCAATGGCTTCAGTTCAGGAATCCTGCATTTATACTGATGTTGACTAGAGGAATTGAAGTTGATTTCTTCTCCTTAGAACACAGCCAAATTCCTACTATGGCTTTTAATAACAGTACTGTTTTAAATCACTCACTACAGCTCCATGCAGTGATAATTCCACCCATTGGGCCTGGCTGATAAAACTATTTTGGCTACACACACAGGATCTCTGCCCACCAGAGAAGCCCACACCGGGGTGCCGCTAACCCCTCCGGCGGCACAACAAATTGGCACCTTTGGGGCAGGACTGTATCCCACGAAAGGCGTCCCGTCAGGTCACGGTGCTGCCAGCCCCTGGGGTAGATAAGAAAATGAAGATGTTGGTGTTCAAGTGTGTCTGGATCCGTCCCCACAGTAATGGAGACAGACACCCGCCCCAGAGGGGATGCCCATCTGCGGTGGCGTGAGCATCCCTAAAAAGCTGCCTTTTTTCCACGGACTATGCAGAGCACCCAGGGCTTTAATTCAGCATATGCATGATGACAGCCCAGCCTGCCTAATCCCAGCCCGTTTACACTGTGGTCTGTCTTGCAGCTAGATCTAAATTAAATAAGCTCTTGTGTTCATTGCTTTATATAAGCACTTGGCCTGCTGTGTTTTGCCAGTTCTTACATAATTTCTTTTTTTTTTCCCCCAATTGATTTTAATTCACTTGATTTCCTTTTCCCTTCCCCTTCTCGAGATGTCAGCTGGACATAAAAGAACGAGGAAGTGTGGCCGATCAATTTAGCTCTTAGGTTTTCCTCTTAACAGCAGTTTGTAAAGGCAGAAGAGACGAAGGTAATCTAGTGGTTCCTATTCCCAGAGAAAAAAAAAACCAAACAAAACCTGCAGCTGCCTTTAATCTTCTTCCCGATCATTTAAAACAGCTATTTAATTGTCTTCTCCCTACTTCCCCCCTCCTTTCCCTTAAAGGCTTTTACTATCATCTCTGTGCAGCATCTGCTTGAGACTCACAGATGGCACTTTCGCTTCCTGACGTTTAGAAATGCTTCTGTGTCCTGCCCGAGGCGCACGCGATGGGCCGCATCCCACCACGGGACGTATGGGGGGCAGAACGGGCTTTGACGGTGTCACCATCGCGTTTTCCCTACTGTGAAATTATCCCTTGCTGAGGGCCACGGGACAGCGGGTGAGCAAAGGTACCTGGAGAGCCTGGGGAGTGTGGTGGGGTCCAGAGCTGACAAGGTGGGAAAGTCTGAGAGTTGTGGCCATCTAGCTCTAAAGCAGATATCATTAGATGCCAAACCCAACAGCCCCGGTGCTGACATCCCTCCTTTCCCTCACATTAAGCGGATGAAGCTGAGTTACTATATTCCCAATCTGTCTGGTTGCTCTCCGGTATAAGCCACTTGCGCCGTGTGAAGCTGGAGACGCTTCCAACACCCATCCTCCCCGTATCTCCATACCCTGTGTCCCTCTCACAGGGGTGTCAGCACCCTCAGTCTGGCATGGTAGAAAAATGCAGATTATAAATTCTGAGCTTTCCTAGCCTTTTCCCTACTTCTATGCACATGCGAGCACCCTGCAGTTGCTTGTCTGGTGTGACCATCTGAGACCAGTCCAGTCTCAGCTCCTGGCCCCCATCACCCTCTGCAGGAACACATCCAAGCAGGGGACCTGGGTGAGCTGGTCTCCTGGTTTCATGAAGAGCTGCCCTTCCCCAGGTGACAAATTTTGCTGCCTTTGTTACGGAATTTGAGTTGATATTTTTTAAATTCCCTAACAAAATGGTGTCCTTGCTAGTCCCAAACCTCTTTGAAATGCAAATTATGAATTTGATTCATAAGTAATGCCAGTCTGGCGTCACAATGGCCGGTGGCCTGACAGTTCCCCTCCCCACGGCGGAGGGAGCATGGAGGTCCTCGAGCACGGTTGGGCATCGCTTCCACTTCGCTTCCCGGGGTGCAGACGGCACCAAGCACAAGGGCTGCTCCTTGGCTGTGAATGAGGAGTGAATCCTGCAAGGCTGCAGCCTGGAGGGTGGCAGGACGTGCCTTGGAGGATGAGGGACAGACCAACTGCACTTGCATGAGCCCTGCCATGGAAAGGGACCTGAGTGAGACATGGGCACGAGACCATGCGCTGCTCCTCTGCCTGGTTGCAGGCACCAAGCACCTGTGCCGTCCCCTGCCCAGGCTGGGCTGAATAGCTCCATTCTGTAATTTTGTGTGAGGGTGTGATCACTTGGAAAGGTTTGGGTTTTTTTCCCTTAAATGAAGCTCTTGGGGGAGAGGGCCAGCTAACTCATCATGCTCCACTAACAGCAGCCCCCACGTTTTGCCTCCCATGGATGCCATTTCTTCTATTCAATTCTTTCTATTCAATTTCAAAGCGTTTTAGGTGTGGGATTAAAAAAAAAGCTGATGATAAATCAGTTGAGCTGATGAATTATTCAGGAAACAAGTGCTTGGGACTGGTTTAGAAAAGGTGATGGTGATGGAGTACTAACCCCGTCAGGGTAGCAGAAATTTCTGAGCTGCTGGTTTGTTCCCAGTATTTTCCTGCATTCAAAGTATCTTTTGTTAAATTTTCCGTGGATGGGAGGGAAATAGCGGTGAGACAATTCTATATCCCTATGCCCAAGTGCCCTCCTGGTGCATCTGTGCATGGAAGTTCACCCTCCTCCTCCCTCCCTGGGGTACCAGAAACCTGTGGCTCCCCCCTGCTCCTGCTGGGACAGGGGATGCTGTGGGCAGGGCTGTACCTTGCCGGGGAACGTTACTCTCATCCTCGGCCTTCGGAGAAGGTACGTCTGATGGGCTGGAGGAGCCGGTCACCCACAGGTGGTTCGAGCATGTGAGATTTACTTCTCGTCTCCCTTGGCTTTTTCACTTCAGTAATGCTCAGTGCAGAGAGTGCGCTGCCGGGAATGGCTTCATGGGGGCTCATTTTCTCCCAGGGAAAAAAAAATAATAGAATGAACAAGGTCTTTTTAACTGAACTTTTTTTGTGAGAGAGAAAGTTCAGTGAGGTTTCTTTGAAGCTTTTAAGTTCTCAGGGACTAGAGACAATTGTCAGTTGAAGACAGAAATCAAAGAGATGAGATTTTCCTAGTGGAAATGGGAAACAAAAAAAAAGTAAAAAAAGTAAACTTTCACAAAGTCTTTAGTATCTGAAAGGGGGAAAAAAGCATCTCTTTTATGCAAAGTGCTCATGAAAAACGTGGGAGTACCTCTAAACTGTAAAGCCACATACAGAGCGAAAAGCATATTCAGTATGAGTAAATCAGAGAGGCATCGGAGTGACAGCTAAGCCGGGGGACGTGCCCTGGGTTTGGTGGCGTTGCTTGTGGCCACGTTGCCGGCTCTGGCGGAGCAGCCCCTCGCCGTCCTCGCGGGCAGCCTCCCTGCGCGCCGGCTCCCCTCCATGATTTACACCCAACCTGTGGCTATACATCTCCCCAGATGCTGAACCCTGTGCAGTAAATCTCCCTTTATAAAACCTTCCAGATGTCTCTTTGCCAAGCGAATTCCTAAATATATAAAAGAGGAACAGGCAGCCTAGTCAGGACTGGGTACATAGCCTCATTTCAGCATTTTCCCTTCTCTTTGAAAATACCTTCTGGTACTTTCCTGCCAATTATTACTCCCTCTAGATAATAAAGAAGAAATTTAGGGCCACTGCTGTTACAGCCTACTTGCACTCTTGAAGCGAATGGTTTACCTCGCTTCAAGAGATTTGTTCCTCCTCCAGAGGAAGTGAAGGAGATTGGCAAACATTCCCTTAGCACGTGGTATGCCCATCAAGAGACTCCCGGGATCCTGGAAGCTGCCTGAGGACCTTCATTTCAGGGACTCAGGGTGGATCTGGTTTAATCTTTCCATGCCTTCCCACTTGCTGAATGATCCCAGGAGAGATCACACTTGAGTGCAACGCTTTGGATGTGCCAACAAGCCCTGCCTCCCGCCGACACCAGGTGTGTTTGGAACTGTCATATGTTAAAATATCATAAGTTGTCCAGGTACTGTTTCTTTGGGGCCAATGAAAACCCGCTGTCCCTTTGCCTGGAGCACTTGCCTGACTTTTGGAGCCTGCAGGATGGTTTCCATTGCAAAAGAAAGGGCTAACACAAGGTTGTCTTCTCTGATACACACTGGCTTACAGAGCCAATGCACGGACCTCTATTTTCTGAGCAGGCAGTGGGACTCCAGGAGAAAGTTACAGTCTGTTTGCTCTGGTTTCTGCCATGCAATGGATGTGCTGGTTGCCTTCTCTTCCTGGGCAACTCAGCCCTGCTGATGGGTCCTCTCCTGCCCTTGCAGGCTCAGCCTGATGGATGCTCACCTGCTGCCTCAGCGCTGCTGCTCAAGGCTTTGCACGGTGTCTAGCAGCAGGAGGAGCAATCTCATCCCTTAACCATCTCATTTTCTTCCTCCTTTAGCCTTGAAGAAGGGGGTCTACCAACTTAATGAGCTTCACCCAGACCTGTGGAGCAAAGACCTGCTGCGTATCAGCTATGAACGCTTTGATGCAGGATGGCATTTAGCTCAGCAGACCCCTATTTTTGATCAGGACTCCAAGGAGCTAATTAATACAGTCACTGCAATGCCACATCCTATTAATTGTAACATAATCAAGAACAATGCAGGTCTGCAGTGCTGAACCGAATAAATGTGGTCTCAGTACTTGGTAGGGCTGTCATATCACCTTGTTCCCTCGGAGAACTTGTTTAATAAGTCCATAACTATTTGAGTATGTTCAATACCAAATTAACCTGCTTTTCCCTCCTATTCTATGATTTTTTGAAAACCATCTTATAAAAATGCAGCTCACACAGCCACTGGGAAAGTTTAGCTCATTACTCGCATCACTCTATTGATTCCTCCTGCAAAGACCTTACATTTTATCCTCATGGGGACAATTTATACATTTTAATATACTCATTTCATTCAAAAGAGAAACTCATAGAATTGAGTTTCCCTCCCTAAAGCCCACATTTCGTTTTTTATCACTGTCAGTCATGGGCTTATGACATTGTCATACTTACTTGTTCCTTAACTCCAAGTGTGTGAAGTGTGATAAAGCACTGTAGGAGGAAGGAGAAATATAGGTTCAGGCTAATAAATAGATATTTGACCTCAAGATACAATGATGGGGTGACGTTTATGCCCCAAGCACTTAATAGACTGCGGTCACTAACCCAAGGGACAAACTCTGCCCTGAGCTTGGTCTCCTTCATACCGCTTTGGCAGCTCACAGGTGCTTCCCAGCCAGCGCAGGAGAGCTGCAGGGTGGAAAATCCCTCAAAAGGGCAAAAAGATGTGCAGGGATTTGGTCAGAAAGCATATCACAATGCAGCAGCCCAGTGGAGCAGGGCACAGGGCCAGCCTGGTAGTCCTGGTCCAGCCTGGAGACCAAGCCGTGCCAGGAAACAAATCCTGTAATACCTGAGGCTCTGAGAGGCAGAGACGAGCTGCGACAGAGAAAGACACTGGGGAAAAGCAGCAATAAAGTAACCGCTAAGTTCACTGCCCCTTTGGGGTACGCTTTATTTTCTCCCCTGAACGTCTAATTGAATTTTCTTTACTCCCGTCCTCAGCAGTACAAGAGGAGGTACAGGTACAGCCTCATGCCTGCACCGTTGTCGTGAATAAAATCCGTAAGAAGAGCGTGGGGAGTGGGAGGGGAGAGCAAAGGTATCGGGTTTGTGGTTTTGTAGCAGGTTGGTTAAAAATAAGCTAGCAGGGTCTGAAAGCTGCTTAGAGGGTTAGAAACGGATTAGTGAGCTTGGTAGTACCAGGCAGCCCAGGAGGGCACAGAAATGTGGTGTGATGTTGCATTGATCGTGTACCTTCCTCCAAATATTTGTGGTCTAATTTGTGTCCTGGGGTGGAGGGACATTTCACATCCGTGCTGCCACACTGTTTTCTGCCACGGAAACCACGGCTGTTCCTGGCAGCTATTAGCAGGTTTGAAGCAAACCAGAATAACCCCAAACCCTTCTCTCCTGCGCTCAGATGGTCGTGCCCACCTTGCCCTCCTCCAGCCCAGGGTCCAAATCCTCCCCCACCATGGAGCAAGGGGGCCAGCACAACTCCCATTTCTTAATAGTTTGCAAACTGCCTGACTCTATAAAAATCACAGTGCTGGCAGCCGTGCTGCTGCGGCAAGGTTTGCAAGGAGCACGATAGTTTGCAAACTGCCTGACTCTATAAAAATCACAGTGCTGGCAGCCATGCAGCTGCTTGCTGCTGTGGCAAGGTTTGCAGGGAGCACGACATTTCTCAGGGTGATGGGTAAGTGTTTCCCAGGACAAAGCCCCAACACCCACTGCCCAAATCTCCTCCTGAATTCAGGCCACTGACCGCTGAGGGGCCAGGTAGAAAGCAGGTGTAGTTTGTGTGGCAGGAGCCGAGCCCCTGTGTCCATGCCACCAGCCGTGCTCGCGCCCTCGCTGCTCCTCTGAGCTCAGCCGCAGGCAAGATGTACCAGGGAGAGGGAGGAGAGCTCGGCCCCACAGCTCTTCCCCAAAGGGCTTGTGCCACAGGAGTCATGGTCCCGCCGCTGGAACACCCTGTGTTTACTCCAGGGATTTTAATTTTCATCATCAAAAGCTTCAGCTCTTTGACTTTTATGCAGTTGAACCCATCTATCACTTCATGTACTCTGAGGCCAGGAGCAGTTTCCTTCAGTTATTTGCCTAAAATACATGATGAATTCATCTCCGTGCAGTTTAGCACAAACGTTTTTTTCCTTATTGCCAGAAGAGCAAGGCTGACTATGTTGCTATAATTAAGATGTTTATATATCAAATGAAAAGACCGATGCACTTGAGGTGTTTTGCTTAACATCAGCTCCAGCAAACCTATACTCTATTCTGTCCGAGCCAAAGTGTCCACAATACAGCCAGCACTACTAGAATTTGGGCTGACACTACAAACCCCACTAAGGGGGTTAATTGCCCCCCAAAATGAGTTTCTCAGGGCACCAGTGATGGAACTTGCCACTACCATTTCCTCCAGCAAGTCAGGCAGCCGACCAAATCTGTATGGTCCACTGTTAACAGCTCTCACGCTTGAGTCTGCAGTCAACAGTGGGACAGTGTTTGACTTAAATATGGCCTTTAATTTATTTATAACTGCATATCCAGCACTCGGTATCATATTTAATGCAAATAACATTAAAGTGAAATCCCCACTGAGAGGCACGTTATGAAGATTAACAGCCTGGCTTTTCTATTACTCCAGTTTATACAGTGCTGATTTGCACTTGGTGCTTTGTAGGCAAGTGTTACGAATATTTGAATCAAGAAATCTGCATCTAAGACTGCCATTTTGCCAAAATCAGTGCCTGAAAGCCCCTTTGTGGCTCCACGGCCAAAGGAAAGAGCTGGAGGCATAAAAACCTCTGGGAAACGCTGACATGCAGGTAGGTGAGAAGCTTGAAAGATACCCTCCGCTGGTCATGCAATAGGCCATCTGTGAGGGTTTTACTTCTTTTAATTGTATAGCCCACTTTCCTTTTAAACAAGCTGTCAGGAAAATTAATCTCACCAAGTTTAAGATGACACTGAACATATTCTCATGCCCTGCAATTAATCTGGAGCTGTTTTATTCCTTTCTATCTTCATGTGATGAATTTGTCAGGTGTAATGCCGTGTGCTCAGCACCTCATTATGGACTTTATGAATAGGTTTGTGTCTGATCTTCTGTCTGGGTCCTTCTCTGTCCCTCCCATCCCCTGGAGAACTGAATGCCCTGCCCAGGTCATTGTCCAAGTTCACTTTTCATGGAGGAGAAATGAGACCAACGTCACATTGTGAAATGTGGCCAAACCCATTAGTAGATGCCAGGACAGGAATCACTTTTGTTTTGCTTTTCACCATGGACCAGGCTCGCGCTCCAGCTCTGCAGAGAAGCTGCTTCGGGCTCCACCATGCTGAATAATGCAAAGGGGCTTTTGCAAGACGTTGGCTCTGCAACTTGTATTGAGACTTGTTTTGGCATCTGCTCTGCAGGTTGCCATCGAGGTGCGGTTCTGAGATGCGTAAAGGAAAGACACAAAGCTCGGGGTTTTACCTGCTCCTTGGCTATTTCAGGCAGCGGTGTTAGAGTATGCTGCCGTGCAGCTAAACAGCTGTGGCTGTGTATATTGGGACCCTCAGCCCCAGCCCCTGTACACTCGGTCTTGCACAAACAACATTAAAGGGTGGTGCATGTGCCAAAGAGCTCACAGTCTAAATAATCACTAGAGCAATGCCACTCGTTCCCTGTGGCATTGTACAGGTGCTGGCTCTGTCACTGGTGTATTTGTTGCTCGCTAAAAGATTTCCTCTTGTTGCAGAGGGAAAAGGAAACCTTCCCCCTGCTTTTCTTTAAGAGGGGCCGTGCAATGGTGAGACCTCCTAAGGACAGCTATTGCTCGAGGGCAGTGTTGCGGTATTGAAAGGGAATAACCAGCCCAGCTTTAACTGGAGACAGGTCAACGCGATGGCAGCATGGCCAGAAACACTGCCTGATCTGCTGGTTGTTTTCCAATAGCATCCTGGAGCCAAGCAAATATAATTTATTTTTTAGTGTCTAGTGAGAAAGGAGTTTCGTTTGAAAATAGAGCACCAGCAGCTACAATAGCTATTTTTCTGAGAGTCAAAGAAAATGGCAGAAACCTATTAGACCTTATAGCTCACCACTAAACATGCTCTGCTCAGGAGCAGCAAAAAGCTCGGAGAATTTCCAGCAAGAGCTCCGTTAATGGTTGCATTTTCCCTCAGTTCATCACCAAGCCAGACTACGAGGCTCTCACTGACAACGTGTATCAGGGCAGTGCTTCCAGTGAAAATAAAACCAGCGTTATCCAAAGAAATGGACTTTTAAAAGGGGCCAGGGCAGAGAGGTGGTAATAATAACAAAACACAAAGGGGTCGCAGCTCCAAGCACCCAGCTGCCCAAGCTCAGCTCCCAACCACAAACCCACCCCACCTGCCTGCACCCTCCCTGCACCAAATCCTTTCGGATCCTATTGGTGCTTCCCACGGTCTTGCCCTGTTTCACCGAGGTTTCAGCTTGGTGCAATCCCTTAGCAACCTGCTCTTTAAATTCACCCTCCCTAGAGTGGCTCCCCATTGCGTTAAGGGAAGGCTGGGGGCTAAAGGAGATGCTGGAATCAAGAGGAGTATTTCAGGTTACAAGCATTGACAGGGCTTTAGGATAGAGTAGCTGAGCTGTGTCAGAGGAAGCTACTCTGCTCCTTTATAAGAAGGCACAGGCATCTGCTTCACTAGTGATATTAATGCTAGGGGTCCTCTAGGAAAAGAGAAGATGAAGCATGGCAGGAGCTATTTATTTCGAGAATGAGATGCCAGGTGCATTACTGCTTGCCAGCTCTGTCTTTTCCAGCAAATGAGGTCTCCCACCCCTGTCACTCCCTGCCTAGCCCGAGTTCCTCTAAAAAGGATTAGAGAGATGCGATCTGCAGGGAATGGCTGTATCACAAGGAGACGATGCAGGTCTTCCACTTTCATGAATGCTTCTCTTTTCCCTCTTCCCCCCATTTTATCAATGGAGATGTTTCAGGAAAGACTACCACATATATAGTGATGTTACAGCCAGAAATAAAGCTGGCTTGTGTCTTCATTCCTTTGAAACAAGTGTGTTTGGGAGAGGGAAAATTGTAGGGCATACTCTAGAGGTTTTCTCGTATCATGTAGTGCTGTGTTAAATTCCATCCCTTAAATATTGCCCAGGCGAAAGTTGCTTTTAAGGACCCTCAGGGGCTGCCCCCCTTGTTGTGAGGTTATGTCTCCTTGCTCTTGCACAAAACAAGTTCAAATAATGTTTCTGTTTTCTGCTCTGAAGGTTGCCGGTTTCTTCCCCATGAAATAATGGAAAACTTTGTTAAACTTATCAACTATTTAGGGAAAAACGTCATTTACTCAGTTTCAATTAAAACAAAAAAACCTAAAGCAATAAAAAACCCACTGGCAGCCTGTAAAAAGTAGAAGCAAAGAGACAAGGGCAGAAACAGGGCAAGAAATGACTGTTTTATATACCTCCTGCTGGGTAGTGATAGAAGAGGGCTTTGTGCCTGCAAAACAAAACTGTTTTTCTCTTAAAGCAACTATTGACTCAAACTCTACAACTGCAGCTGTAGCTTTGCACAGAAGCTGTATGCCTGCGAACAGATCGACTTCCTCGCATCTGCTCGCCCCAGCTCAGCCGGTGCCCCTGCCTCCGAGCTGAATTCAGCTTTTTTCAGAAAAGACAGGGACCGCTCTCCCTTGGTGCTGTAAATCAGAGCCGTGCCTTCAAATTCAGAAAAAAACCCCAAAACATTTCAGGTGATTTTTCAAGAGAAGGAGCTGGTTTGGGTGATTTGCATGACTTTTCCTATTTCCCAGTTTACGGGGCTGGACCAGCGTGGCTGTGACGGGTGACTTTTGCTGGGGCTGTGTCTGACGGGGTGCAATCCCTGATTTTCCATGCGGATTTGCACTAACACCTTTCCTGAGCCACGCTCGTGACAAAGGAGAGCAGCTTGTTTTTAAGGCCACGCGTATCGATCCAGCTGTAGAGATTATTTTGACTTGCAGCCTGTGGGTACTGTTAATACAAAATTGAAGCGCAGCTGAAAATCTTCTGGGCATTAATTTCTTTTCAGCAATGGGCTTCTTTCCTCTCTGGGAGGCTGGTCCACACCCCAGTGCCTCACACTAAAGGAAAACCTTAACAGTTAGCAGATTGCCCTCTATTTCTGTCCTACAAATCTCACACAAGCACATTTGCAAAACCTGCTTGTGCCGCATGGAGCCATTGCATCGACCGACTGGCTATTCCTCTTCAGACCCAGCATCCCCTTAGGAGCGGTGCTGCTCTTCTGCCAAGAGCTAGCCCATGTCTGGGGCCTTTCAGGTCAGTGTCTCGGCAGCAGGGAAGCCACTGAAGTGGAGAATGGGTCTTTCTGCCTGGCTGCTTTCACTTATAAACAGACACCAGTCCCAAATGCAGGGTTGGTGTCGCAGCGGGGCGAAGCTGGTTTCCTTCCTCAGAGCTGGGTGAGCCCGGTGCTTCCAGCATCAACCCCGTATCGGCTTGCCAAGGCTGCTTTTATTGCGCATGTGTGTTACACCAACATATCTATTGGCATAAATCATGGACCCGTGGTGAATCGACAGGGAGATTCTTCGGAATCCCTCAAGAACAGGGTTGGCAATCAAAGACGTCTTGACCGGTGGTGAAGGGCTGTGCCCAGTGCCCCGGGAGGCTGATGGGGAGAAGATCCCCCACCCTTTCCGTGAATGAACCTGATGAAAATTATTACCAGCAAACATCAAGGAAGAAGCCATGAAACATGACTTTCCAGGCTGGGACAGTGGTTGTTTTGACAGAGTTTTCATACCTTCATTTGATATTCCATTGAAGCTTTGCTGGAGATAAGCGATCTCATAGAAAACAGGGTTTTTGTGTCCAGTCAGAAAGAATGAATTGCAGACTGCTGAGGAAAGCAGAGTTGTTATCCACGGAGACAAGAAATTCAGCTGAAAATAAGCATGGCTTTTTCATTTATAATTCTAGCTGCAACTTGTCAGAAATCTGGCTCCAGCCAAGCTGATTGGCCTGGAAATGGGGCAAATCAGCAATGAAATGTGCATTGGTCACCCCTAAGAAACCAGTTCATTCCAAGACTTAATCACAAAATGCTTCCAGCTTCTCCTTCTGCTCACAATGTAGCATTCAACAAAAATGGGATGGTTTTTAGGAGCACATGGTTAAGGCAGTAACGTAGATGTGAAGTGAGGCTGCTGCCCTGCCAGCCTCTCCCAGCTGTTGGGTAAAGTTTTGTGTTTAAATTGTTTTAAGGTGAATGAGACAAGCTTGCCTGGAGCACCAGCATCAATCCCATAGCGAAAAGGGACCGATTAAATAAACAGAGATCTCCCTGTTATTAGTGCTGTTTAGATAACTTTGAAATGCTTATTATTCAAAGTAAATTAATTACATAAGCTTTTTCCCTATTTTTGGCTCAAGAAGGAGTCAGTGAATTTCCTTTTTCAGAGCAGAACATTTGTGCTTTTTACCATGATTCAGGGAACAGTTTTGTACTTTGAAACCGGTGTGCGGATGATTCACGGTGACACATATTGTGTTGGCAACGGGCCTCGTCTGGAAAGCCTCGATACGCCGTGTGGTCCAGGCTGTGCCTCTCCAACATTTGGGCTTGCAGCTGCAGTGACCCTGGGGGAACCAGCTACGAAGGGATTGATCCCTGGACCACACCAGAGTGCAAGTTAGCATCAGAGCTGACTAGGGCAGTCTTTCATTACCTTTTCATTAGTTAGAGTACATCCTTGTATTTGTTTCATCGGTCGCTTTACTTCCAGCCGTGTGGTCCAGGCTGTGCCTCTCCAACATTTGGGCTTGCAGCTGCAGTGACCCTGGGGGAACCAGCTACGAAGGGATTGATCCCTGGACCACACCAGAGTGCAAGTTAGCATCAGAGCTGACTAGGGCAGTCTTTCATTACCTTTTCATTAGTTAGAGTACATCCTTGTATTTGTTTCATCGGTCGCTTTACTTCCAGTTTTTCCTTTCTTTTTTTCTTTTTTTTTTTTTTTTTTTTTTTTTTTGCCAGCTTCATACACGCAGTAACTTCATTGCTTAGCCCTGGGCAGTGATGAGGGTGACCATCTCCGAGCCGTGGGTACCCACTGCTGCTCTCTCTCTTCCTCCCCATTCCCTGGCCAGGGACACGAGCCACATTGGCAATGTGACCCAGCTCCTCTTTTCATCACCACGGCTCCATGTCGGACCACGTTCCGGCGCACCCAGATTTGCATCATGGTTTATGTCCTGTAACACTGTGGGCATCATCTGGTTTGGAGCTGTGGGGCTTATTTTTCTTCTTTTTTAATGCAAGACAGGTAACATGGCAGGAAGGGTCGGAGCGTGGGCTGGGTCCGCTCCCCAGAAGGCTGTCCTTGCTGCACTGGAAGGAAAGTAATTCCCCACCCTAGTTGTCCCTGGTTTCTAACACTGTAAGTGAGAAGAGACACAGAGTGGTGCAAAAAGTGTTGTGGAAACTGTGCTGTTTAACTCTCCTTTTAGTGTGTTATCTATCAAAGTAATTACATGTGGCTCAGGAACCTCAGACTGCTGCAACAATATCATTCTCCTGTAGCTTTTCTATTTCCATCTAATTAAAACATTATTGTTTCATTCATGTTAGTTTGCATTTTAAATAAGGAGATAGGGACAGAGTGGCTGATTGGTAACTTATTCTCTGCGTGGGTAAAGATAAGCATTAATCACCCTGTCATGCTCATGCTTTCTCTTTCCTTATGCATCTCAGACATCAAATTGCAAATAAAAGGGAGAAAAAGCCTGGGTCTCGATGACACTCGATTTGTTTCCTCCGTTGGGTCTCAGGGAGGGACGGTGACATGCCCTTGCTGGCTGCTGGGGTAGTCGCTGGCTTCACACGAGCTGCATTTTGAGGAGCGAGGGAACTTTCATCCCAAAACGAAGCTCTGCTTTGGAATTTAATGTGCTTCCATCTCCTGTTCCCTTTAATTTTCATTACATGTTTTATCGCTGCCATGCGCCTGCCTCTTTGCTGTGTCAAGGCAGGGGAGGGAGGAGAGCGAGACTGGGTGTGTATGCAAACAACCCTATAAGAAACATGATCTGAAATAATCTCCCTAACTAATGCGGCGTGGCTCAGCAGCCCCTTTCTCCCCTCGTATGCCACGATTTGCTCCCAAAACGGCCGGCATGCAGCAGGCACACATCCACACCACCCTTGGGAGGCACAGCAGCCTCAGGCTCCATTGCCCTTCCCCACTCCCTGATGGACACAAGGCACATCAGCCACAGTGGAGATGATCGATGGAGATCTGGGCACGTTAAATGGGAGCAGAGGTGCAATACTCAACACGGCTGGGTTTTGAGGTGGGGAGCTGGGGTCTGATCATTTAACATCTCCCCTGCTCCAGGTGTTTCTGTAGCCCTGAAGCACGTGTGCTTTTGTAGGGTATTTTTAGCAAATTTAAGTTTACCAGAGGTCACAGAGAAGTAGAGCACAGCATCTGGAAGTGCTGTCATTCCACTTCCAGTCTAGCAGGAGTAACACATTGACTTATTTATGAGCGCAGTCAGCTCCCTTCTCTCTGTGTGTAACAATCTGCTTTAACTCTCCCAGCACAGAGACATAATTTTATTGTCAACAATTCTATGTTGTTAATAAAACCTTAAAGCAAGTTAAGCAAGATTCGAGGGGAATGGAAATGTTCCCAGATACTATTATTTTTTTCATTCTTTCCAAAAGATCCCACTCTTTCACTGTCTAAACCAACGAACAGCAATCACTGCTCTGGCCAAAAGGAGGGGCAGGAAATTATTTTTCAAAGCATGCAGACTGCTGGATAAACCCTTGGTCCCAGCAATCCCCAATGGCTGTGCAAGCCTTTGGGTGTTAATGCCATGCTCACATTTGTCAATTTTCTCCTGTTTCGGATCTAGCTCCATCTTCTACCTCGGGAGAGGGACTGGCAGGAGGGCAGCATCTCAGCAACACTGGCAATTCCCAGTTAGCTTTCCTTCCGTCTCTTCTGAGCTGCACCAACAGCCCTTCCTTGCAGGAGTAAAGGAGCCTGAGCGCACAGCAAACTTCAAGCAATTCATTAAATCTTGCAAGACAACATGCAAATATTTTGTGCCCAGTAGGAGAAGCTTAATCTGTTAGCTGGAAAATGCCCGTGTCAGGAATGACTAATCTCAACCCAGATGATACCTGGAAAATGAAGATATTTGATGCTCCCTGCAGAGAAAGATCCATCAAAATGGCAAGAGTTGTTCAACAAGCATGAAAAGGGAGAGTACAAGCCGTGACAGCACTATCTGGCTTGTTCATGTCATTGTGTTACGTCATTGTGTGTTGATGCTATTGGGAGATATCTGGGAGAGGACATGGGGAGAAGTGTCCCTGGCCAGGCTGCCCTGGGCGTATCGCAGGCTCCCACCCGCGTCCTCCAACCCTGCAGGACCTTCCCTGGCGCTGTGATTGTAGCAGCTCCAAATATTTTATTCCAGGCCCAAATCAGAGCTTGTGTGGCCAAGGATGAAAGATCAGAAGCAATAGGGAGGGGAGGCTGAAAAAGAAGCTCAGGAGAGAAGAAATTAGGGCTGCCCATGCTGTGAGGGCTGCCCGTACTGTGCCTATGTGTCCCTGGGTAGGGGTGCGCTGCTGTTGCAGGCTGTGACCGCTGGGACTGGGTGACTCCTGCCTGGTGCCGAGCTCTACCCTGAGCAGATCCTAAGTCTGCCCAGACCTCAGTGTGGCCTTGCATAGCCAGGGAATGAGAATTCACCAGGACCTCTTGGGGTCCCACATATCCTCTTAATTTTTACTTTTTTTCCTGGCCATCCTTGATGAGTTTTGGCCATCAGAGTTTTTTTCAAGACAAGACCAATATCCTTCCAATATCCTTCAGACCAATATCCTCATTTCTTTAGCAGCCAGAAGGGTTAGTTATTGTGTGACACAAATCAGAGACTCTGCCATGGCTGTGTGAGCCTTGCCTTCCCCCAAAGGGAGGAGAGCCTAATCTGTGCAGGACAGCGAGCTCATAAAATGACGATGAGCATCAGAGATACTAATGACCAAGCATTCATAAGCTTTTTCTAATAACCTTAGTAATTTGCTAAGAAGTCTTCCCTGAGCTGGGTGGCAAGTGGCTGTGGCTGGAGAGATGCTAAGAAAGGAAGATTGCAGCAGAAGGTTGGGTTGGTGCCTCTTCCCATCTCTAAGCATTAGAAGTGTGTTGAAATTTTAGGCACTGTGGCCTGGTCCCCGTCCTTTGCACGTGGCTGGTACAGTGTTTAGCATACTCAAGGCCCACTGCAAGATGTATTATCGGCTTAGAAAAACTGGTGTTGCTCTGCTGAGGTCAGTTCACATTCCTGTGATGCCACAGTTTATACCTGTTGGGGATCTGTTCAAAATGCTCCTCAGCTCAGAAATAATGAATCCTCCAGGCACGTATCACATCCTTCCCTGCCTTACAGACAAGGGAGCTGGTCCAGATAGTTGGAGGCCTTTGCTTGAGGCTGCGCCTTGCTCATGGCAGAGCAAGCCCAGACCAGCCCGCTCTTTCCATGTACCACAGGCTTGTGACACGTCTTGTGGTTTTCCTTGTGACTGCTTTTCATGTTCATCAGCTGTGTTTTAACGACAGAGGCTATTTCCTGAACTTTGGGAGCCAGGCGGTCATCTGCCAGAGGTAACTGGTGCTTCTCCAGCAGCTGGCTAGAAAGAAACCCTATTTGCACACCAATCTTCCAGTGGCCTTTAATTTTTTGGTCTGCTGGAACTCGGAAAAGAATAAAAATAGCTGAGTGAAGCTCCATTGCTGCTTCCTGACATAAAGATGAGACATAATCACCTCTGGTTTGATGAACTGGCTGCTTTCATGATCCAGTGTACCTACTTCATTTAGAAAGTGGGGGATCTCTGTGCTTCTATCATTCATCGATCGACAGAGTCTGCAAACAGAGCAGTATGGTTTTGCCATTAATCACAATTTACGAACACTTTGTGTTAGATGAAGGGACTAAGTGGAAAGGGCAGGGAATGACTATGTTCGGAGCTACAGGGACTGCCCATCCAGCTATAGCACAGACCCAAAAGCTGGTTTGAACCTAGTAGGATATAGGTGTCCCACTCTCACCCACTCGTTTCTCATGTGCACCAAATTAGATTAAATTCCCCAATAAATTATAATGTAGAAAAGGTTTTGTAATGAGCTGTAAAATGTTAAGAAATCACCAGGAAATGCTAAAGTAACATGGCATGAGTTTTTTTATAAAGTAGCACGCAAACGACATGGCAGCATAATGATCTTTAGTTTCATTCCATATAAATTATGGGGCCTAATACAGCCCAGGATATTCAGGGCCCCTCACCAAGACAGACTGTTTCCTCCTCCTTTGTTTCAGTCCAGACGAACTTTTCTTCCTTCCAGTACCAGATTTTTATTCTTTTTTTTGTGGCCAAAATACTCTGAAGGCGCTGTTGGTTCACCTTTGAAAACAAGGTTGTCTTCTTGTCACAACCTCTGCACCCAAATGCTGAGCCTCACAAAAGCACTGATGTTTTGGGAGAAATTTGACCTTCTGTATGATGTTAGGAGCCTGGAAAGATGTTGGATAAGCAGGTTCCAGAATGAGATCAGAGCAGGTGGATGACCTCAGTGGCACGTTGCATAGAAAGAAGGCATGAAAAGCTGGAGGGGAGTCAATGTACGGGGCCGTGAAGACCTGCGACATCCACCCGCAATGTCCAATGAAGTTCTGAAGTCTGATGGTGGGTTTTCTGCCTGAAGTGGGCACTGTATTTGTGTTTATGGGGATGCCAGCCTGATTTCATTGATGAGATTTTGATGGTACATCAAACAATGCTTGCTGTGCGTATGAACGGTCCAGAGCTGGTCAGTTAGGACTGTCAACCGTCAAGACAGGCTTGGCTGAAAAGCCGGAGACTCTAAGTTAAAATGTCCTTGTGCTTCATCAATATAATTATTTCCATGAAAAATGCCAGTTCTTACTAAACAATTGCCTGTCATAATTGTCTTTAAAGCTGTCATTACTAAGGAGTCAGCTGTCACTTCCACAGATGTGCTTCTGGAGATGTTTCTGCCTAATTCTAATGAAATTGCCCAGCAGAACATTGCTACAGAATACAGAGATAGCCCTGGGGTGCAAAGGAGGGTGATACATCTCTGCCCTGCCTTTCCCCAGATGTTGGTGTGGTCTCTCCAGGCTGCTGCGACAGGAGAAGCTGATCCTCCCTACTGTTCTTACTCATTCTTTAGTGCCTGTCACAGGAAAACTGGGGTCGAAGACTGTGGATGCATCTGCCCATGGCAAGAGCTGCAGTCCTGCTTCCAGCGCTTATGGGCTGGAGACACTATTTCTCCTTCATCCTCTCTTTCCACTGGAGATGTTCCTCCTGCACTTGGGAGAACAATGGGGTTTGGGGTTTCATAGTGAAATAACTCATTTTCAAAGGGAGAAAATGTGTTTGGGTCAAACCGAGAAGAAAGAATTAAGAAATTTATCAGGGATGAGATAAACAAAGCAAATAATTTGGGGTTGACCTGCAGCACTTTGTTTGCAAATAAAACATCTAGTTTGAGCTGAGGTGAATCACCTTGCTTCATTTTTGGCTTATAACCCATCTTTTTGTTCTTTCTTTTTTAGTTTAGGACATTTCTGAAATAAAACAGAAGTTCAGCATGTTTTTTTATTTAATATTTTGAAATGAAATGTGTTAGTGTTTCCAGGAGAAGACAAGTGTTTATTTGAAAACACTGAAATAGTTCAACATTTCCCCCCCTTTTTTTTGTGGATACTGTTTATTGAATTATAACATGAATCCTCAAGTAGCTTTTGGTTTCTTTCCAAGAATTCATTTTTCATCAGATTCACCATTCTCGGAAGAGGATTAGCTGTCTGTAACTGCTGTATACTTAAACAAGGGCAGAATCCTGTACCTCCAGGCTTGTAACTCCCCATCCTTTTGCATCAGCCTTCACCTGGGTGACTTGTGTGAGCTGCTGGAGCTTGAACCAGGGATCTCCAGAAGTGAGAGCACAGCGTGTTACCACTTACTTTAGAAACTTCCTTCTGTAGGAGGGGGCCTTTCGCAGCGAGGGTGCGTATGGCAGCTACTCACAGGTGACAACACGGGTATAACAAGCTTCAAGGGGCACAAGATTTGCCCTTCCACTTAATCATGGCAATTAGGACTGGTCCAATTATTAGAAACTCCTTACAGGACAAAGCCATTTTTCAGTTGTTTTTATAACTTGTTTTCCTGCATCTACTCAATCTCTGTACTTTTCATTACCTTACGACAGCGTGTAATATATCCTTATATGCACAAAGCTTTTAAATTCTCCTCACAGATCTTTCTGGTTCTATTTTTCATACAGCTTTCACTGTCTCACTGCACTAAGCCAAAGCATGTCTGATTTAGCTTTACCAACACTGAGCCAGGTTCCACTTCTTTTAAGCATTTTAATTAATGCATAATAAATAAGTAAACATAGACATAAATTGTCCCCTAAAAGTGAGGCGCAATCTTCTTGGCATTCTCTCTTGATTCATTTTGTTTAAAGTATCTGTCTTCCAGTGTGTCTTTTTTTCAGTCTGCTTGTGTTCCTTCACTGCTAAAAATCAAATGTTTTTCCGTGTCTGTGCCAGGTATATACCAGGGAGATCCTGGAGGAAAAGTATTTAATAAGGTCTCCAATAGGCTCGAAATACAATAATCCAAATAGCACTCAAATGGCTGGTGCCTCTCCCTCTTTATGTTTGGTTCAGGCTCTTTATTTTTGTTCTCAGGTTGTGAGACTGACTGTATCATTAAAGATCAGACAGAACCTTTTTTTTTTTTGATCTATATGATCCCTGCTTTACCAACAGCTGTGCAGCAGACCAGAACTTCTGAATGCCTTTTCGACAAGCCCCAGACAGGTCCTTGCCTGTGAAACGTTTTGATGCGCTCAAATTAGGTTTGAACTCTACCTTTAGAATTAAAGCTGGTCCTGGTATCACATGCACACGTTTATACAAAAAGCCATTTCTTCACGCAAAAGGAGAAAAGATCAGAGAAGGTGGTTTCAAAATTACCCTGAAAGAGCTATTGCAGAGCCAACAGCCTTGGCCGCTTGTAGCAACTGCAGCTGCAGAGCCCTGGATGTACTGCCGCGGGTCTGGGGCGAGTGAGGTGTGACCTGCACTTCTCAGCTCCCTCGTAAGAGCTGTGAATCTGATAAAGTGGTCAAAGTTGGCATAACCCTGTCATTGTAGCTGTGCTTTTCCAAATTAAACAATGCAGGAAATAGAAGGTGAAATGAATAAGAGCTGTAAGTAATGGAGAAGAGAGGTATTTTCAAAAACAGGCTGGGTACCCAGAGGGGGTACCCAGAGGGGGTACAGAGGGGGATTGCGGTGTGATTGGGGCTGGGAAGTTGCAATATGAACAAACAAAAAGGACTATCAGTTAGAGTTGGATTTGATGAGAGAGAAATGAAGGTAACCAGCAGCAGACCCTATAAGATTCAAATGGTCAAGGAAGACAATGAGAGAAGGCAGGAGAAATGCGCCTGGATGTGGAGATGTCTGGATCTGGGTGACCCAGCTGCGGCGCCTTGTCTGTGTAAGCAAGGAGAAGCAGCATGTCTAAAACATCCCCAAAGGAAAACATTCGCAGCGGCGATAAAGTGATGCACAGCAAATCCTCTGGGCTGGCTGAGATCTGGCTCTGCTTTGGCGATTGTCCTCTTCTCTGCCACTCACACGCTGATTGTAAACAACAGCCCAGCGGGGAGTTGAGTCTTGAGAATGTTTAATTTCTATCTTAAACAAAATCAAGTGATGCCTCCCTGAGCTGGTAATTCAATACAAGCTAAATGGCGGGAGTGGCTCACACCGGTGCTTCCCATTCCCACCAGTTTTACCTGCAGTGCTTTACCTTTACCAGCTCCATTTAACTGCAGCAGACGTGAAGGAAGCATTTACATCCTTGCTGACACCTATTTTTGAAGACACTTAAAAGATGAGAGACAGTCAAAAGGAAAATGTGCTACCACTCTTCTTGCTTTGCCCACGATGCCACCCTTGCTGAGCCCCGCTTGCCCGAGACATTATGACCCACTGCTTCATGAGAGAGATCAGAGTTCAGTGTAAAACAAGCACTCACCTTCGTTCTTGCCCACGCTGTTTTAAAATCCCTCCTCCTCCTCCTTCAGCACTTTCAGTGCCAGTGGAATAATTGTGGATACGGATGTTTTAATTTCCATGACTTGGTTTCAGAGTTAGCAACATAAGGCAATTAGAAGAGTCACTTCTCCAAGGTACCGCAAATTCCTTTAAACAACCATGGACATCGCTAGCGGGCCAAATTCTCTCTGCATTGGTGAAATGGCATGCTTTTTTCCTGAAATCTAAGTTTTGCTTTATTCATTTATAATATCCATGTACTCAAGTCTGCCAGCCTGGCATTTCAGCTCCCCTGTGGATGTTTTTATTGCCTTTAGTCAAAGCAATATTACACGGGTGTTAGATTGAGGTATGGAAAGTCAGACTTCCCAGGGTCACTTGAAGGCTTTATTTAAAAGTAAACCTTGCTAGAAAACAGAGAAAGTAATTGTGAAAATGCTTGTGAAGGTTTAGATCAGATCTAGTTATTTTCTGTCTCCATTTATTTACCTGAAAAACAGGAATAATAAAAACTTTCTTGTACCCAGAAGGGAATGGACCGTTTTGCTTAATGAATCACCTAATGTCTTTGTCCATAAAATGCTGAATAAATTCAATGTTCTTCCACCATTTCAGCGCTACATATGCTATTCTCTCTCCATGAAAATTCATTGCAGTACCTGAATACTGAGCGCTAATGAGAATTCTCTGCACTTAAAGAGCTGAAATTAAAATATCGCAATTACCGAAGTATCTTCCATTAGATGGAATTATTTATGAGAACTTGTCACTTAAAAGACTCTCAGTTTTTACTGAATCAGAAATCAAGAAGTTTCAGGCTGTTGTCATATTTTTTTCTACCAGACTGGCACGGGAGCATCTCTTCCTACATTGCAATGGGTTATTTGGGAGAACAGAGTCCAAGATTTCTTACGTGTCTTCTCTAACCACTGTGGTTCAAGTGGAGTCTCTCAAAACAATTCAGAGCTGAAGAGCTTCATCTTTACCAGTTTTGATGCTCATCCTTCTCATGACTGGTCCTTCATGGAAAGTGAATCTGGAAGGACTTCAATTTATTGTCCTGGCATTCAGTTTAGTCTTAGGTGTTGATCACATCACCACAACAAATGATTACTTTTTTCAGTATTTTTAGCAGAGACAGATCTGAATTTGGAATCCCAGATCTTTTATGCCCCTCCTCACATCTTCAAAGCTTGGAGGGTTCATTTTCTAAGGCCACACTCAGATCCCAAGTGAATAGGTCAACCCTCTAATAGTTTGGGCCTTCATTGCAAGCAGTTTCTTTTCAACTGGAAGAACTAAATAATATTAGAAGTGCTTCTCTCATCCATTGTGAGGCATGATTTTGTAGGCAGAGAAAATAATATATTTTATTAAAATAATGAACTGAACTGAAAAACAAGCAAGCAAACAAAAGATCTTGGTGAGTTCCTGGGCAAGCAGGGCCTTCTTTGATCTCAGGTAGGAGCAAACACCTCAGGTTTATATCAGAAAATCAATCTGAGTGTAACTTGCCTGTTAACAGGTTAGCAAGTGTGAGTCAGTTTGGTCCCTGTGGTGCAAAGATGCTGACACAAGAAGATAAGGACACTAACACCCGTGGGTGCCTGGCAGTGGGAGAGGTACGTATAGTCCTTGGGGTGGGGGTGAGCTGGGGGGCATCCTAGTGTGCCATGAAAGCAATATGTGTCATATTCTGTCTTGTGTTAGTTAAAGCACTGACAGTGGCTTGTCTCAGAAGTAGCTGCTTATGCTTAAAATGGATTCCTTGGTTTAAGAGTAGGAGGGGTCACTGTGAATCTTGGGGTTTTAGTAGCCTTTTGCAAATAGAAATGTTTTTGAGAAGTGAATAATAATACTGCTGGTTGTCTGTCTGCTTTATTGTTGAAGGGAGAAAAAAGACTGGAGAAATGAATTGCATTTGAAAGGTATCAGATACAAAAAAATTGAAGAAGTCATCAGTCACTGAAATGAGAAGAATGTTTCATTAGAAAGCCAATTTGCCCTTTATTGAGACTGATGTGTGCAGGTACTCGCCTGGCAGGATCCGTCAGCTTTCGGCTGTGAGTCTCTGAGCAGAGCCAGCCCTCTCCTCGACATATGGGCCATTCCTGTCCCTCTTTCCATCCCACATTGACCCATGTCCTCGCAAAATCCTGGAGAAAAATGGGGTATCTTTAAAACATTTTGAGACAGAAATCGGCCACCAGAGAGACCCACACCAGCAAGGGCAGGGGCTGGAGCATCTCACCTCTCCTGCTTCTCACCTGGGTTTCTGCCAGCGGCTGAACCTCTGCACAGGGAAGATGAATGGAGTTTGACACATCACCCCTGGGAGGCTGCCAGTCCCCATGTGAAGCAGCGCGGCTTTCTTCTTGGTCACTGAAATGGTGCCAAAGAGATGGAGCAAATGGGGTGGCTGGAGAAGAGCGGCAAGAGCGCACCTCGCCGTTACTGCCGGAGGGTACAGGGCTCCTTCCTTAGCCCAGAGCCTGCTAGGTTTAACTGGGATATTTGTGGGCAACGCGCTTAGGCTGACACGCTGTCACCCTGGGCACAAGCTCGGGGCCAGGGGAGGGTCAGTACGTACAAGTGAGCTCACAGGGTAAAAGCCAGGAAGCACCAAAAAGGCACTTTTTCACAAATCCCCGGGCATCTCTTTTCAGCAGGCATCTCGCCCATGCCAAGCTGGGGTTTGTGTGCACAGGGATGGCATCCAGGGCAAGTCAAGCATCTTCTGTTTGTATAACTGTGAAATGCTCTGCCTGCCCGAGAGGAGAGATCAGACACAGCGATGCCGGCTATGGCACACAGGAATGGTTCGTGCCAGCAGCTGCTGGCTGCCTGGAGATCTGCTGTTGTGGTTTGCACCGACCTTTCCTCATTTCATGCAGTGGTGCACATGACATATGCTAAAACAATGGCAGTGCTGTCCAATAACTTCTATGTAAAAGTAGCTTTTTGCAAATAGACATAAGGAAAACGATCAAAGGATGAATTCACCATCAAAGTTTTGGTGTACGGGATGTTCAACAGCAGCATCAAACAGAAACGTAATGTGTCGGTTCACTATTGGGGTAGCAAAGCCAGATGCTCCCAGTGATCCAAATAAAAGGTGCTTCATTTCTCTGTACTTGTTCTGAAACCAGTTTTTAGTAGTGAATTAAAAATTTAAAAAGTTAAAGACTAAGTACTCAATTCTTGGCTATGAATATTTATGACAATATTGGACTTGCAAATCTAAGGTAATTTAAATGTCAAAACTAGTGTAAAGTCTTTCCTTTGGAGGATAAGTCGGAGAAAATTAATTTTGATTACAAGTCATAACATTGGGAAATTAGCATCTTAGGGCATCAGTGATAAACACTTCTGTACTATCCCCTTTTTAAGCCATGCATTTTACAAAGATAAGAATTAATTTTAATAAAAAAATAGCCCCTTAATTAACCAGTTAGGTAATTAACAGGGAAATCCTGGTTGCATTCATGACACTGTGATTATTTCGTCTTGCTAAATCTGCAAGGACTCCACCTCCGTAACTGTTTGGAGAGGAATGGTTTCTACCTGAGACTGAGTCTTGTGTCAGGGAAGCCTGCCTTAGTTATCCCTAAGCAGTGATTTTTGCACTGAAATTCTTGTGCTTAAAAAGGAAATTATTTTAGTTAACGCATAACAAAGGCCAGTGTAAGCAAGTGCCAGCAACATCAGCTGCAACATCTCTGTGAGCAGAGGATGATGTTACCAGCAGCCACACTCAGATCCTTGAACAGGACCAGGAGTTACTGGGTATCTGCAGAGATTTAGCTCCTGATTCGTGCATTGCAGAAGCCAGGACATTGGAAGCTGATTTCTGCTCCAGCTTCTAGGTGAACATTTTCAGCCATTCCTCCACGGACCCTTGTGGTTTTGAGAAAAGTAATCTGAAAAACAACCCTACTGTTAACAGGCTGCAAATTGCTGTACAAGAGTTTGAACTGCCATGGGGAAATAGAGATTTTTCTAAACCTGCAATCAGAATCTTAATTTAAGGAATAGCAATTTATATCTTTGCAGGCAGCCACGGCTCCGTACAGAATCCAAGGAGTTAATTAACCCAGCACCTCAGACTTGCCTCATCCATCAGACTTTTAGCCAATCTCAAATGCTGGCTACAGCCAGATCCTTCGGGGTAAAGTCCAAAGAAATTTGTAACAGAAAAGAAGCCAACCCACAGATAAAACATCTTCCTCATGCTAGTCATCTGGTGGCTGGATTATGCCTTAAAGCAAAGTAGGTTACACAAAGACTGTATTCAGTAATGACTCCTCAGCAGCTACACCAGAAACAAATCTGACATTTGGCCTATTAGTCTCATTTGCAGTCTTATCCGACAGCATTTTGTCCCACGTGTTCATTTTGCATTTTACTTTAAAAGAAAGAAAATCCGTTTTGAGAAACGGAAATGCAGTCAGGACTTGTCTTTGCTATGGTTTGCAGTAGAGAGCCGTGACCTTCTTGATATGTTTTGCCTTGGGATCATCTTCTAAAAGACTGTGCAGATTTGGGGTTAGGGTGGCCTTCCAGCCGTCCAGTTGGGCTTCGGACCTGCAGCTCATTGGGACCTGACCTGTTCAATGCAGTGGGTTTTAATTGCCAACAGAGACGTTGTCACCAGGGAAGGATGGCTCTCATATCCGCTTCCCTCTCTATCTACGCTAGATTTAGGATTTCTCTCTCTGCTATCACCTTTCCCTGCTCGTCACTTGAGCCAATGTGTACTTCCATACTGTCCCTACTGTATGTGATTTACCTGCTGATTTACCTTCGTGGTTTTGTGAGGTAGCAGGTCAGCACTCTGAAACTTGTAGATCCTCTGAGCTCCTTGGAGATGGCAGGTCTCTCTGCAGCCCCTCTGTTTGTCTCCTCTCTCTGGCAAAATGGCTTTTCTCCAAAAACATGCCCCCCTCCACCTCCTCAGGTTGACACCTGTAATTCTACAGTAAGAGCAGCAGAGTGCATAGTATTACTGTAAAAAATATTAAATAGGCCCTGTTAAGTAGTCTGGAAGTCTGTGCATGAATAATCACCCCGGTTTCTCTTAGGGAGCTCATGGTTTCCCATAAAATAATCTTTCGAGACCCAAGGTGATGTCTCCACAGCAGCCCTGAGCACCCATTGCAGCACAGGTGGACCCATCTCAGCCAGCTTTAATACCCCTACTTGTGGAAGGTGGTATTGGCTGTGGATGGAGATGTCCAGGATGACTGTGTCCACCTGGGAACCTCTTGCAGCAGCTGCTCTTTTCCTTGAAAGCCCCACTATTGCAGCGCCGAGCTAGCCAAGCCAATGCTCGCCGCCGGTCTCTCAGGCCCTGCTGCGGCTCCAGTTCCTGGCTGGTTCAACCCTTGCATCCATCTTGCATGGAGAGCGACCTGTCTTAAAGCTTCAGGCATGGAAATTGCTCTCTCAAATGTAAATGCACAATTGCACCCAGTTCTCATGCCTCCTTTGAAAAAAAAATAGCTCCGAGCATCTCCAGCTATCATGCTTTTGGTTTTGTCCCTTTCGGTATTTATCTGAGCCATTTGTATTTCATCCTTACAACACAGAAAAGAAAAAGAAAAAAAAAAGTGATACACACATCAACTGAGAGTGAATGGGCTTTTTTCCCCACCCTCTGGACAGATTTCTTCCCTTTCCTCCTCCAGCACTTCACATCCTCAGCTCTCCATCTCTCTCTCGCTGTAAATATCCTTAGCAATGGATGGACTCAGCAAATGTACTGAGGAACATGCAGCGCTGTGGAGAAACCAACAGCCACCCTCAGATCGCACAGGCTGGGCTGAGAAAGGACCTAAAAATTATGCAGATTATTAAAGGTCCTTCCCAGAACGAGAAGCTGTCCAGGATGGAGGCTGTTTCACATGCAACCAAGATCTCCTTTGCAGCTGAGGATGCTGGGGCCAAGAAGACCAAGCAGCAGCCACCGTCCTGAGTAGGAGCTCTGGGAGGTGAAGGGGACACAGCTTCCTTCTGACCTCCCAGCTTTCCCCCAGGAGCGGTCCCTGGATTTGAGCGTGGTGGCTACGATGTGCACAAATTTTCTGCTGGTCTATTTATTCGATAACAGCCACTGCAAGTACCCTACAGGAAAAGGACCTTATTTCAGCTGCTCCCAAAGTCAGCAGGAACGGACCTGAAAAAACAGACTGTAATATAACAATATAATGACACGTCTGGTGATTAAAGCTGCCCGACAAAGGCGGACGTACCGATGCACTCCCATTCACGCTGGGAGCACGAGAGGACCAAGTTGTTCCCAATTCACACTGTATTCCTATTTTTGTCCCGCTGGCATTCAGCTTATGAACTGGGGGAGGAAATGTTATTAATGGAGGACACGGAGCTAGTGTGTGATAAAGACAGACAAATCTGGGTTTGTGTGAGATTTATGCCTTGCCCACAGCAAGAGTGAAAAAAACAAAAGGATTTGGCCAGCATAAAAGAGGGGCTCCATGAAGTACAAATGTGCTTTCCTCCTTCAAAAATAGAAAACTGCAGGGAAGTGACTAAAATTTCCTCAGGTTTAGTAAGATCATAAAGAATCTGAGACCTTAATGAATGATAAATCATGATGATAAATCAGGAAAACAAGTCTATAAACAAAAATGTGCTTCCTGATTTGCCTTGGTCACACTGCTCAAGCGCAGCAAAGGGAGATAATTTTAGTCTTCCTCAAGACACTACCTAGTCAACGCTTTTTCTTGGTAGCTTATCCAGTCATCCTGATTAATAGATGCATAGTTGGGTCTCTCAGAGCAGCAGGAGAGAGATTCAGGAGAGATGAGCACACACTCAGCGCTACTTGACCTTGCTTGTTTTCGAGAGGTCAGCCACATTTCCCAAGCAGGAGAACATCTTGAAGGAGGGATGGAGATCTCTCCAGCCCACTTCAAAGCCTGATGAGAAGAGGGACAGGTACTGCCTTCTGGGAAGGACTGCCATGGAAATAGGGACTTCAAGAGGGTCTTACAGCATTAACTTACTCAAGAGAAAGCTAAAACCTCACACTGCTAAATGTCACTGCTGTACCAAGGTTTTTATGTCGATCAGATGTTAGACTAGGATAGGTGCTGGTTGCTGTCCCTGGCTGTGGGGCACTACTTTAGGCTGCAATTAATTTGTGGAAACTGGAAAAAATGAAGACAAAAGATCCGCGCTGCCACAGCTTAATAATGCAACTTGGGGAGGAACTGTAGCATTTTCTCTGTAAATTGAGGAATGTTCCAAACTTCAGCTTTAAATTTCAGACCCCCAGAGAGATTGTTAGATTTTAATTGCTACCTTAATCAACATTTATTAGTGCTAACCAAAGCTCCTCATGGGTTTAAAATTCAACCCATTTGTCAACTACTAATTATTTTAAGCAGACAAGCTGTTATTTTGCCAGCTATATTAATATGACTTTTCAGCATATGTGAAATATTACAAATAGCTTCAGAAAATTTGATCCTGAAACATAGTTCAACAGATAAATCATTCTTTGCCATGATCTCACTTGTCTCTCAGACACCTATAGCACCTCTTACCCTCGTCTACCTCCACTTCACCTGGCAGAACGTGCAAAACCAGAATCAGGTCCAATGTATTTTTAGTAAGAGAATGATTTGTTCTTTCCATTTGTTTTTTTAAATTAACTCTCCTTCACATCCTTCTGTAGTGTGCATGTCTCATACGTCAGGCTGAAGGCTTTAGTTGCTGGCTTGGTTTATAGCAAAGTATCTTAAATCTCCAGTATCGTCCTGGGGGGTGGAGCTGATTTATTAATTACCCTGCACTCTTGCTCTAATGTGTGTGTGCTCGCCTGTCATCCAGCTGCTAGCTGCATCCCCATTTTTCCCCCACGAAGAGCAGGAGAGGGGGGTCACTGCTGCTTTGCACACCCACACTTTGGTCCCGGCGTGGGACACCCTTGCCCGGACCCAGCTTGGGCGCCGGCAGCAGAGGGGAGCCCCGCACCCCGCTCCTGCCCGGACGTGCTTGGCTGCGGTGTTGCCACGTGCCGAGTGTAAAACTGAAGTTTGGTAATTACCACGTGAGCAGAGCCACATTTTTCTCTGTCATGATCCATCTACCATACATTGCCAAGAGAGTGTGGGAAGAAAGAAAGCAAGCACCGCTTGATTGAACTGTTTACTGCTCTTCGCAGTTAGAAATCTTTGCTTATTATACTCCCATGCTTATGCCTTTTGCTTTCTTTTACTCCTAAAACACTAACTAGAAATCCCCATGCTGGCCTGCTCCCTGTAAGTGACTTCATACTCACATAGGCAAACGCCATCTGTTTCAATTATCAGGGATAAAATGACTCAATATTACCAGAACAAGAAAAGTTGGGGGATAATTGACTGTTGCCATGGTGTGACGCTGTTTTTGACATGCCCTGTGAGAGAATATCCAAGCATAATAGTCTCATTCATTACGACGACTATCCCAATCATGAACTGAAGAAGTACAGAATAACAAGCAGATGTTAGAGGAGCAAGGATCCAGGTACCAGCTCATGAAATCAGCTGCTGTGATTTATTTACATGGCGATACACCCCTAAGACACACGTGTAGTCTGCCCTCTCATTAAGGCTGTGGTGGCCGCCACTGCTGCAAAACCCACACAGCGGGAGCAGGAGCATCAGATGTATGGAGCGCTTGCAGTCGTGGCATAGGAAAGAGGATGATTTTCTTGGTTTTGACAAAGACATCATTAGCTACCCTCAACCGAGAGCATCAGCCCGCACCAGGGGAAGCACCAAGCCGTGGAGGCACTTTCTTTGGATGAATGTCCACCACAGGAGCCCCCAGGGCTTGTGCAATGCACGGTTGAAAAGAAGATAGGCAAGAGGATAGACACAAAATAACTGCAAAATCTGGATTAGGATTACTCAGACATCAGGAGCATTAGGCACTGTATGAAGATTTATTAAATTATTTAAAGGGTTGACAAGCAGCAGAACTGGAGAAAAGGAAATATATTGTGATAGGCAATGGGCAACATCCCTTTGGCGAAAACAAGTAGGAACCAAAATACCAGCAGATAGTGAGAACTGAAATCCAACTGCACTGGTAAATTATTTAAAGCATATTTCCAACCTGTCATTTGAAGCTGAAGCATTATTTCCCCTTCAGTAGAATACAGCTGCTGGTGAGGGTGAGGGGGAAATAGTAACACAGACCTGCATGTTCAAAGGGAAAATCAAGAACATTATTCACTGAGGTTTTGTTCAACCAAAAATATTGCCCTAAATAGTGCTATGGATAACTAGATCTGAGAAGCAAAGCTGAGGCCAGTAAACTGACAGCATACAAATTAACTTTATTCTTGTTTGCAAGCAAAATTGGGCAAATTTAATTAATATTGTAGCTCAATGTACCCAATCTCAGGAAACTAAGAAGGAGGATTTCCTGAAGGAGGAAGGGGGGGAGATTTTAAGCTTTCAGGTTAATGATGTGATGGAAGATCATCACTGTTACTCTGTCACTTCTGCCTTCCTTCCTCACCAAGTACGGGCAGGCAGCAGCCATCCTGGGCCAAAACCCTTCCGTTTTAGCTTCCAGATATCCCTCTTAAGTCAGTGGCAGGAGGCCCTAGATTAACCGAAGTGAGATGTACAAGACCCCCAAACCCATTTTCATCATCTTCATCAAGTATAATCCTAGTGAGGGTTTGGGGTTTTTGTGTTTGGGGTTGGGTTTTTTTGGGGGAACTGTTTTACTCCTTCATTTTTCTAAATAAACATTCTTTTATCCTTCAGTTTTATCAAGTGATAAAGCTGGATATCCATGATGTACAACAAGACATTGCAACACACAGTGGCAAACCTTAAAACCTTCCCATTTGCCCATTCTCCAGTCCATTATTTCCAGGACTTCCTGAATTTCACAGCTTTTCTCTCTCCTTGGGAACTGGAATCAGAAGAGCCCTTCGGGTTTGAGACTGGTGTCTCAAAGATCAGGAGAGGAGGACGTTTTCTCTTATGAATAGTTATAATGAAGAAGGTTCTCTGGCATTTAGCAAGGTAATGAAGAGCTCTGAAGTCCCCAGGGAGTTTGATACTTAGGTATTACCCTTGTGTATAATTAGGAATAATAAGCTTTATATCAAACACTTATGTATGAATCATACCTTTTTGCTATTACTTATGATAAATCTGAAAATACTTTAGGCCACAGGATTGTAACTATGCATAGGAATGAGGTTAAATGATCTCTTCAGGTATCCAGTCAAGCTCAGGAATGCCACCATTATTCAGTGCTCTGACATCTTTGCCAACCCATCATGAGCAAGAGAGCCATTTAAGTTGTTCTGCATCAGATGTTGTTTTTTATGAACAACTGATTTCTCCATGGAGGGAGATTTATGAATGGGAAAGCTGGTGGAATGTTTTTGCCATAGAGATATGATGGATTTTTTTTGTCAGTATGCAATTTATTTCCATCTGTTCTGTATCTGATTAACTCCTGCAGAGTATGTGATTAACTTAACTTCTCAAGATCATTAGCTGCTCTGCATTCCCATTATAGTTCATCAGTGCGGGACCACACACAGGCTTGAAAATGTTACACGTTGGTTATTCTTAATATCTTAATCCACACTGACTGGTCATTTTCTCATGATGGCCACGGATCTAAAGAAAGAAGGCATGTTACCAGGAAAACATCACTACTCTGGAGCAAAGACAAAATGCTAATGAAAACAGAGTTTAAGCAGATCCTCCTTCTGATTGCAATGCTGGAGCTCAGTTAAGCCCTTTGGAAGAGTTCATGTCTGGTGTTAGCCAGTTGGAGGCAACATCGGAGGCATCCAGCCAGCACAGAGGGGAGGACCACTAGCCCGTGAGTGGTTCCTGTGCATTACCAGGCTGTACTGAACAAGTCCTGTTTTGCAGCAGGTTGCAGGTACTTGCAGCTTGCAGATCTCAAAGTACAGCACGGACTGCAAACAGTGCATGCTGTCATCGTAAGCCTTGTAGTAACATGCATTTTCTTCTGATATAAGTATCTACCAGTACAAAACCTAAACATCTTAATAGAAGCAAGCAGCCAGAGCTCATGCACACGTCTTTTGTATTGTCCTTTGAGTTGTCTTTTGAGGGGTTTTCCTTCAGTGAATAAGGCCAGTAAATGGATGTGTCAGTCACAGATGCTCACATGTCCTTGCCATGCAATTAATTGAGTACCAGTCTCATTGACATTAATGGCTGCAGGGCAGTAGCATCATGGGGACAGGGCCTGGTCCGGTCACTTGGGAGCATCCATCAGCTCCATCCGATACTTTATTTTCAGGCTAGTGTGCTCTCTTTCTTCACCTAAGCAACAGTACCTGCAGTTGCCTATTCCCAGACCCTATCCAAAAGCAGAAGAAAACCAGGACTCCTGCAGAGGTCTAAAATACACAGGTTTGGCCAATTCGAGCTCCTGCAGCCGATGCCAGCTAAGGTCAGCAAAACCCGCTGAGTTATTTAATCAGAGGTGGATTGGGCAAGATGCACCTGCGTTTGAGGCTTTTCTTTGTTTTCTTTTCCCCTGAATGACACACATTTGATGTCCTGCTCGTCTCCGTGTTTAGATCAGGCTCTGACCCGCATCAATGCCCTGAATCCCAGATGTTTAGCTGCTTGTGACTGCCATCCGTCCCCCTGTCCCCACGCAGCTGTGTCCTAGCTTCAAGGTTTGCTTCTGTAATTCATAGCTGATCGTAACGTTTTGACATCAGATACCTGTGCCTGTGAGCAACGTTTCACATCATCGTAACCTTTATTTGAAACGGCTGGGTTTGATGTTTAACACTTTTGAAAAGGCCTCGCTGGGGCAGAGTGAAGGTGCTTCTCAATCTCTCTGGTCTACACTTACAGCTCCCGGAGATGAACAGGGGAGCTGTTTGGGATGAGATTAGAGCAATTCACACCTTCACACTCTGTTACCTTGGATAAGATGTATGACATCCATACTCACCTATAGATAGAAGAGGTACAGGGCTTACGGTGTGGTAACAACCAGAGGCTTTTGTGGTTATTCCTCAGAATGTTTTAAACAGAAAATATTAGTTGGGTTTTGGTAACTTTTCTTTGGTTATTCGTTAAGTTAATAATGGGATATAATGTCCCATCACCTGGACCTCCATCAGATATTTACATACTGTTCCTGGTTAGGAGGCAAGGGGAGGGTTGTTTCACCCAGCTGATGAAGTCCCAAGGCAGTGTGTTTTGTGTCGCGCTGTCCGGTGCTGCGAGGGGACCCTGAAGGGATGCAGGATCCGACCATACCTGCATGCAGCTACCAAGTGAGCCTGCACAGGGCACCTAGCGCTACCCATCCATGTCACAGCCTCTGTCCGAGGGTGACGGCTGTGTCACACCGTATCACGCTGTCAGGGCTGCTTGAGATAGCAGTCACCAGAAGTGAAACATGACAGGCAAACCTGCCTGAGTTAAAACTGCCAGTGTGTAAAGACCAAGCTCCTGCTCAAGTACGCTGTTAGAGCTCCAGGTCTACACACGGGCTTCAGCCCTTGGTCCTATTCCTGTTTATCCAGGATTTGTGTTCCCACGCCAGGATGCACTTATCCAAGATAAGGACCGGCGCCCGTATCCTGCAGTATAGGTCCCCACTAGTGTTGGATACCCACTCGAGCATTTCCGATTCCTTAGTTTATTCTCTCACTTCCATACTCTTTTAAGCTTCCACCTTGAATCTGCAGATTTAATTTAGATATTTATTAAATGAATGATCAGAGGGAGGAAAGATTGGAAAGATTTTCTACTGAAATCTAGTGCTAATACACCCTGAAATTAATAAAATTCCTCAAAAATTTCCAGAAGAGCTGAATTCCCTTCCTAGGCTGCAGTTTTTCGCCTTCCACATTCCCCCCTGTACCAGGTACTGGCTACAAAAGCCGTTGCTATTTTCTTCCATCACTCACAACCTCTCCTGCCCTATTGTATCTAAGGAATGGCATTTAGCTGATAACCACTAGATACTTGGCATGAAAATCTGGAAAGCTATGCAAAGATGGGGCTTAATTAGATGGTAATTTATTTACTGAGGGAAAAAAAAAAACCCTTTGGATTTTTCATCAGATACATCCTGTGAGCATCAAACACGAGTGCCGTTGCCAAAAGCTGCTTTTGGCAAGCCAACGCCTTATGCCTTTTCCCTTCCTGCTTTGTCTTCCACAGGTTGCCGTATCCAGGAATGCGGCACTGTGCTTATTAAAGGCTGAAATTATCCACTGGGTGGTTAAAAAAATGCTAATTCTGGCCACTGAGTGAGATAACTGGTAATTTTGTAAAGTACATTTAGTCAAATAAGATTTTTTGGCAGCCGAATGTTGATGTAGCAGAATGTGCTTTTCTGATTGACATATGCTAACAATACTGCCTCCACAGTCAGGGGGAGGATAATTTACTTTTCATTTCCATTGGAAATGAGGTGAACCAGAATGTGGTAGATTGTTAAATCCCAGCTATGTGGTTTAATTGATCTGCTCAAAACCATGAATCAAACGATACCCTGCATCCTCAGTCCTCTCCATCATCACTTCCAGGAAACCAGCAAAGACAAATCTCCTCCCGAGATACTTTTCAGCTCCTTTTGGGTTTCTCAACCGTTTCCGCAGGCATGCCCTCAAGGGCTGGACCGGAGGAGAGTCTCTGCAATGCGAAATCCTCCCCAGCAGAAAACGGAAAGGCTGACAGCCGTTCCGTAGCATTTCCCAGCTGGCAGGCAGGTGTGCCGTGGGGAAATGAAGTATGAGAGAAGCCTAGTCAGTCCAGGTGAGGTTTTACCAGCTCACCATCGTCCACATTTCTTCTCTCCGTTTTAATTGTCCTTCTCACATCCCTGAAGAGGAAGGGGGAAGAATTGCTCTGAGCATCCCAGCTCACTGCTGGAAGGGGCCGTGCCTCCAGAGGTGTGGCACTAACAGAGACCAAGAATTTGGCTCTGCTGTCACCTCATTTATCAGGCAACGAGGGAACATCTCTGGTCTCTGCCACAAAAGCGCTGTCATAACCCAGAGCTGAAATTGTCCCTAAATCTCAGCTGCCCCCCCATGTCCGCTCTGGGGGTCTTGCTGCTGCTGGCAGGGGATCCCGGCTGCTGCTTCGTGGGATGCACCGGTGCAGTGCACCATGCCTTGCTGCTGACCGGCATTTTATGCTTCATTTGCTTTGTGGGACTTCATTTACTTATTGAGAAAAAAGACCGGCTTGTGGGAAAACACAAGACGCAAATTCAAAAATCTTTTACGATCTCAGTAAAGGAAGATTTTCTCATCAAAACTTTCAATGAAAATCTTACGAATAGTTCTGGTTCTTGGCTTTTTTTATTATAAATACTTTCAGTGGAGGTGTTTAACTTGCTACTCTATCTCCGGGAAGAGCCTTTAGCCTGATTTTTTACTTTTAACCACTTAAGTGCTCCAAGACCTCATAAAGCATCTACACTCATTAACAGTTCTGTACCCCTCCAAAGCCATGCGCTGACGGACGATGGGAACAGTCAGCTGCAGGTGGCTCAGGTGACTGAGTCTTGCTGGGAGCGAAGGTGATCTGTAAGTGCCTGTAACATGTAATATTTCCCCTCCTCCCCTTCAGATACGTATAAGACAAAAGTGTGGGCTTGTAGGAGGGATGGAAAAAACGTCTTCTTCCAAAGTGGCCTCTGAGTCCACGTTCCTTCTGAAGTCACCTTAGAGCACAAAAGAATAAACCTTTGCAAAACTTCTGATTTACAGGACTCATTTAAGCCCTCTGGGGATTCCCTACGTGAAGTTATATGCTCATCTTCTCCATCACCGTTGCGAGTGAGCTGATGTCTGCTTTTAGTGGTAACCCAGGGAAACCACGGCAGCAAAATAATTTGAGGGACGACTTGGCAAAAGCAAATCACGTCAGCATGAAGCTCAGCAGAGCCAGGGGAGCAGTTTTCCACACAAAAGATTTACGAAGAGTCACAAACCCAAGAACTGGCTTCTGCTTTTGTGTCACTTGATTCTTCTGGTCCCTTCCCCCGTGTCTCTCCCACACTCCTGTTTGGAAGGAAGAAGAAAACTCACATCATGCTGAATTCTCTAGTCTCACGCAAAGTCTGATTTTTGTTGAGCTGACTGAGAGAGGCTGATAACTGCATTTTCTCCCTTCCAGAAGTGTGACTTAATTTCCAGAAATTTCCATTTGTCTTCTCATGAGCTTATGAAGCCCTATACCCAGATTTGCTCTGTCTTCTGTGTCCTGCAAAACCCTGCGTAATTTTAATGCTTCATGTTTCGGCTGGAATTAAAATCACCTTTGGCAGTAGAGGGCTAAGAGAAAGCTGGGACGAAACGTGCATCATCGTTAAAGAGTCAGAGAGGCTCGGTGCCCGGGCAGGGCAGGACCCCCACGACCACCAAGATGGGGCTGGGAAGGTCAGCGTCACCGCCCTGGGGGACCGCGCAGGTGTTGTACCTCTGAGGACTGGCTGAGTCAGATCGGCTCTCTCTGCCATGTCATTGCATCCCTCAAGTGATCAGATAACTCAGGCATGCCTTCATGGGGACGGGGTCTAGGCAGAGATTTCTGCTGGGAGCTCACCCTCGGACGGCATCCACGCCGTCACTGTCCTGCACAGCACAGCCAGAGAAGAGTGATTTGGGTCTCTGAGTGTTACTGCTCAGGCAGTGCTGGAAGAGAAGGTGGTTGTTCTGTACGAGACAAAACGCTATTTGGTCCTGAGGACGCATCCCATCCCACAGATGCTGCCAGCCTGGTGTTTGAATGGCTTTTAGGACTGCGCTGATTACAGGAGCGACAGCAGCATGGAAGTGGGTTAGTGTTTCATTCTCTCCTGCCAGTGGCAAACTTTGTAGTATTGGATTTTCCTTTTTTTTTTAATGAGGATTTAGCATACAGTCACAGGGTTTGTGGCGTTGGGGTTTTTTTACACTAGAGAGCAGGCAGTGCTAAGCCTTTCCATGCACAGCTTTGTGCTTCTGCACTGTGCTCATGCTGCATCTCACTGCCCATCACAGTGCTGAGCAGAAACCTTGGATCTGGTGGGTTTACACTGATGCGAACACATGAGTTTTAATGGAGAGGAGAATCAGGGAGAACCACACTTGGTGATAGCAGAGATATGGCCAGACCACTCTGCTTGTGCATCCAAACAACCCTGAGTACAGAATTAGTTTAGATCCAGTGTTACATAAGCTGTCCTTTCCATGGTGAGCCAACATAAAGCCCAAGACTTTCAGGTCAAAAATGAACCTGGACACTGTCTAAATCGTCCTTCCCAGGGCCAGAGCGATCTGTAAAGGTATATAAGGATCCAAAGGCTTCCATAGGTGTTCACTGAGAGCCATAGCCACTTTAGTCCCACTGATGTTAGGAGTTTCAGTGCTGTAAAAAAATCCCATTAAACACCTATACAAGTCTTCCTCCTCCTGAAGACCTTTGAATGTGTAGTCCTGGGATCCCAGACCAGCTCCTCTTGAAGTAGGTGGGAAACTTTCTACTGGCTTTGAAGAGGTGTTTGAGGCATCAGCTCCAGCGGTGTGCAAAGTCACCTGGAAATGAAGTGTTACTGCACTGACCTGCACAGTGCGCCGGGGTCGGGACTTACACAACCCAGCAAGCAGCTCGCCAGAAGAAACACCGAATACAGAGGGTTTGCAGGAGGGGGATTAGCATTTCTAGCCTTCACGGTCCTCGAGAGTTTGTGTTTGCAAATAATTCTTTCCACAAATTAAAACCTTCTGCCTCTGGGGAAAATACTGATTTTATTTTTTTTTTAACTATATTAGAGTTTTGGTACAAATCAAGACATGGAAAAAAACTTTAAATATAGCCTTTCATAGAAAGCATGCAATTTTCACACTTTCACCATAACAATTCATAAAAAGGAAAGTCAATACTCTTCTAGACAATTTCCCAAGTCTTTAAAGACTTGGGAAAGACTTCCAAAACTTAAAAGTTAGGGAATGAATCAAGGCTTTAAAGAAAGCTCAGAAAAGACTTTTTGAGTTCTGCGTAATTATATTAGGCAAGACTAATTTTGCCCTAATAGCTAGGGCAAAATTTTTGAATGAAAGCCAATGAACTCTGAAGCTCCGGTGACAGAGTGAAGCATTTCTAGAGTTAAGCGTTTCAATTTTCTGATGTGCAAACATTGCTCAGCAGTAGGAAAGAAGGACATTCAGCAACTAAAGCCATAGAAATAGGAGTGGGGAACCACAGGGCTCGTTTCTTAGTCTGATCCGGTAAGTCTGAGCAAGTCATTTCACCCCTGTGAGCACCAATGCAGCCCAGCTGCATCGTGAAGGTTAAATAAATGAAGCAGGTTCTTTACAAGTGCACATTACTTTCTCAGTGAAACCGGGTCATTTCATACCAGCTGAGAATTTGGTCCCTACTGCTTAATGATCTTTCTTTGCATCTTGAGGCGACTCCAAAAGATAACTCTTCTTTATATGCAGGAGGCTGTGAGATGTGTTATCTTTTAGAAGCTTAGAAAACTGCTATATATTTAACAAAAGAAGCCATTGGCAGCTTGTAATGCTGGGGTATATCTAGGAATTTCCTCAGTCCGCGGAGGAGCGCTATTATTATTGCCAGCATAAACAAGCTAAACACGTTGAGCTCTGGAGCACAAAGCTGTATAGACTTGATCCATCTAAAAAACACTTTGGCAACAACAACACTGCCTGTCTTCACCAAAAGAGGAGTTGCATCTTTCTCAAATTTATGAACAAAGAAACTTAAGTGCTTCTGATTACCAGCGCACCTGCTCCCCATATGCTTATGTGCTTCTTATTTCTTTCTTTTATGGATCCCCTGGAGCATCCTGGGGGAGTGGTTGGATTCTTTCTCCATCTTTCCATTCATCTCTGGCATTTCTGAATCCCTACAGAGCAAAGACACCACACATCTGCAGTAGATAGTGGGTGTACAGCAAATGCTTGACCGCTGAGGTGATGGTGCTGCGTGGGTGGGTGGAGAGGGGATGTCTCCATCTGAGCAGACGGAGCACCCGTTTGCAGATGAGGCTTTCCTGGTTTTGCAGTCTGCAGAGGGACGTGGGGTTGGCTTGGGGTGCGGGGTTGCTTCTGTATTTTAGAGGACTGAGGTGCAAGATATGTGGCTATCTAGGGAAGAAGTTAGCATGCCTTGTAACCCTACCACAGGGCAAAGTTCCCTATTGGTTTTAGTAGTTTTATCTTTTTGCCATTTTATCACTTTTAAAAAAATTGCTTCCACAGCGATTTGGAGCACACAGTTAAGTTCTTGTCAATATTTTGAAATTTTAATACTTGAAGGGGCTTTTGATTTGTCCCACACTCATCTCAGTGATGTGCTGAGCCTCCTCCTGAGCCGTACAGCGGCGAGGACGAGCCCCACGGGCACCCAGCCCCTCCATGCTGCAGGGAGGGTTAGCACAGCAGCTCACCATCCCACCACGGCAGCCTTGCCACAAACATGCAGGCAAATCCTACACGTGCCTTTGTTTCCCTGGGCTGCCGTTTGTTAAGCTCAGCTCCAGCGGGGTTTCTAGACAGCGCAGGAGGCCCTTACAAAGCCTTCCTGCTTTTGTTTGACACGAACAGTGACTTCCACTTGATTCAATCACTGCTTAAATTGATCCTCCATTTAATTTTATCAAAACTGTAGTAATCAAATAATTTGTACTAAAAAGATTACAACTTCCACTTCTTTATTCCGATCAGTTTTAATCCTTTAAGGCACAAGGTTTATTGGATAATTTGATTATGAGATAACAAAACGCTGTCATTAAATCTACAAGGAAAGGACAGAACACAAAAAAGAAAGTTAACAAGATCCCAAGGAGTGCTCATAATAAACAAAAAATACAATAAAATACTGTTATTTAGAAGTCACGCTACGCACAGTGAAAGCTAAGAAGCATCCTGCTGTTTGCGAGATGAAAAGATCAATGGCATGTTTCAGTCGAGACATTTCTGGCAATGAACTGCACTGAAAAGGGGAAGACAACATAATTGGATGTGAAAGAATTTGCCTTGTTTGAGTGTTGACCCACATGAATGACTGTATGTCAGTGGAGTTTGAGTTTTCCCTCTGTGCAATCAGCCTTCAAAAGCCAAAGCCAGCAGAGTAAGAGGAGGGAAAAGATTTCCACTGCAGGCTGTTTCTTTACTTCTGTGAGAGATAAAACACAATCTCCTGCTCCACTGACCCTTCTCGTCCCTTGACCGTGCCACATCTCTCCCCCGCAGGTCAACACCTTCATCTCCTTCGTGTTTCCCATGGTCATCATTTCTGTGCTCAACACCATCATCGCCAACCAGCTCATGGTCATGTTCAAGCAGGCTGCCCAGGAAAACCAGGTCTGCACCATCGGCGGGCAGCAGACGATGCTCAGCATGTCGATGGAGCCCAGCCGCGTGCAAGCCTTGAAGCACGGCGTGAGGGTCCTACGTAAGTACTCACATATTTTGGCACGGAACTGGCTAGAGGTATCTAAGTAAATACGATTTGAAGAGTAATAGGTTGGAACTGGTAAATGCTTTCACACAAAACATATTTTAAATTAAAATTAGCTCTTTTTGGAAATCCAAATTGCCCCCAAATGCTTTGACATTGGCCAAAATTGTCCAATCCTTGTCTCAAAGCCCCAAACTTTGGAAAATAAATTTGTTTGTTCTCTTGGGCTCTTTCCTTCTTCATCTATTTCTTGCTGAGTCACCAAGAGTTTTCTAGGGAATTTTACCATCTATTTTCCACTATTTTCTTTTTCTCCCAGAGTCACTTTTCTGAGTCCTGATCTTCCCTTAAAGGATAAAAAAAGAAAATCATATAGAGAAAGGAAGCTAAAGAGATATTTGAGTATTATTTAATTAATGGTGCTCAATGGGGGAGAAGCTGATAAATGAAAATTTCAAATTTAAGGAAAAAATATATTTCATGTTCTGTGAAATAGAAACAACTTGATAACATCAAGTTTTCCTGTTTCTTTTTCTATTTCTGGCCAGCTCCAGCCGGAACACCTCTCTTTCGGCTGGTGCTGGTTTTAGGCTCTGATTGTGACCGGGAGACTGATGTAGTTTTAAAACCAAACTTGTTTTGTGGGATTGGGTTTGAGGAGATCAGCTGGAGTGGACACATAGCACAGGGTATGCAGCCCCACTGGCATTGCCCATGGTAAATTAGATGTGCAAATTCCTCTCAGCTGTGACAAGCAGAGACTTTGGAAACCCAGTGCTGGTGGTCTCCTTCCCCTGCTCCCAAGGTAAAAGCAGGAGCTGCTCTGAAGGTGTTCTCTGCTTCATTAGAAGTGTGTGGAAAATCAGTTTTCCCCTGAAGATACACTCGTAGGACAAAGGAGTTTCTTGCAATCAATCACAGCTTTAATTCAGATTTCCATTTTCCTCTCTCTGTTAGAAAAAAAAAAATGGCCAAATGACTCATTAAAAAAAAAATACTTTTGATCAATTCAGACTCTTCATAATGGTGCTCCTCTTCAAAACTCTGATAATAGCAACCCTGATTTGACAGCAACACATTCCTCATGTAATCCCATACACCTGATGTTTTATAATATCCCAGAAATAACTCCACTGCACCCTTGAAAACCTGAAGCGAGACAGTGGCAGGGGCGATCACTGTGTTGCCTACGGTGAGAGAATTCCCCTATTCCTGTCCTGCACACAACGTCTCCCCAAGTCAAGTGTTCAGCTCTGGGGTAAGGTGAGTCCAATTTATTGCCTTTCCTGGAGGCCAAATGTCTCACTATAAACTCAGCAGAGTTCCCAAGGGACACGAGTGCACCCTTCTATGAGTTGCACTTTACCTTCTCCCACCAGATATTGCACCCAATGTTTGCCAGATTCTGACCCAGCTAATCACAATATATTAAAGAAAAGACATTTTTTGCCCCAAGCCAAATTAGTACGCAGCAGAAATTTTTGAAAAAACGCTGCTTCTGATATGATTTTAACTAAATTTTGCAGCCTTTTGAGGGCTGGCTATCGAAACATAGTTCAGTCAAATTCCCAGGCCCTATTCTGGAAAATAGCTTCATCCATATTTCACACGCAATAAAAGGTTCACGTTTGCACATGCGATGCCTCAAACACCATTGACAGCTGTGAGCACAAGTGGCCATTTATGGACTGCTCCGGTGGGTATTCATAACTTCGTGGAGAAACTAGACAGAACTTTGGTCTCCATGGATGAAGACAGAAAGAGATTCAATTTTTTTTTTATTCCTCCAAACAACCACATTTAGGGTAACCACAAATAATCCTTTTCTTTTGCCTTTGCTTGTTGATATGTAGAGCTAAAGAACAAACCTGGTCACACACAGAGACTCTCTGAAAAAGCAAAACTAGCCCAGCATTTTAATGATTCGGTCAACAGCAACTTAAGCCTTGCATACATCACTTCATTCCTTTTCTTTTTCTGCAGAGCTCTGGTTCAGACAAAGGTTAAATAAAAGATCCTGCACCCAGGAATTGAGCTGTACTGCAAAATACTGGATGGCTTAATTAAATAAGCTGAGGAAAAGACCAAAGAATCTGGTAGCTTAAACTGACAGATGATAAAGCAAAAGCTCTTCAAAAATAGTACCCCAAAAAATCTAATAAAGTATGCCAGTACTGGCTATAAACTGTGAGAGTCCTCGTGTGCATTAGATGGTGGGAGTTTGTTAGCAGAAAGCTTTCTGACCAGTGCTTTTCATGGCAAAGCTCTTGGTAGCTGAAGTGCTTTGGCCAAGGCCACATTTTCAACAAGGAAAGAAATCCCTAGAGAAGGCACCAAGACCCTCCATGAGACTTTTCCAGCTGTTTTTCACGAGGGGTGCGTCCCACGCAGCACGCTATGCCCATGCCATAGGCAAGCCACCACGTGCACCCCGGCTTCGAACGCCACGCTGGGAAACACCTACTGAGAAAAAGGAGAGAAAAACCCAGAAGACATTAAATTCCCTGTAATTATCTTGTCGGGCTGGGGTTATTTACTGTCTCTGCACCCCAGTTAACCATCATCCATCCGGGGATAAGAAGTGAGCCTTGCTTTGGTGCTGAGCCTGCAAGGACGGGGCCATGCAAGTCCCTCGGTTCCCCGCTATCTTTTTCTGTTTCTTAACGCTTCTGCCTACTGCCATTAAGTGAGAAGCTGCCTTTTCTCACTTGCACTACAACATCTCACACCTCTCTCTCTCCTTTTAGTATTGTATACTCTTTTAACGTCAAGAGGAGAGAGCTCTTCATGAATAATAACAGAGACACCTAAATTTACTCCTGCCATTCCCTGGGCATTGCTCGGTGGTGGTGGAAGAGCATCCCTCACCAACAGGTCCATGTTTCCTCCGAGGCACTGAAAAACAGCCCTTCTTTCTCCGAACAATAAGCTTTATTTTCTTCTTCTCCAGGCAAATTTTTGCTTTTGTTATGAACTGCAAAAGCTGAGAAAAGTTAGCAAAAGCGAGGGCGTCAGTCTGGAGCCTGAAATGGTGTAAAAGTGGGTCAGACGTGGCACCGTGGGGCCCCGCGGGCAGCGATGCACAGATATTATGTGCATCTCCACAGTGCCACGCCGGCAGCAGGACCGAGCTCCCTTCCCTGCTGGGAAGGCAATGAGAGAGCGGCTGCTTGCTCCTTTTCTGGACTGAGGAAGCTCCAGCAAATAAGAAATCCACCGTCAGTTTTGTCTGTGATTCACCACATCATGGAGAAAGGCTTTTTTTATCTAGCAAGTGTGAGTGAAACCCTGCTTCATTTCATTTTTCAGATGCACTTGATTACTGGAGGTGCTTGATTCACATTTACTTTTGTCACCTGTTCCTCACAACTTTTTTTTTTTTAATAAACCAGGCCTCTGAGCTGTCTGAAAAGTAGCAAAAAATAAACAAGGACGCACGTGATTTATCCGGGGATCCATGGAAGCCAAAACCATGTACGCAGCTAGGCTAGTTTATGGAAGGGGGATGGGAAAAGAAAAACGACACTTGTCCACATTAATAGAACTGTTGGCACAAAACCAGAGCTTCATGGGGGGCCAAAGTATTTTCCATTTCCAAAAGTGAACTTTGGCCTGAAGTACAGAGAGCTTGATTTTGTTTTAAGGCTGAAATATTTCAGAACTTGTAAAACTAGTGCTCAGAAAAGAAATTTTTGCAGTTCATGGTGTGCAGAGCTGTTGGGTGAGATCAGAGCAGCAAACACCTTCCTTCCTTCCTCCAGATCTACTGAGATTATGTATTTATTTACATTGAAATAGGAGCTAAAAGTGGTCGGGCTAACAGCTTCATTCAAAACATCCACCACATCATTTTCCTCCTCTTTGGTAGCATTTATGTATTTTCTTGGCTCTGTCTGACTTTGGTCATGTACAAAATAATTAGGGAGATCAGGATCAAGGAACATGTCAGCCCTGCTGCCTGGGAGCCAGCTCCTTAATTCATTAAGCATGTGATTTCTGACCGTAATTCCCTCTCCGCTGTCAGCGCTCACCAGGTGTGAGGATCCAAATTCAGAGAGTTCCAGGCGCTGGCAGCTTCCCAGCTCTTTTGTGAGGATAACAGGGCAACGTCTGCACCAGTGCTGCCACTAAGGACACCTCCCGCCAAGGGATTTCATACCCTCCTTCATCCATCCAATATTCCTTCCATTTCTCCGATTATAAACCACCTCCATTTTTTGTTATTATTCCTTGGCTATATTGCAGTGCTGGGAAGCTGAGTCTTTTGGGCACTGTGTGATGCTTCACGGGAGGGTGAATATTCTCTGATTGCATCGCCTGATACACCAATCATTTGGTAACATCCTAAATAAATCTTAAACACACACACATGCACACACACCCCCTTCAGAATAAGCAGCCTTTAGAGGTAAAACCTCACGTACACCGCCCAGACCGTTGCGTACTGTATCCAGACATAGAGGGGCAATATAAATCTTCCCCATCTCAGTCTCACATTTCCAAACAGCTGCTCAAAAATCAGGGCATATTTGAGCTTGTCTCAGGCTGAAAGCACTGTTTGGCCAAAATGTCTTCTCGAAAGGGGACAGTTTTGTGACATGCATTAATCGTCCCCCTCAGTACACCAGCCTGCAGTCCATTCTCCTCCGAGCAGCCCTCAACACCTCCCTGATTGCCTGTCAGATCGGTTCCCGCTGTGGATGGAAGGAAGGGGCTCTTGAACGGCGCAGCTGAGCTCTGATAACAACGTTGAGACAAACTGATGGGCATCAAGGAGAGGCTTTGCACGTCCCTGGGCGGACACTGGTTAAGCCTATGAAAACGTGATCAGTTCCAGGTAGCATTTGCTCCGTTACAGAAGCTGCTTAGTAAAAGCAATTATAAAGGACTTAAAGAGGTTTAACCAATTAAAAGAATATTCTTCAGACTCCCACAGCTGGCTGGGTGGTGCCTCAGTAAGATGCTTTTTAGGAGACCAAGTCAAACCATATTTTTTTACTGAATGTCTAAGAATTTTTAAATTATGATTTTGGGGTCTCTGCATTTCTTCAAGTAATACTAGACAAAGGCCAAGTATTAATGAAGTATCCATGCGGCCTGCATTTCATTAATTTGTGCATTAATAATTGCCCTTCTGAACAAATGTTTTGAAGGGTTCATTCATTTCTCCTCACCGATGTTCCAAATCTGAGCTATCTGTTTCAGGAGGAGAACATCACTATGAGATTCAGTGTAACCGTCCCGCAAACAGGAATAACAAATAGCAAATACTTTGCAGCCACAATACACAGAAGAGCACCAGTCTGAAAATCTGCTCCTTAAACAGCTGTATTTCATAATTCCTATATTCTAAGGATACAGAATATATCCAAGTGGAGTTCAGCAAAACCCCTGTGACGTTAAGCGTGAGCGGAAGCTGAGTTTAACAGGTGAAGTGTCACACTGGAATTTGAGAGGATAAATTAGCTATATAACAGTTGTATATATTTCCCAGAGATGTTTGTACGCGTAGGTTTACTTTACAGCCTGCCAAGTGACATAAAGAGAGCGGTATCGGAGCGCCCTATAAACACCCTCTGAGGAGCACAAGGGGACCATGGCTGCACCTCCCAGGACAGGGAGACTCTTTTTTCTCCTCTCCCAAGACGTGTCCCTTCGCTGGCGCGGCAGCTCAGGCTGGCGAGGGATTCAGGCTCTCGTGGCTGCACCTCTGAAGGCAACCCTAGGGCTGGTCAAGCCCAGCAAGCAGATTTTCCAGGTGTTAAACCCTGTCCATATGAGTGATTAAAAAGCTAACTAACTGATGCATTTTTAAACATAAAGTCTGGCCAGGGCCTTAGTCGCTGCAGAAGCATGCAGTAAATACAGCCCCAGGGTCCCCCTGGAGAGCAGAAACCGTTCTGGGAGGAACAAAGGACACGTGAAACTCAAACTGGAGGGGAGAGAAGAAAGGGGCTGCAGAGGATGCCAGTTCGGGTTATACCTGATCCTACCAAATCGAAAGAGCCTTGAACCTGGTGAGGAGAAGACAGAAGCCCTTATCTATCCTTCAAGGGGGAAATTTTCTTTCTTTCTTCTTCCTTCTCCTCCAAACACCCGGACACCCCTGGGGGGAATGGCACGAATGAAGTTTAAATGGAATCAAGCAACTTCTTCTTTAATTTCCAAAAAGATAATTACCTTAGAAGGAAACTGTGGAAGAGACCTCAGTTTGCACTGGGTCAGCAGTGACGTGCTGCTTGTTGGTGCCTGTTCTTGGGCTAGCTCTAACCTTCATTTTCTGCCTTGCTCCTTATGGAACAAACCGGTGCCAGTGGACGATTTAATCACCAGCGTGAGCAGGGGCAGGAATTCACATCCATTTTCAAATCTGTCAACTGAAGCTATTGAAAATCAGGACTGGAGAATATAGTCTGAGTAAAATACGTTGGTTTTGCATGCCAAAAGGTTTTTCTATTCACCCTGCTGTCTCACCACCATTAACGAAGAAGTATTTACGGGAGCATGGCTCCTTTCAAGCAAGATAGCATCTCCTACCCCATAATACAAAAAAGAGACAATCCTCCCCCAGTAGGAAAAAAAGAAGGAAAATGATACAGGAAGATAAACAGCAGATCTCTGGCTGCTGGGAATGGAAATTAAGGAGTCAAATCTAATGTTTACACTGCTCAGTAACATGTGCAAGAGCACAGGGGGATTGTATCCAGCAAATGCCGCATGTTTTCAGTGGTGTCTAAAGGAGCTGAGGGCTCCCCAGGCCCATCGCTATTCCCAGTTTCTCCTTCTTTGCTCTCCTGAGTACTGCTGGTGCATACTGGTGGTCCCCAATCTCCCCTGGTTGTTATCGACTTTTATGGAAATCCTTTCTTCTGCCGCCTTGTGACCCAAGTACCAGCATAAGCAGTTTTAATTTTACTAGGCTCATACCCACCCTTGCAGCTGCCGTAATCCCTGGTTTGGGGCCCACTGGTATAAATATTGCCTACGACCTCTCAGGCCGTGCATCATGTTCATATAAACAGCGCCTCAAGGTTTAACTAGGTAGTGCCAGCTACATCTACACTTGGCCCAGCTTTTACTATCTCTCATATCAAATGGCACAGTGACACTTGCTCCCCTTTGTGAGAGATTCTCTTGTAATGGCATCGACTAAACCCAGGAGCTTTGAATACACAAGGGCTGTTTCTCCAGAAATCAGCATTAATGCAAATCCCTGACATGAGCCCCATAACAGTGTCATATACGTTATTCTGTACCGGCTGGAGCGTGCATTCCTTGGGCAGCGTTGGAGACACACGGCTGCTGATGAGCTGAATTGCAGAAAAGGCTGAGAGATGTTGAGATGGGTCAGTACATACCCAAACAGCTCCTGCCTTTGCTCAAAAATTGCAACACGCTGCTCCCCAGCTGTATGTGTTTCAGCTCCCCTTGAAATGCAGAGAAAAAGAAGTAAATTGGCCAAAATAATCTGAACAAAACTATCAAGGAAGGATGGATCTGAGCTTCTCTGGAGGCCTTAGCAACAGTGGAGGTGGTTGAAAGAGGGAGCAGCTTCTCTTTTCTCCCTCTCCTGGAGAGAAAGGAGGACAGGATGGAGGGATACCCTCGCCGAGGGCCACCCCAGAGCCGCAGGGCTGTGACTCGGCATGATCCCGGAGGGGATGGAAGAGCTAAAGTGAGGAGGAAAACACCATCCAAGTGCTTTGCACTGCAGCAGATCCCTGGGGTCCCGCGTGAGCCAGCAGCAGCAGCACATTACCCATCGCCGTCCCGGTGCTCTGAGTCACGCCGAGCCTCAGATGGCCCCAGAAGAGGGACGGGGGGCTAAAAATCCCTCCCGTGACTCCCACACTCAGCCGAGCTGGCCAAGCTGGCCACCAAGCACCCACCAGGGACTTTTTACACGTGATGCATTGCTCCATGCTCACGCTAACCCAATGTGAGTTTTTCGAGACGTTGGCGCTGGAGAAGGGCTGTCTCCCAGCCTCAGCCACAGGATACACACAAGGTAAAATAAAATACTCAGTGCGATCTAATATAATTTAACTTCCAGGATTGCTTCCACATCTAGTTTAGGCTGATAATCAAGACTGGTACAGTTTAAATCTTCTTTTGCAGAATGAAAAAGATGTCACTCAAAATTTATGTTCCCCTCTGCAGGACTTCCTGCGCGATAAACAAACAAGGGCTCATCTCTCTGCTGCTTCTCCTTCCTTTCTCCCCTTCTTCCTTGGGATGCGGTTCAAACAGACAGAGAATAGAGCCATTATAAGACAAAATAGAAAGCCACAGGATGCAATAATTCAGGTTTTAATACACTTTTAAATTGGGAGTTTGATTTAGAAGGGAAATGAAGATGCAGCTCGGTGGAAGGATCATTCCCCAACATCCCCAGCACGCCAGGGTCAGCTTGCTCCAGTCTCCTCTCCGCTCCCCAGCCCTGGGCTCGCAGTTTGGCACCTCGTTTGCTCAAATGTGGGAAATAGCAGAAGTTCATGGAGCAGCCCTGCTCCTATTAAAACCACGTTGAATTAATTAGAAGTGAGGGATGGGTCTGGTTTATTTTTAGTTCAAAAAATAGAGGCAGGAAATCTCCAACCTCACAAACGCCATTCTGGACAGTCACCCCTACCACACGTTGGGTCAAATCCTTCCCCAGGCAGTGCTCAGCTCCACCAGGCTGACCTTCTCCAACTTACTCCACCAAAGAAACCCCTGTGTGAAGCTTCAAGGTGATGGAGACCAAGGTCCTAGGAGCCAGTAACAACAATAAAAAATCATTTTGGCAGCCACTTTGCCCATTATTTGTTTTACAACTCATCTGTTTTGATAAGCATGTGCCCGGGGAGGCACAAGACAGCAGCAAAAGGCACCAGGTATCAGGCAGAAAAGGGCACTTGCATGCTGTCTTAGATGAAAGTTAACACGTTCCCGCAGTTCAAATTCATCCCTGGGGACAGGGCCCAACAGCGCAGGATTGCCACCCTAAATCTGCTTGATCCCTTGTATGATAAAATTGAAACATACGGATTAAGGATGACAAATACAGGTCAGGGTCTCCCAGTCTGCGCGGCAGAGGCTGGCGGCACAGAACCACGCAGTGTGCTACCCAGCTGGGATTTCAAAATCAGACCATAAGAGTCTCAAATGCACTTAGCTATGTGTTTAATAAAGTTTTAATTGCAGAGTGATTTATATTCTGTGATATTACAGAATTACCACGGATTACTTAATTGACTGTTCACTTGCTGAGGTTAAGCAGGTATTTCTCTCAATATGTGTTTTTGCTCCTATAGATCCCTGCCTCCATATTATTTGGCACAGCATTGTCTGAGCAACGGAAGCAGAGATCCTTTACCAGGAGAAAACCACTTTCATTTCACGTGTTGGTAAATTTAACAGGCAGATGTGTAAGACTCTTCAAATTGGCTGTAGAAAGAACCCAGATCCTGCCGTTCTTAAAGAGCTGCGTGCAGGGGTAAGCAGCTGGGAAGTGCCAGTGCATGGAGGTTTCTGCAAAAATTGTGATGTGTACAAATGAACTTGTGTTGGGAGCCATTTGGGAAGCTGCTTTCACAGCCTGAAAATCCAGCTAATCCTGTACAGGCACTGGGAAAGCGGATGGACTGGAGCTGTGATGTTGGCTCATTCCCGTCGGCCCGAGGCTGATGGATGCAGGGAGAGAGGCTGGAGAGTATCGCTTCTCCTGCGGCCCCTGGGAGGGATCTCCTGGGAAGTCATGGGTGGACTGCTCCATGCAGGGCAAACCAAAGGTCCATCCGACAGAGGAGTTAATTTCTGGAGGCGGCCAAAAGCAGGTGCCCAGAAATGTGACAGAGCAAGGCGGGCACCCCGCGCTCCCTCCGAGCTTCCTGGTGGATCTCCCCACTTCTCCTGTGCCACATGTCATTTCTGGGCTGTCCCCTGCAAAGTCCCAGCAAAGCTCCTCAGGGCAGGATCAGACGCAGGTCAAATTCATTCACTTGATGGCATCTGAAGAGCTGCAGGCCATCTAACGATGAACTACATCTGCAATCACAGTGGCCATATAGCAGCCAAAAATATTCAGATTGAAATAATGAATTCACTTGGATAAGAGAATAAAAACAGGCCCTCTAGCCTTCTTTCCAAAACATGTCCCTTCAGCTGCCTAAAACTTTATTGAATAAATGGCTTTTGCAGCATTCCTGGAAGATGCTTTCATACATCATGCAGGCTGATGCTAAAAGAATATAACCGTCTCCATCGTTAGTTATGTGTTTAATAAAAGAGATAGCACATGGAGTTGAAGTAAGGCTGTGAGGACGGAGCTGGACACCAGGAATTATTTAATTTCTGTACAAATTAGGCGGTGACTCTGCTAGTGATGACACCCACAAAAATAGGGCACAGACACTTCCCTCCCCACTGTGTTACTGAAGCCTCCCCTGTGCCTCTTGGCTGAGTAACGGTGATGGGGAGAACCACAGCCAGACTTGCTCCTCCTGGACCGCATTTTTCAAGGGAAACACGTCTTCTGCATATCTCCTCTATGAGCTATGGCATAGTCCCTGTGGGATTACAGCATCTGGGTTTGGAACATATCCACTTAAATATTTTCAATCCCAAGGCAGAAGGAAAAGCCGCCTTTGCCTCCACGTGCCAAATCCGCATTGCACTGGTGGTGCGTAGCTCTGTAAGAAAGCTTTGCTGCTTCCTAGCCCTTTACAGGTCACAAAAAGGACAAGAGTGATGCGGCCCTTATTCTCTGTAGAGCAAATTTGGGATAAAAAATTAACATAATTATTTTATTTAGCCTTGATTTTCTTCTTGTCTTTTATTGTGTTATGTTTTAACTGAGGTTTCTTTATTTCCTGCTAGGATTCTGCCAGAATCCTGTCATTTCATACAGAGGTTGAAATGCATATTACAAAAGGAAACAAATCTTTCCCTTGATTGCCCGATATATCTACTTTTTAATCTAGATTGACAAACGCACTCCACCAACAGCACTTTTAACCTTCAGAGTTGTTGCATTTTATTTTCTATTGTTTGATGTCCCTCGGCAGAAATCTGGAAAGGAAAAAAACATACCGTCTTTCTCTGCTTACCCTTTAATTAATCATTTTTATTACGGCAATGTCCAGACCCAAACGTCTTGTAATCACTGTCTCAGGTATTGCCCGAATGTAGAACAAAAGGACGAGCCCTGCCACCAGAAAGCAGCTCCTGAGGCTGTTTAATGATCCCCAGCACCGTGGGGACGGCGGCCGGTGGCTCCGCGTAACAAACTAATGGGATTATAGTGTCCCTGGCTCCCTGTCTACCTGGATGAAAAACATACACTAACTGTCCCTGCGAGTACTTTGGACAAAATACCCAGTGCCACAAGGTGAATGAAACACAAGGACAGATGCAAAGACAGTTTCGTTTAAGCCAGTGTCTGAACGAGGCATCAGCAGTCCTTTATCTGTATCGTACCTTCTTTTGTTCCTAATGTCACTGCCCCCGTGCTTACTGCTGTTTTCTATTATTTCTGTTATGCTTGTTTTTACAGACATTTGCAGGCTGGTTGTCCCTCAGGGTTATTAATTCTTTGCACAATGGCAACAGAAGAACAAAGTGGGGCTTTAGGAAAACAGTTTACAGCGATAAACACCACACAGACAGGTCCCTTTTTCACCCTTGGTGAAGAATTGTTCATGAAAAATAACGGGCTTTTTTCATACCTTGCAGGTGCTGTGGTGATTGCCTTCGTGGTCTGTTGGCTCCCTTATCACATACGGCGTCTCATGTTTTGCTACGTCCCCTCCAGTCACTGGACAGAGTGAGTCACGGCTCGGGGGACGAGCTCCCCCCACGCCAGGACGGGGTACGGGGGCAGGCTGGAGCTGGGGCTGCCGGGGCACCGGCAGACTTGGGGATGGAGGTGGGGATCTGGGAGCACAGGCGTTCTCCATGCAAGGTGGTAAAGCTTCAACCTCCTAATTGTTGGTTTGTTTTTTTCTTTTGGATTTCCTACCATGATTGCCAGCCAAATTAAGAGTCCTAGTTGTATCATCAAAATCCCCCAGGTATGGGTGAAGGAAGCATTAGCTTGAACCAAAATGCACCATCAGCCTCTCCTTCTTCTGTGGCTGCGACCACAGACTTGCCCCCGTTAACAACGGCGATGGATATTCACCTCTGATAGTCCTCGATGCAATGACACTTGGACAGGGGGGGTTTATACATCCGAAGTGGATTGCTGTCTCCATGGCAGAGATATCAATCACCGGCCCTAAGATGGAGCAGCTCCTGTCAACACACAATTTAGCTCCACGACGCCACATTTCCGTAGCGATAGGAGAGATTACACAGGTGGGGAAATAACTGCGCTGCTTACTGAGCCTGGGGCAGGTTATTTACTGGGTTTTGCAAGGAGTGGATCAAAATTCAATACTAGTAGTCGCCACTGATTAGAAAATGTCCCAATTCTCAGAGAATTTAGGGATAATCGCACACCTATGCTGAATGCACATGTGCTGTTCACAGATGTGCAAGGGCACACAAGCAGCTCCCTGCAGCCTTTCTCCGCGTCAGGCCAGGTTCCTCAGCAAAGCAGCCACAGAACTGATTATTCATTTTAAATATGCAAGTAAGCGTGTATGCTGTCTGGGGATATACACCCAGGTAGCCTGAGACGCCACGAGATGCGCTCAGTGAAAAGTGTGTCTTTTCTTCCATGGCGTTACGTCCCTCTTCTCTCTGGGTCTGTTTCCTGCAATGAACAGGAAAAGAAAAAGAAAATCTGCAATACCAAAAAGCAGAGCAACTCTGAGACATTAAAATTTCATAAACTCCAAGCACAAAAAATAGTAATTTACGATATAGCACTCTACTGAATGGAATTGTACATCCATCCGTAGTAAAAACCCAAACCTATCTTCAATCATGAAAACAGAGCTCTAGGCACACACACTGGGACAAACTATTGTTTCTTGTCTGCTTTCCTATATGAAAAGCACTTAAAGCAGCAATCAATTATGTAACGACTGCATTTGCTTTGAGCAAGAGGGGTAGAGAAGTCTGTCTGCAGTTAGTGTGAATTTATGCATTGTGGTTGCATTCACATATTTTTTTTTCTTCTTTTGAAAGCCATGAGCGGTTTTAGGGAAACGTTGAATTTATAGGCATATTATGAATGGTGAGCTGTCAGTATGGCAGCTAATCAAGAGCTTGCAGCAGCTTGACATGTTCATTTATAAATGCATGTGCCTGCCCCTGAAGAAAAGAAATTTTTGCTATATTAATTCTTCACAACTGCATAGAGAAACTCTGCTTGTAAGAGCTGGATGGGCCATGCGGTACTTGGCAGTGCTGAGGGGGTGTGGAGGGATTAGTGATGTACTCCAGCACGCGTCTATTTATCTTTTGTTAGACAGTGCTCAGACTAACAAAAAGGTCTGCAATTTCCACTGAGATAAATGATCCTGGGGAACATCTTCCTGAAAAACAGACCCACGTTGTTTATAAATGCTTCACCAGCTCAGAGCTGTTGATCTCAGTTGTCCCAAGGAAAGATCTTTCCAAAAGAAAAAAAAATAACTAAGCATTTTCAACCAATTCTAGTTGAAAACATTATATTGTGACGGTCAGGATATGTTTCAAAAGCATGCTGTCATCAACTTTCCCCCAGAATAGAGAATGCTATCCCAGATTACCGACAAATCCCAACCCAGGGACCCACTGAATGAGCTGATGCAGCTCTCACTGCTGGGGGAAGGAGAGACCTGCATCTGTTACTGGATCTTGGCTCTTCCGCAGGCTCTGTAGACCAGAACTGCAGCCAGAAAAGTCAAGCTAATGTATATGCATGACACAGAAACAAATTTCCATCTGACTTCTCAGTTTCCAGAACGCTATTTTCGAAGACAAAATGAACACACAAGGTAAATATCACGTCCGGACCCAGGGCATAAATAAGTTTCTAACTGCTAGTGTTTGGGGTAAGACCTTTGTAGAGGCATTTGACCTACGTTTGGCCAGTCCCAGTTGAAAACATAGATGTTTTCCTGGTGGCTCATGCACCATTGGTAAGCTCACGTCCCCAATGAAGAAAGATTAGCTCGTGTTTTTCTCACCTTGTGACTTTGAATTATTTCAGTTCTTCACACTCTATTTAGATTTTTATCTTTCATCTGTCCGTGCAGTTTCCTGTTCAACTTCTACCACTACTTCTACATGCTGACAAACGTCCTCTTCTACGTCAGTTCGGCAATCAACCCCATCCTCTACAACCTGGTGTCTGCAAACTTCCGACAGATCTTCCTCTCTACACTCACACTCCTGTGCCTGCCATGGAGGAAGAAGAAGAAACGACTGGCCTTCACCAGGAAATCCAACAGCATCTCCAGCAACCACACGTTTTCCAGCCAGGTCACAAGGGAAACTACATACTGAAGCCAAAGGACGAAGGGAAATGCATTTCATCGTGGGGTCAAAACTTGTGAGGGGCCTCTGTGGCTTTCATGCATGGTCTCCAAATTCACGTAACACAAGTGTGTTTAGCAAAGTCATTTTTGTTGGAAAAATAGGCTTTGTGCTGCCAGTAACTTTGAGGTTATTTTAAAGCATTGGCCTTGCCTCTTGTGAGTAACGTCTACACGTTTTGTAACTTCAGTCTGGCATAAATCCAGGTGCGGTGTTAACTGGGAAGCCAAAATATGTTAAACTTAGGCAAAACCATACTGCATTTCACCCTTTTCTCAGTGCAGAGATGCCATGTTCACATCTAAGGGTTTGAGATCATGTCTCTTGGTGGCACCGAGCAGAGAGTCTGATGAGGAGAACGCAGTTTTGAACAGAAAGGGATGTTTTTGGAGAATGGACGTGCTTATCTAGGGGATGTTCAATGAACAAGGAGTGAAAACTCAGGGAGGCAGGTGGTTATCTTAAAAATATATCTAAATTGTGATTAATATGACCTAGGTGCTTGAGAGAGCCGCTCTGGCTCCTTGAAATTAAATAACAACAGATGATGCCTTACCTAGATTGGGGTGCGTGTGGTCTGGGGAAATGGGGGTCATCTTTTATTTTAGGGCATATATAGTGCCTGGCACAGTGAACCCCCTCCCTCGCTGGTGTTGGTACTGCAACACCAATAAATAACAAAGTCTCTGGCAAAGTCAAGAATGCAGAAACTGTGCCCAGCTGGAGTGCTGAAAATGAACAGAAATGGAAAATCTTACTGTTGCCACACAGCCAAATCCTATTTTTTAGCAGGGAGAACAGTTAGCTGGCCTGCATTAAGAGGTGAGAAAACCCCAGGCTCGTGAGGGCTCGAGGCTGCTGAGATAAGAGCAACGCGACCCAATTCTGTGGGACCTTCAGGTTTTTCCCATTCTTATTCCAGTTTTACTTGTTTCCTCACCATTTTCACAAGGCTGACGTCTCATAGGTTATATCAGTTGTAGGTAGCAGGGCCTCTTGTTCTACCTTTTCTTTTATTTCTTTTTGCTACCACACCTGTTGGCACGCTGATCTGCACACACAAATCTTCAGACAGTGCAAATGAAGACCACAAGAAGGTCTACACTGGGGAGCCTTAGCTCTAAAATGACTTTCTTTTAACAAGGCAGAGGAACAGAAACAAGACCTGAAAATGCTCTTTATACTCTATAGGTAGCGTGAGCTTTTCTCTCATATGGTTCCGCCTCTAACAGCCTGCTATGTGATGCAGCAAATTGCTCCAGAGCCTTTAGCACCAGAAGTCACAGGCCTCTGGGACAAGCTAAAGGGCTTTCCCCGCTGTCACATCACCAGATGGTGACCTGCGTGAACCTGGAACCAACCAATCATCCTGTGCAACCTCTGCTGTGATTTTGCTAGTGGTGACCTTGCGTCCCCTTTCACACCACGCTTCATTAGGAGAGCAGGGCTTGCCTCTTTATGATGACAAACTAGAAGAGTCACTGGGCTGAATTCAGCTTTCTGGGCTTTGCTCATACCCTGTCACTCTTCAACTAACGAGCACCCTTGGTATGTAACAGAAGTCTCAATACTGGAGATGTGGATCTGACCCCAGTGAACAGTCACACAATGATGGAGACCAGTTACTGATCCACTGGGTACCGGTGACTTCTCCTGCTACAGAGGTGGTATCTCGTGGGTTAGGCCCTATTGGGCTCAGGGCATAGAGAAAACACTGGTGGGGCATTTGCTGTGAGTTGTGAGTGATGGCTATCTACTTCCAAGGCATTTATAACCTGGCAGTTGTACAGAGCTAGCTACCATGGTAGACCTGGCTACCATCAGCCATGACCTCCAACCACACCTACCAGGGATGGGAGATTATTTTAATGCCTAGTACAGAACCACTCCAAAAGAAAGGGCTCAAAATGGAAATCAGTGGGGCTTTAGTTTCTTCTGATTCAGCCAAACTGCAAGCTCTGTCCTGTCATGCCTTCTTTTAATTTCTTGCCCTGGTTGTACCAAACAAAGGGCAGAGATTATATTTGACAAAGCACTTTCGTTGATCAGGCACAGCTGACTCCTCTTTGGCAAGAAAAACAGGCAATGGCACACACACAAAAAAAAAGGGCAAAAAGGAGACTGGTCTCTTTGGAAGGAAATCTGTGAGGAACCAGCAAATGTTATCTGTGTGTGTGTGTTAGAAATGGCTTGGGCAAGGTGGAAGAAGAAGCTCCAGAAGACCTGTACATACTGCCTTGTGGGAAAGTCCAGGTACGATGAGCAGAGGAAGAGGAGTTTTAATGTCACACACTTAACATTGGCCTTCCAGGCAAGACACTTTAAATGTTTCTGGAAAGGACCTAAATTTTTTAACTTCACTTCTAAATAGAGTCAACAGCTGGGAGGTGGTTTCTGAAACCTCCCACGGAAGCTGTAACTGTGTGTTGCTTTGACTTTCATTAGGATTTAACATCCTGCGTGTCTCAGTTGCTTTTGAATTCTTAAACATTATTAATATACCTGTTCAACACCAACCTGCTGAAACGCGCTTGATTATCTTAGAAAACACTGTACAAAAATTGTTGTTTCACATAAGATGCTTGGCTTAGATTTTCATTACTGAGATACACTGGCAGCTTACAGAGTATTTGATTTATTACAGATATTACAGAATATTTGATCACAGCTCAGAGAAACTGGGAGGTTTATTTTTGGTTTGACATGAAAATGGGAATAAGCTGGAGGAAAAATGAACTTGGCATAAACTCTTTCCGCAATGTTTGTTGGGCCACTCGAGTCCTGAAGAGCTGACTGTTGGGGGGATTTATCCAAGCGGTTTGCTGGCTTCTACAGCTCCGTTCCTGCAGTTTAACACGGGAGCAGACCCGAGTCTATGGCCTTAATCCGAGATTGCAGCTCAAAGCCACACTGGCCAAATCTGACTACCTTGAGCTGAGAGGTGTAAATTACAGCTGATTTCATCCTCTCTCCCCTCCTCACCTAGTTTTGCTATATTCAACCTAGAGATTTAGTTCCCTTGAGCTCAAAGAAGTGAGGACAACTCACTGCAAGACCCCACGGTTTTGTAAAGGAAAGCATGATACCATAGAGAAGAAAAAGGTACAAACTGCCCAGTATATACCAGAAAAATGGTTCTTTCCATGCCTTTTAACAACGGTTGAACTACTAACCCAACAAGGTTTAGCTTTAAACCTAATCAAAGTGGCTTTTGCCATTAGACAAAATGCGTACTCCCATCCTTTGTATTCCTGTCTTGTTCTGAACTCTCTGCTGGGACAGAGAGGTGAGCGTTGGTGCAGCATGCTGTTAATCTATGCAAATTTCCTATAAGTGTTTTGAACTGTTTTGACTAAAAAAAAAATCTGTTGAGCCCACAGATGTGAAGTGCTGCCAGATGGATTCTGAGAAATTCCCATCTGAAGAGAGTCTATCAAGTGACCTCTTCAAATATTATTTTGAGGTTTCGTTTCTCTTCACAGTGTTCTTGTCAGGGCTGTCCATTTGGCAGCATGTGAAATCAGATTTCCAAAGTCATTACGCTATTTGGAAATTTCCCCCAGACAGGACTTTCTCACCAAAGGCCCAGTACACATCAGCGTTTGAACGCTTTGGTGAGCTTGTCTTTTTTGTAAAGTGCATGAGACCTCACTTCAGCGACTGCGCCCGTAAAGGAGAAAACGAAATGGAAAAGTTGGTGAGGAGGGTTAGCAGGACACGTGCTGTAAACATGACGATAGCAGGACCTTTGCATTTAGAGCATCAGATGTTCAGTGAAATAAAAAACAAGGTGTGCTGTTGCTGCAGACAGCTCGCGCTGCGGGTTTGAACCCATCATCTGTGCGGCTGCCATCGCTACCTGCCCTCGGGGAGGGACACACGTCCGCACGGCACGAGAGCGCTGGAGCTCTCCTGTGCAAGGCCTTGAGTGCTGGTCTGATATCCTCCTGGTCGTGTTGTTTGGTAGCTGTATCTGCTAGAGCTCTGTCTGGTTCTTAACATTACAGCTCAACAAGTTCTTCTGTTCCCAGTCTCCATTCGTTTAGTACGAAGACAGAAATCGCTAATCCAAAATTTCACGATGCCGTGTCCTGGCTTTGTGATCAGGAGTCCTTCCCCAGCCGTGCCACCTGATAGTCCTGCACAGATTGTATTTATGGCAAATATTTTTTAAAGTGCACCTTTTTTTTTCTGAAATACAAAATGTTGATGTGCTTTATTTTCTGTGGCCTGTTGCGCAATGGGAAAAAAAATGAATGTTAAAAGCGTGTCAGCGTCTCCTTTGTAATATTTTCTGTGACAAAGGGAAGGAAGAGGCTGTGAAATCCTTTTGTGTAGCAATGGGAAACACTCTTTCAATGTAACATGCTCTTATTGATACTGTATTTACTGATCAAACTGTAATGAAATGGTTACTTCCTGATATAGCCTTTGTACTGTATGGTATTTTATTTTATTTTATTTTGTCATTTATCGATCCTAAGAAATAAATATCCAAATTTAAGGCTTGGGCTAGTTATGCTTGAAATGGCAGCTGTGCCTTTATCACGCAGCCTGCTTACCAGCACAGGCTATCCGGCTGTGGTCTAAACCGGTGAAATCCCATCGACCTTGAACTGGCCCAAGGGCGCCCGCGTGCTCCTCTCCCACAGCCTGCAAGCACTGGCTATTCGGCACAACGCAGCATCCGAACGCCAGCTGCTGCTCGTGTCTGCCAGTCGGCAAACAAATGGGGGGAAAGTCTGGCTAGGTCTGAGGGAGACTCCCATCAGTGAAGCTTGCCCTGAGAAATCCCTCCTGAGATCTGGCAGAACCGAAGAGGGTCCGTGCTGGTTTACAGTCCCGCTGGGCTGTTAGGAGCAGCGATGGTGAGCATCCAGCTGCCTTCGGTTGAACCCCTGGGCTTTGAGCGTGTGGCACCCACAAGCCTGAAGTATGTGAGTGGAGATCTTCTGGGCTTCAAGAAAGACCCGTGCCGCACAGAGGGCAGCTGCTGGGCTGAGATCCAGGTGGCACTACAGGAGTCTGCCTGTTTTCTGAACTCCTGTCTTGCTTGTCTTGCCTGCTTGCTTTCCCCTGTTGTAGGGCGAACATTAAAGACGTATCTCGGCCACTATTTCTGCAGCAGCTCTGCCCAGAAAACTGAGCAGATCAGGGCTTTATTGCACTAGGAGCTGTAGGTACACAGCGAAGGAGGCAGCCCTCATCCCAAAGAATTTGTTGCTGAAAAAACAAAGGAGGTTTACTGGGCCTTAACAGTGAGATTTCCCTTCCTACCTTCCCCTCTTTTGCATGAACCACTTCCTCCCTGGCAGCCATTTTTCTAACACAGATGCAATTTTGTGGGAACAGAACACTTGGGTATCGCCCAATTTATTAAAGTGTCCTTACACTTAATGACCAAAAATCAGTCGCCTCCATTCTCCCTGCAGCTCCCGGTTAACGTTCTGTTGTGAAACAGCTCAGCTGAGCACCAGGAAAACCCACAAAACCTTCATAGTTTTTAGCCATTCAACCCTATTGTTTTGATTTCTGGTAGAGGGAGAGGTTGCTTGGAAAGCAGCAACAAAATAAAATTTAAATATTTGGGATGATTCTTGCCTGAAATTCATCTAAACAGCTCAGCTGAGCACCAGGAAAACCCACAAAACCTTCATAGTTTTTAGCCATTCAACCCTATTGTTTTGATTTCTGGTAGAGGGAGAGGTTGCTTGGAAAGCAGCAACAAAATAAAATTTAAATATTTGGGATGATTCTTGCCTGGAAAATTCATCTTCTAAAACCTAGCAAACACCCCCCGCCTCTCCGAAAGCATTTTGGTGCTGCTTCCAGATGAGAAGAGCCTCTATTGTCCCTACACCATCAATTATTAAAGAATCAAATAATTTATTTTATGGATCTTTTTATTTGGCATTCAGCCCTGCTCTGTTAAAAGGTGTATTTTCAGTCCGCTGCCTAAGGAGCTGCAGTTAGTGTCTTCAGCAGTGAAAATCCACAACACGCGGCGATGCCCTTGTTTTCTAGCTGCAGGAGATTTTTGTGCAGGGCACAATGCTCTCAGTGGAGCCTCCATTGCTTATGCAGAAATCCAGACCACGTTCAGGCTGGAGTGAGAAATGTTGCCCTCTGCTCGTGACTTCTCTAGCTCAGGGCTGACTCCTTGAAAAAGCAGAACTCCAGGGAACCAGAGCCCCTCGCTCCACCCGTGCAAACCTCCCACCTGATGTCACGCAACGGGGCATCACATCACGCCCCACCAATGCAAAGGAAAACAAAAGGCTGTGGAGAGTCAATGAATTTCTTTTTTCCTTTGCTTGAGGCAAGGGCTGTGCCTCAAGAAATGAGGAATGCTTTCTATTTGGCCCGTATTTCTCATTTCAATTATAAAAGTCATTTCCATAGTTCACAAGAGGAAAATTTCAGGTGCCTTTTGAAACAAAAGTTACATTTTAGTAAATGACTTCATAAAGTTTAATAAACATCCATCCAGAAGTTAATTTATTTAAAATGTCTTTAAATCCTCCTCTGCCTTATTGAATTTGTTTGAACTGTAGATCAGGTTGGAGTAAATTCATGAGGGTATTTAAGCAAGAAGGCAGCGCATCCTGGTTGTTATTACAGGTCTCTTGTGGGCTGTGAAGTATGAAGCAGAGTGTGAAGCGACTTTGGGCACTCAAGTGCAAAACTCCTCCAGAAGTACACGAGCGCAGACGTGGCCCCGCGTGCTGCGGGGTGCCCGAACCAAAGTGCTGGGGTTGTTTCCCCGGGGAAAAACCACGCGGGGCGAGCGCACAGCAGCCAGCCCAGCCTCCGCCAGCTGCCAGCCCAGCCCTGGGCTCACTCAGCCAAATGCCGGGGGAAAGGACGGTGATGGAAAGTTTAGGACAGGTCAACTGAGCCCACCAGCGACCGTAGCTACTAAAGAGAGAGAAAACACAATTGTTTCATTCTTGAAGACAGATTTACTGAAAGCAAAATAAGCGGGAGGAGTCAAAAAAACTTAAATGAAACTTAAACATCTCAGAGATGGCCAGAATATCCTCATAGGTGTGGATACAACAGCCACACACTTACCCGTGCATACACTCGCTATAAATTTGTCTTTCCAGTGGGGACCTCTTCCTCTTGCTTGAAAGCACTGGCGGGCTTGGCTGGTTTGTATCACCAGTGACAAGACATTTAATTATACTTGGCTGTTTCTCTATGAAATCCTGAAGAAATGGGAAGCAATATCCTTCACCCTTTTAATGCAAAAATGTAAAACCGTCTTGTAAAGCAGGAACAGTCCACTCCGCTTTCACGCTGCTGCTGCTCCACTGTGCGCTGCTGAGATGTCTCAGCTTTGTTGTAAACTGAAGTTACATAAAGGAACGATTATGAACACAGCCTGGAAGATCTGCTTCAAGATCTGCAAAGGTACAGAAAGAATAAAGGACTCCTCTCTCGTGTGTAACATTAGTATCTTGGATGGACCATTTCATCCTCCCTCATCTTGATGAAACGCAGCACGAAGATGAAAGGACAGGCACACCATATTTTGCCATTGCATTAGCTTCAGTCGCATTAAGGGCTGAACCAGTTAGACTGGAATTTCTTTGTTCCTTTCTTCTGCTTCTCCTTTTTGCTGTCTTTGGAAGCTGCTCAGTAGAAAGGGTATGTCCAACACTTCTGCAATGATGCAGCTTTCAGCCTCAGGCACCGCTAAAACACATCATAATTAATCAGGAAGTCTGATTGCTCTGTATCTCATCACTACTCTTTAAATATGTAATCTCCAATGAAAATATTCATATTCACATACCATTTTTTCTTTATAAATGTCTCAGGGCTGAGCAGGTATCAACACTAGGTCACACAGGTCTGTGTTCGTCTCCCTGCCGCAGACAGACACGCAAGGGAAGAGTCCCAGGGCCAGGGCTACAAGGGAGGTTTGTAAAACTCATGTTTTTCCAGAAATGCGTGAAGGGAAAGCTGCTGCACGGCCACGCTGGCATTAATGTAGTAGGTACACTGAATAACTGGAGTGTGGGTTGCACAACGTGATGCTCGCTCCTCTGAAATCACATTTGTTGTGGAATAGCCCCCCCGGGCTCAGCTGGAGAGCAAACACTCAGCCACTTCTGCCATCCTGTACCTACATGCTGTACACAGTCACTTGTGGGCTCGCCAGCACCCCAACATTTCACGAACATAATCGAGATGTAATAGCCATCGTTATCGAGATTTAATAGTGCTAGCGCACTGCTAACAACCCAGCACACTCCATACCTTCATCGCTGCAGGGGTGCTCTTGTTTTATGATACGGTTTTCAGGCACAGAGAACATAAGGAATTCACTCAAGACCTCTAATGAAATCTTCTTGTAGACCAGAGATTCAAACCCCGGTGTTTCCGGCACAGTCAACTCTGATTCATCTTTCACTTCATTCAGCTTAAGCAGGTAGTCCATGAGCTATTTTAAGCCTTGATTCCAAGACTTATATTAGCAAAACATGCCAGTGTTCAACCACTTAAAAGCAACTTCTTGCTGGTTGTCAGCAAAAGCAACAACGTTGGCATAGCACTTGGCAGCTTTCAAAGCGTTCTTGACGGTCCTGTTATCCTTGGTGTCTGCTTCCGTATAGAAAACATACACATTGCAGGAGGTGAAGCATTGTGTTCTGAATTTAAAAAATACCCAAACAGGAACAAACTCTATTAAATGGGAATGACCTTAGTGGTGCCATGGAGAACTGTAATGAAATCTGTGATACCTGACATTTTCAATGTTCTAGTCCTTTGTCCCCTTGAAAAGCAGCTACAACTGTCAACAGCATTTTTAGTACAGCTCCCACACAGAGGATGCATTCTTACAAAGTTCCACATTACTGCAATAAATCATTTTTTGTCTTCCTTCAGGCTGGCAATTGGGATAAGATTAATTTCTCTGTACCAACATCACAAGCATGAAATTAGATTTTTCATGACCATCCCAGAAAAATGCCTTATGTAGCCAATGGTGTTTCCTGACTCAGAATTTAAGACTTACCCCTCTCCTTCCTCTGGCCTTGATCTGGATTAGGACACGCAAAAGGTACGGGGATTTTAAAGCTGGTCACCAATGACACGACAGCAAGGCAGCCAGACTGGTGAATTTTCTTGGCCAGAGAAGTGAGCATCCTTTCCGGGGTGGGGGGGGAGCTGATCTAGCAAGACATGCAAACGCAAGCCTATAGGTTTTTGAAATGAAAGAAAATACAAATTTGTGGAGCATTTGTGAGCCCAGACCAAGGCCCACATGCACAACTGGTATAAATCAGTTTGCATCTGCAAAGAAACCCAGTTTGTGTTTCTAAGTGACCCAGTCTAGCTTTGCTTGTTTCTCTTTTCTGAGGCTTTTTTTAAAATATCACTTAGCAGGGGAAAAATGAAGCAGTTCATTACGTTCTCAGCTCCACAGCCAATCTTAAATGCCAGAGGCACTGATCAGATTAAAACAGAAATCACAGTTCGTAGCTTGTGTCTGGAAGGAACAAAGACTCCGGTCCTGATTTTGATTGAATACAGGACGATATCTCTTGCTTATTGTATGTATTACAATGGCAAGGAGGGACAGCGTTTATCACAGCATGCCTCAGTGCTTTTTAATATACTGTTTATCATATGGAGCTCACTGGCATTCACAAAACACCCTTGCAGATTTCACTTTGTATCTTAATAGGTTTTCATGGACTTTGGGAGACAGAGAAAAAAATACATCTTCCCATGCTGCCGCTCTCACTCCATTTATACGCCATTAAAACCAGCTCCCCATCGAAGAGCAATGTCCTTGGCTTAGTAGAGCTAACTGGTAGAAATCCCTCTCCCCCTTGCCCTAGGGTGACATGACCTCTGTGAGATCAGCCACGATGTTATAATCTGATTCCCGGGGAAGAAGTGCTGTCTTCTGCTGGGAAAACATTTCATCAGTAAGCTTGGGAAAGAATAGGAGTAAGTGTGAGTGGCAGCTTTATACCTGTGGTGAACGGGAAAGCCAAAGCTGCCCATAGATGAACACTCAAACAGAAGTCGCGGAGGGCTCTCTCTGCTCCACTCAGCAGCCTGGAAGGCAAATGCAAAATTAATGAACCTCTGCACAGGGAGATAGAGGCAGAAAAGGTTTCTGCAGGGAGAAGATCTCGCTTTGTTTGGCCCCCCGTTGAAATGCATGCCAACCCAAAAGCTACTGACTTTTCAATGCTCAGCTTTGAGGAAGATTGTGCCATATCACCTTAAGATGTAGGACAAAAGGTACAAAGGACTCCAAATGCCTTCAGAAAGCGTGGAAGAAATAAGTGCACAACAATAATTCTATTTTCTTTGTGTGTTTCTATATACACCATGTCATCAAAAGGATTTGCAGACTTTTTCCAGAGAGAAGACAGTTGGTTTAGCAACATCAGCATGTAACAAAAACCACTGGAAAAAGGAAAAGGAAAAAAAGAAAACATTCTGCTCCTGTCTGATTTTTGCATCTTCACAAATCAGTCAAAAGCTTTCCTCTTCAACCAAAATCTCACTTCCACTTGTTTACAACTGTTCATCCCCCGTGCTATTCATTTTCCTTGCAGATTGCCTCCAGGGCTCAGGCTCTGCCTATTTTTTATATCCATCTCTCCAGGAAGCATCGTAGGGTTTGGAGATCGGTTGTCTTGATCAACATGAAAAGGCAGTTTTGTGTAAGAAGGGGCTGTGAGTCACAGCAAGACTTTGATGAGCCCAATAGAATTCCTTAGTGGTTGGCACCAGATTAAAGGAGAATTAGGAGCTAGAGGACTGAAATGAAATACTGAATCAGATGATAGGATGGGAAAGATGTTTTGTTAGGGTGATAACTGATACAGCTGAGGATATTGCATATTTATTTGAAATTGAGCCTACTTCTTGTGAGGCACAAAATGGAATTTCTCAGGAAGCTGTTTAATAGTGCACAGACAGAAATACAGAATAGGAGAATGAACAGAATGAACTGGAGGGGAAAGAGGGCTGATCGGACACTGCATCCGATGCAGTGGGCTGAAGGAAGGGCACGGGTACCACCCCACGAACCTGCTCAGTAAAGCATCCCCGCACCAAGCATCACAGTAAAACAGAGAAGCAAAGAGTAAAGTTCGCTCACGTCTCCCAGCCTGTTCCCACAATTGCTGCCTCTTTTTGGCCGGAGTTCTGTATTTTTTAACTGTTCTCAACTGTCTCTTAGAGCAATTATTCCAAAGTGCGACTGAGGACATTTTCCCTTCTGCTCAGATGAAAGTCACTTCTATTCAGTTTGGTAGTAGCTCCTTGGACCACGTAAAAGCATCTCCTTTCTTTAGTTTCTAATCTGTACATACCCAACTGCAGGGAGAGCTGCTAAGACACTTGGAAAGTCAGTGGGAGAAGAGAGCAGAAGGGGAGAAAGAGGATCTGAGCTGATGCTGCAGAGGCTGAGGAATGGGACACTCACCTGGCTTACAGGAGAAAGAGAGAAGGGGGATAGCAAGGAAGGAGTTAAACATTCAAATTTGGGAGGTTTGCAGAATTATTTGGTGCCAAATACAGCTCCAGAGCAGGTCAAGCTGCATCTTTACCAGTACAGCCCTTCCCACATCCATCTTTTCAATCACGAATGTTTTCACAGTCATCCCTATTCTCCAAATGTTAAATTTGGTAAAAATGGTCAGCCCCAGACCCTTAAAATGACTGTGTGTTTGATTTGATTTATTTCATCTCCACTTCAAATATTCAAATCTTTCCAACCAGCTCCTTTTATTTAGGATTAACGAGTAGAAGTTTCACTTGAGCAGCTGTGATTACACCCCATGAATGTTTAAATTGAGGATAATTTGTGTTTCTGTTCCTATCAAAGTATCGGCTCTATAAAATGGCTTGAGTCAATTCTACTTTTTTACTGTTTGTGAGCAGAAAAACTTCTGGCTTATTTGCATTGTGGACAAATTTATTCCTAGCTTTGTTTTCTTTAATAAGACTGTAACTTTAATAAGATTTACATACTGAGACTCACAGTATACAGATTTCAGATAAATTTGTTCAGTGGTCAAGGCACAAAAGAGAAAATATTGCAATTAAATTGAATGTTAGCTTCTATCTACTATTCTACCAACAATAATGAATTACAATCTAAAATACAGTTCAACTCTAACCATAAATATTCATAGCTAAAAGTCCTTATTTTCCCTTAAACTGTTCTATGCTACTAGAAAATCTAATGTTTCAAAAGTCAAACACTGGGACCTCATCATAACCAGATGTACCCAGGAAAACTGTGATGCAGAAAAGTGGACTTCATCTCAGATAAATCATGAACTGTGGTGGGAGCAATGCTATATACTGAGAGTCAATGCATGAAATTTGCAAAAAGCAAATCTGAGACAGGCAAAACTGGGATTGCACAACCAGGATTAGGCGAAGACACTGAGATATCAGTGTCTAGATAGACACTGTTCAGATTAGATATAAGGAAGAAATTTTTTACGCTGAGGGTGGTGAAACACTGGCACAGGTTGCCCAGAGAGGTGGTGGATGCCCCATCCCTGGAAACATTCCAGGTCAGGTTGGACGGGGCTCTGAGCAACCTGATCTAGTGGAAGATGTCCCTGCCCACGGCAGGGGGGTTGGACTAGATGACCTTTAGAGGTCCCTTCCAACCCAAACTATTCCATGATTCTATGGTATCGCAGACAGATATTCCAGCCCCATCATGGGGATCATGAGCAGCCACGTGTGGATCTCACTTTAGCAGCTCATGCAAAGGAGATGAGCTTCATTTTAAGCATTATTTTGAAAGACGAGATCACTTTTCAGGTGAAAAGTTTGCCTCCTCTAACATCTCCAACTGCCTGTAATCCTGGTTTCCCATCCAAGAGCTGACTCTGGCAGACCCCACTTAGTTTCAGAAGTGTCACAACCTCCCCCTCAAAAGTAGCAGTAATAGAGAATGTAACAGTCATAGAAAGCAGGGGAAGACGCAGCAGAGATTTCTGGTGTGCAAAAGAGAAGCTGAAAGTTACTGTTCCCACACCTGTGCGTGAGCAGTCCAGACGTACTGTGCCGAAAGAGTTTCAGCACTGTCGATAAACTTGTACCTCCCCGAGGGCCAGCCTTGCAAACATGACGTTTACCACCAGCTTCTTTGCCGAAAAGGGGACTAAGCTGCAAACAGCCAGGGTTTTGGCCAGCGTACCCAAGGCTTAACCAGACCTCCACCACTGGAAACCACGAGCTGGTATTGCCTGTGTTGAACGTCCGTGGGCAGCACAAGCTCACATCCCCTGCGGCATCCCTGCTCGCTCGCTTAACGCCGTCTGATGGTAGGGAGGCGCGGTGCCAAGCAGGAGTGCCAACCCTGTCTGTGTGGAGCCCGAGTGATGGAAAAATAACTAGAAAAGGCCGAGTCTTGCTCTGTATCTCAGTCCCATCAGACTTCAAGAGGTGATCTAGGATCCTGATGCAGGAACCTTATATTTTCTCCTCTCTGCTCCCATCCCCTTGGCTGGCAGTTCACCGTCCCTTTTAAGCCACACCAGGAGTTTCCAGTTTGACATCCCCAGGAAGCAGGTAGCTGGGGACCAAGATGTCTTGAACCAATGGCCCCATCCTGAGATGCAGAGACAGAGGCACGTTAGGCTATTTGCTAAGAGCGTTCGTGTGCACAACTGCATGAGGAGGGGGAAAGGAAGAAAGAGTGTCTTATAAACCCCATGACAAATGGGAAGACAAAGGTAATTCAATTATGCTGCACAATGATGTTAGCAAAAAGGATGAAGAAATTAAGTAGATAATTGTTTATCCTTTGTTTTCATTGTTGATTCAAAACTAATACAATTATTTGTGCAGGTGATGTCTCAGCTCTGATTCGCATAGGGGAACAGTACTTCTTGTGCCTTATGAACTGTTAATTCAACATGACAGGTTTGACCCGAGAACACTAATAATGTTGCCATCTCAGTTGTCTGTTGGCACAAAGCTGGACTGATACATTCTGTCTCACTAGTTCAGGCAATTTTGTGGAAGCAGAGACCTCTCAGGTGACAACCATGTACAAGGGGAATGTCTTTCCTTTTTCCCTTTTTTTTTTTTTTAATTACAAAATCTTTCCCATAACTAGTTCAGGCAATTTTGTGGAAGCAGAGACCTCTCAGGTGACAACCATGTACAAGGGGAATGTCTTTCCTTTTTCCCTTTTTTTTTTTTTTAATTACAAAATCACTTTCCCATAACTTAAAGTTGTGGTTCTCTTTCACTTTGATTTCACCACCTAAGTCTTTCCTATATTACAGCTCCAGTAAGGGAAGAGAAATGAGTGGGGAAGTCATCTGCAGGATGGACTTTGGAGTACAGACACAACGTGGCTGTGGTTGGGCTGTTCGCCCCTCTGCCTCTGTCTTCTACTGTCAGCAGAAGAGAATTGTCTCCTTTCTCCCCTAATTATCCCTGACACTCAGCTGGCAAAATCCTCACTCACACGTGTTTTCCATTTGCCCCTTCCCATGAGAAGAAGCAGGGCTTGTGCCAGGGACCCTCCTCTTTGAGCAGTCCCAGTTTAAGTTTCCAAATTCTCCCGCACAGCCCCTGCCAGGTGGTCCCCTTGTACATAAGCCGCAGTCCAACCACAGCCACCTGTGCTCCATGCTTTTGTGGTCCAGAAAGTACAAGAAGAACTTTCCAGGAACCTGAGCAAGCCTCCAAGCCTGCATGACCTTGAAGATATGATCCCTCAGGAAGAGGGAGGCTCAGCTCTTCCCTTCCTGAGCTCTCCTGTGATTTGATTTGATTTTACCTTGCCATGAAAAGTTTCCCACTTGTCTGCTATATCCTTCCACTAGAGAGAGGCCTGCAGTGAAAGGAGATGATTGTTAACACAGCTGCTGCAGGTTGCAGTGTTGAACTCGCTGAGGTTCACATGGTGCCATCTTCAACCTCCTCCAGAAACGCAGCATTGCTGCAGGGGCCACGTTCAAACACTTGGAGCCGTCAGGATGGGTCTCTGAGGGAAGGCTGGAGGTAACAAATGCTGGGGGTTATCAGTTGCTGGGTGTTTTCAGAAAACAACTCCTTTGCCTTATTCATCTCTATGGATCCATCTCAGTATCTTCTTTTTCTTCTTGGGCTGAATAGCTCCATTTAGCACTAGGAGCCTTTATTTAAATGCGTATTTCTTTAAGTGAAGGAAAACAGACAGGGAAGAGAGAATCCTCTTTACTTTCAGACCTCTGTCTTGAAACCTTTGCTTGGTAATTCTACTCACCAGTAAAGATGAGCACACTCTTGCTTCTGGAGTACCGATGAGAGGACAAAAGCTCTGTGTGCTACAGCTGCTGCCTCATGATCTTCACTGCTGGGAGCAGCTTCAGTTATTACATCAGATTTCCCATTTCCCCTTGTTGCCCCTAGCTGAAGTCGTAATCGTGTCATGGGATGAAATGGATAAAAAGCAAAAAATATATACACACGCAGCGGGTATTCATTATTGTGGTAAGCACCTTGGCTGGTTCTCTTTTCTAGCTGATGACTATCCCTCACAGACCAGTATCGTGGTACCTGGGACTTTCTGAAGATGGACAGATCATCCCGAACATCTCACCCTACCTGTGCAGACCTGCAAAGCTGTTGCTAAAGCACTAGCGCATCTCAGAAGCTACTAAAGGCTAGGGCATAGATCACAACAGATTCTCAACAGCATCCAAAGGAAATGATTCCCAAACACAGATCAGACACAAAATAGCCGCTAGGAACCAGAGCCGTGGGATGCCTCTTCTCACAAACTCCTCCACTCCTGCTGACAGCGGATGCTGAAATAAACTTGCTCAGATGTCACATTGGAGCCTGGAGACAGGCCAGTGGGAAGGGAGGAGGTGTGGGAGTGGATGAGGGGGAAGGATTTTTTTCTCTTTGCAAACAGCCAGTTTCACCACTGACAAGGTGGAAACCAATTTAAAAAAAAAAAAAAAATCCTACTCACAGGTGCCCAGCTTCTCTGGAGGAGTTCCTCAGTTCTCCCCACTCCTTTGTAGTAACTTTTGGGTGCTGACACAGGGCACGGGAGCTAAAGCAGCCTTGCCTCCCCGGTGTCACAGCCCTCTTGCTTAAACAGGGACTGTCCTGAGGTCTTTGTCAGCTAATGGGGGAGCGTGGCCACAGTCCCTCTGTTTGCACACTTTGTGGGAGCACGCATCAACCACTCTGCTGCCCACGCTGTTTGGAACAATGCTGCAGGAAGGTTGGTTGCAGTCTTTTGCTGCCATTTTCCCATGAGATGCTAATAAAGCATCTCAGAAAGACATAAGCTATTTCAGTTTGATGCTTGGCAAAGAAAGGACAAAGACTAGCCTATTAAGATGGGTCATTTGGCTTCATTTTCTATCACTTACTAAAAGGATCACAGTGAAAATACCTATTTCAGAAAGGCAGGTCCTGCCAATTCATCATCAGACAGGCTTGACACAACAGCAGAAGATGGATTCTTCCCCTCCCAGGGTCAATTTTGAATTTAAACACACGTATTCCTGGGAATCTGCATCAAAGATCCTAAACAGCTCACAACAGAAAGAGCAAGACAATGTTATTATTCAGCTACATTTACAAAATCCCCATGCAAAGTAAATGTGCATGAAATTACTGCTGCGGCATCTATGAATCACAGGGACCTTAATGTTTTAAAATTCCCTGATGAGCTTTGCTCTGCAAGATACTAAGCAAGTTTCCCCTGCACCCTGAAGTCAGTAAGGGTGCAGAGCTGCCAACGCTTTGTAGGATAAAGCTTTTTCTGAGACAGGAAAGCTTTTCCAGAAAAGCAACTTGCTTTTTGTCACTTGCACTTCAAAAAAACCCCATGAGATCTGAACCCTGCAGACCCAGGTGGAAGCAGTCTGGGTTTAACGTTCCACGTACAGATCAGACACCGAGAGTATCAGCTCCTCTTCGGCCCTGCAGCTTTGGGAAACGTATCACCGCTGGCTCTCTGGTTATGCTGTATTTCTAAGCTGCTCCCAAGACAGGCTGCACACTGAAATGCAACAACCGTTCACCCCTTTCCCAGGCACTCTTCTCTCAAACAGGGTGAAGCGTGATAACGAACAGCTGGGTAACATCAGGAAACACGGTCAGCTGGCCACATGGGTGTCAAAGGGTTTGGTTTCCAAGTGCTAAAAATGACAGACTCAAATCTCTGCTCAGCCAAACACTTCTTTCGACGGCAGGAGAAATCAAGTCACCGTTTTAATTTCTCCTAGCTTTAGGACACAAAGGAGGATAGTACTTATGGGTGTGACAGCAGCAACGACACTGTGAGTTGCTTCTCCTTAGGACAGTATTAATGTTAGCTGTGGAGGCCCTGCTAATAGCAGCAAAAGAAAGAAGCCACTGGCTTTCCTTGGCCCACAACAGAGATGTCACCTCAGTCAAGAAGTCTCAACTCAAGCAAAGGAGGTCCTTTCTATCCATCCAACGGCCTTGTCAGAAGCTCTTTTTTATTTAGTGTTTGTTCGGGGATGCTCACCTCTGAGGGTGCTGTCCACTCATCCTTGCTCACATGTGAATCCATGAGAGATCTTACACTATGGAGGCTGTCAAAAGGTTTCCCCCTTAATGAGAGCCACTTCTCTGCAAGGAGCCATCGTGGCCTGGTGATCAAAGTCAACATCCATCATCAGACAGAGCTGCATTGTTCTTATAACCCAACTTGCTGCAGTGCAAAGCTCATTAATACAACTTGCATTAATCGCTGATCATTACACATAGGGTCCCCATTTTGAAATGCTTGGCAAATCACACAGCAAGGTCCCCTAACCCCAGCTTGCTCATTGCCTCCCTAAAAAAAGGATCTGCGGAATAATGACTGACAGAAGGTCTTATTCACCAATGTCTCTTAGTCTGCACTCATGAATTTTCATCCCGATGCCTTCCTCATAGGACTTTCAGAGAGCCAGACTGATTTTATTGAATGTGACAGGAGATAACAGTGCCTTATAATAATTGCGCTTTTTTTTTCCATCATGAAAACTATATAATGTAGCAACCTCAAGCTCGCTGATGAGCAAAGGGATACCTTCCTAAGTCACAGGCTATAATGTAAGCAGCTAGAGCTCTACTTACCCTCGTTACATCCCATGTAAAGAGGATGACCCAGGAGGTTAGCACTGACATCCAAAGCATCTTATGATTCAATTAGTCCCCTTACTGACACAAAGAAGAAATTAGGATAGGAGCAGAAGCACGCTGGAGTGTATCTCCCTTCTAAGGAACATCCTGCTAAGACGGGGAATGAACAAAATGGCTTGCTCTACCTCGTTATTCTAATTTATTCCTGGAGATGGGCAGTTACCTACTGGATAATGCCAACAAGGGAATCTTCTCCAATGGCCAAGAAAAAGCCTGCCTTCATTTGTGAGACTCAAAGGAATCAGTTGCTGAGAAGTTATCCAAAGCCAAAGGAAAGACTTCTGCCTACAACATCTGCCTCTCTGAGATGGGCATCGCTCACCACGTATCAAAAGGACAGGAGATGTAGCAGGTTGGAACACGGAAGGCTTGAGAGCAGAGGAACTGGCTCCATACATGCTTGAGTTGTGTGTCCAGTTGCATGTGTTGATCAGGCTCTTGGCTGCGCAGCAGCTCCCAGGAGTGTCTGCAATTCATGCTACAAGCACAGAACAGAATGGGTGCACATTTTGTTAGAAGAAAATCAGGCAGTTTGGTGAAGATTAGAGCCAGAGCAGGAAGCAATATCACTCCCGAGTTCCGCTTTCTGCACAAAACCACTGGTGCAGAGATATCAGTATCCTAAAAGAATGCTCACATACTTCATTTCTTCCTTTCAGCCCCATCATTCTCCAGTGACTCTCAGTTTGCTCCACTCATAATATTTTTCCCCCAACAATAATGAAATTTATGCTATTTTCATTATCCTTCAATTTGCTGCACATTCTAAATAGCACTCTTGGAAACTGATACAGGGACTGTGCTACTGTCATTTGAAAGCAAGAAATGATTAAGGGGCCTACAGCCAGCCCTCAGATTCTACTCCTTGGCTTAGCACAGCCAAAATGCAACAACGGAAGGATTACATTTGGAAAAGGGAACACAGAAATCACTTCTACAGCCTGTGGCACTAAGCTCCAAAAAGACCATCAGACACTTCCATACGCGCGCACTGGAACGTGCCCCATATTGTATAGGCGTACAGGCACGCATTTTGTGAGGTCGTGGTAAGGGTTACATGCACACTTCAAAAAATATGCATGGATTCTTGCAAATGCACGTGGTAGATTGGCTTTCTGACTTGTCGCCCGTGCCAGAGCTCCGGTCTCTTTGCACTGTCCACTTTACCATTCTTTGCTTGAGATGGTGGGATTTCACCTTGATCTGAGGAAGGACTGGTGAGCTGTGATGCTTCTTCCTCATGACAGCTCTCTGCATCAGCTTGACAACAATAAGCCAGAGCAAAAGAGATGTAAAAAGTTGCTGAAAGCACAGCTGATTCTTGGTGTGCTCATTCAGCAAAACGTTTTATGATGCCGCATGTGAGGGACATTGTGTGAAATTAATTGTACATTTAATTAGCACTCTGTCTCTTTTTCAGGTCTGCTACATGCATATTCCCTTTCTTCCTGTTCAATTATTCTACATTACTCTCTTTCAACCCCTTTTTTCATTTAGCACTGTAGCTAATTCTGTAGCTGGTTGTTTACATAGGAAAGTGGAACTGAGGCAATTTGTACAGGAAAAAAAAAACCCTTCTGTGCTACAATATGCCTTTCTAGTGGCAGTCACCAGATACAGACTTTTTCTGCCTCCCCCTATAGACCCCAAACAGCTAAAATTACCCACGACTGCACTATATGAAGCAGGGCAGAAGTCTAGCTTAGATCTATGCAAATCCTACCGCCTTGGCAGCATTTTAAAATCAGGAGGAGCCAATGACAATGGCCTTCTATCAAAGTAAAAGAAGTAGAGCAGAGTCTACAGCTTTGGATAGAGAATACGGCTGATTATTTTTCAGTAAATACCATACGCAGTGGAGCTGTGTTAATCCGACTGGGCACCGTATCCTTGTTTGGATTAGCAGAAGTTCATATTCTTGTGCTGGAGTGATTACTATTCTCAATACTCATTTTTCAGCTGTACTGTGGTGTCTTTCACCAGACAGAAAGATACCTTGGCATAAGCAGAAGCACAAACAGAAGAAGCGATAGCATTAACACGAATATATCACATCCACAAACCGATGCAAAAACTTTGGCAGCAGAAGGACCAGAGGTGGAATAATTTAATGAGCATTTGCTGATCGAGGGGTTTGGATGAGCAAGCTCCAGGAAGGTGGCTGATGAGATGATGCGTGCCATGCAGTCAAGAACAATAACACATTAACGTCAAACATCATGGTCAAGTACTGGTTAGCAAGCATATCCCAGTGTCTATTATCATATCCCTAGAAGCAGCCCAGCCTGCAACCATCACCATTGGATGACAGTGACATTGCAGATAGACAGTAATATACTGTCTAATGAACTGATGGCAACAAAACCTGTGCAGCTTTGTTTTGCATCCACAGTGAAACAGAGGTCTGCTCCCCTCCCAGCTCTCACTCTTTGAAAAACTAACTTTAATGGGACCCTGCCTATTTTTCGCTTCTCTCAGTTTTGCTAAAATTTCTTTGAGACATGGATACTGCCATAACAACCAGCTGAAGCGACCCTCAGTGGGCTCAGATGTAAAGCCAGGCTTCCAAAGTTAGAATTTATGCAGCAGGGGAACACGTAGTTTGAGTTACTTTTGACAGAGTCTTAACTTCGCTGCGCACAAATACACAAGTGTATTTGTTGCTGAAGAAGAGGAGGCAAGGTAGCAGTACATGAAATTGCATTAATGCTCTCTTTTCTTTGCCAATAAGAATTAAAGCTTCAGGGCAAAGGTCTATTCTTCACCTGATTTTATTATGTGGCCTGGATTTAATTGTGAGCATCCTTTATCAGCTCTGTTCATCCTCTTCATCAGACTCCAGATGCATACATAAAAACACACATTTGTCTTCCCCTGCTATTTCAGCTGTCCCTGAAATACTAAAGCACCAGCTTTCAGGGCAGCATCAGTGGCTCCTGGGATGCCAGAGGGCAGCTTAAATGAGGCTGGAAAAAAACATCTAGCCAGTTAAAAAACTGCCATGTTACAGCCACATTAAACAAGTTAATGTGGCTGGACGAAGAGCGTGTCCTAACATCAGGGTGTAGTACAGTGAGGATTTAAAAACAAGAGGAAAGGCTTTGTTACTGAAAAGTCAGCCTGGGGAAATGATCACCTATTTTGTTTACCCAGTTTTGCCTGCAGATCTTCTTTTTCTTTGCTTATTTATCACTCAGCTTCATTATGTATTTCCTTAGTCATGCTGCCGATACACTATCGAATCGTTTTGTTTTTTTTCTCTCTCCCTTACAACCTGGTTTCTGAAGTTCTGATCACAGGCTGGAACCAAATGATACCGACAATGTGATTTTGTAACGCAAAATTTCATAATGAGGTCCTTTCCCCGCACCATTTCAAGCATATTAATTCAGAAGTGGAAGCCTCAAAATAGCACTACTGCTACCAGTTTGTACTGAAAACTGAGGTCAAATACACGAGGAGTCTTTATTTATGAGTTCTGGTAAGTGTTAGTAAGCATAGCCTAAACCTCGGATCCAGAATGTAAGGAGAGCATTTGTAATATATAAATACTTTTGGTCAGTGACACCGAATGTGGTACGAACGGTACTGCAAGAGACCAGCTTGTAATTTTGGGTCAGAGCCAATGGAATTCAAAGGATGATTTCCCATCATCTCTGATAGGCTTTGGGATCAGGCCCAATTTGCTTTAAATCAGGCATCTGGCACTTAAATAAACTAAAAGGTTTCTTAGTTTGTGGGCTTCCAGTAAGGCTAGCAGCAATATGTTGTGCAAAGAGAAAGCTCTCATGTAATGTTCCTCCCTGGCTATAGCTTTGTCCCAAGATGACATATTGTTTTCAAATAGACTCACATGATATAATTCTATTATAGATGCTCTGTGCATGTTTCATGATGGGTTTTTCTATCTTTAAACTGGATCAGGCCCAATTTGCTTTAAATCAGGCATCTGGCACTTAAATAAACTAAAAGGTTTCTTAGTTTGTGGGCTTCCAGTAAGGCTAGCAGCAATATGTTGTGCAAAGAGAAAGCTCTCATGTAATGTTCCTCCCTGGCTATAGCTTTGTCCCAAGATGACATATTGTTTTCAAATAGACTCACATGATATAATTCTATTATAGATGCTCTGTGCATGTTTCATGATGGGTTTTTCTACTTCTTTAAACTCCTTCAGGAAGAATGCCTTGTATTAAGTGTATTGATTTATATATATCAAAAGCCGTATGTTTAAAGGAAAAGGACAAAATAAGTTCACTTTTTTTTTTTAAAGGAAAAAGAAGCAGGAAATAACAGAAAATGACATAACTTGTAGTATGTTAGAGTAATTAACTGGTGAAGGAAGAGATAAAACCTGTTCCAAAGCAAGCTCAGGTAGGGGGGAACAGATCACCCCAGCATGAAATTAGCGCTTGTTTTATTTACAGAAGTGTCCTGTCAGAGATTTGTTTGTTCAGTTGAAATCTGGTTTCTGCTCAACCCTTGGAAAACTGACCAAGCATTTGCATGACCTGACCGGCACAGATGAGATGTTCATCTTGGCCATGCAAGGGAAGGTTGTCAACTGTGCTGCAATACACGTGGTCTTGGCTGACTTGATAATCAGACTCCTACACGTTGAGAGGATCTTGACAAGACCCTCCTGACACTGCTCTTCCATCATGCTCTGTCAACTTTAGAGGTTGGTTATTTCAGGTCTTCCACACATTGGACATTCAAAGAGTTCCTCAGCTGTTGCTGTTTTATTAGGAACAAAATGGCACAGCTCCAGTACAGGAGGCATCAAGCCCTCTACTGCCAAGAGGCTCTCATCTTAGTTTGTGTATCGCTAATCCACACTTAACATTTTTCATGCCGGGATGATCATGCATAGAAATAAATGTATGCATAAGACCCCTGGCACTCAGTATCTGGAGGATCTGGTTTTAGCCAAGAATATTGTGCAAGACATTTCACGTGTTAAATTCTCTGGATCCTCGTTAGAAAAGGCAGTCCCTAATATTTACTCTGTTTCATGTATATCTTTGGCTTCCACAGCCTCTTCATTCTCAATGACCCAAATAGTTTCTGTCATGTTTTGTTGATAATCTGACTGTGATAAAACCTTTCTTAGTGTTATTAATCTCTCATGCAGAACCACGTGAGCAGAGCCTTACCAAAGCCTGCTCCAAGAGCCGTTGAAAGCAATTCTCCCCTTGCATCTGTCCCATAGACCAGGCTTCAAGTATGAGAGCAAAATGTCAAGTTCATGTTAATATGCATAGGGACTTACTGCAAATTATATATACTGATGTTAGGTATGTGATTACCAACTATTATTACATCAAAGGCACCCATAACTACTTCAGCTTTAATTATATTGATTAAACAACACAGGCGCAAAGCAAAAGGAGTTAACCGATTGCTGAGCACAGTGAAAGGCTCTTCCTCCATCTCAGGAAGATCCCTAGATGTAACTATGAAGAAGCAGGTTGGCCCGTAGTGCCCAGATTGTGTTAGGGCAATGGGCTGCCCTTTGCAATTTCTATCATCTATCAGGCTTGTCTCCCCGTGTTCTTGCCTCTCCCAGATTTGTAGCGACATCCACAGCAGGAGCTGCTGAACCCTTGAGCTTTCTGCCATTCCCTTGCTGCTTCTGACATGAATTGGGTGCACTGGGCAATCCTGGGGGAGGGGGGAGGGCAGGGAAGCAATTAGCAATCGACCCGCTACAAGGATGAAACCGTTTACTCTCAAGCAGCTGTGTGGAGGCAGCTGGAAGGGGCGATTTCTTGAATGAGGCTCCTTCTTATTGCTCTCTTTTGGAAGGAGGACTGGAGGGCAAGGGTGAATTGGGATGCTTCTGTGTTTTTTGTTGTTGTTCTCTTTCTTCAGCCTCTCTTTTCAACAATGACAGGATGTATGATACACAGCAAGGGCAGAGATGTGTGAAGTGATATAAATGGAAAAGAGGTCAAGCCAAAGCATTCTTTGGAAGAAATTAAATCTCTCTGAGCTGTTGTATCTTTTCTCAGCATCTTTCTTTCTTGAATCTTTTGGCTAAATGACCAGGTCTGCTGTCACCGTTTCTCTTTCCCCGCTCCTGGAGAGGGTGTTTTTTCTACTAGTGGGCTGTTTTCTGGGGTTTGTATTAGCTCTGTATTAGCTCTGTTGTAAAACTAGTGTCTGCCTCAGAGCTGGGAGCACTACTGGTGTCTTTGGGAAGCAGAGACATGAAATGCATATGAGCCATGGAAATATGATGTCTCTATCCTGGCACACCCAGTTAATAAGAAAAGCTGGAAAAATGTTGGACGGTCCCTTGCCTACATTTGGGTTTCATTGTCCCCAAGATCTAGAGATCCAGGAGCATCAGCTCAAAAGTTTCATTTTGTGCTCATCACTATGACAGGTGGGTGAGTTTTCTCCTTCCATGGTCTGAAGATAAGTCTTTTTTTTTTCCTCAAGTGTCAGCATAACTTTTATTGAGTCTTCACAATAAAGATTCTATTGTTTAGTCAGTGTTATTGTTTCTAGAAAAGGAATGATTGTCAGTGCTGCTGTGGACTGGTATTTTCTCCGGATTTGAATTGAATGAAAAGTCTAAATTAACAGTCTGCTGTAAAAATGAAGAGATGGCAGCAGCTGTCATAAATCTGTCTGTGGAAAGAAAAGTGGAGTTTGCTGCTGATTTGCAGATGGTAGATCTGGGTCTCAGACCAGCGTACAGTATGCCAAATGGAGTTACACTGAAGTCCAAGGAATTAAAGAGCTGTAACTGCATTGGTGAGAGGATACAAATCCTCTATTACAATTAAAAAATAACCAGCCAAATTATTTCCACCTGGCTATTTCTTCCGGCTCATGGTATTATGGCCTTATTCTTAGGAGAAACAACAGGATGAAAGGGGACAGTCTGTATGACTCTAGAAGAATGCTTGGAACTATTTTCCAGACATATTGCATCATTTTGCATTGGCTTCTTTGTCAGCAGAGCCAAGGCAGATGGGGGAAATTCCCCCGCCATAGAGGGATGTAATGGTGCCATAACAGTAATGACTTGCAGTGACCTGCAAGATAGGGAGCAGAAAGTTGCCAAAACCTGGGGATCTTTTACTGTGAGCGCCCTGGGGAGGCAGGGGTAACGCAGAGTCTGTCCCAGACAGAGGTATGCTGTGGGGACTGTGCATTGATGAGCAATCCAGACTCTGCAATTCTAAATTCCGTGGGACATGTGGGAATGGAAGACAGAGGCAAGGCCAAACCACTCAAATTTTCCAGATCAAGTTGTTTCTGCACCCAAACTTTAGGGAAAAAGGGAATATGGGATTGAAAGAGCTATTGACAGAGCTTGGGATCCAGAAGAGCCATGTGATGTGTCCGTGTTTTTTACCACGACTGCAACATAAAAAGTCCATCTTCCTCTCCTTGCCTGCAATGCGAGTTTGTCGTTTCCTCTGCTTAGGAAAGAAAAAAAGAAAAGAAAAAAAAAAGACAGAAAGATAGAAACTATGTTCTGCTGTTGTAGCCCATCTCATAAAACCACATCTGATGTGATAGCTGGGAGTGAAAGTATGTCACTCTGCTACAGCAAGTGACTTTAATTAAACTTCTTGGCAGGATCCATGAAGGCAATGTGTTCACACCTCCAATTTATTCTTTTTTGGGTGGTTGCATACAGCCACAGAATCTTCCTTTCGCCCTATCCTCTGCTGGCATCCTCCGTGCCCTCTACTCCCTCTGACCCAGCCAGCCCGTTTTCATAGAAAAGCTGTGAAGAGTAAAGCTCGTTGAGCTCACTGGTAGGTGTCTAGGTTGGTGGCATTTTGAGGATTCCCCCCTGACAGCCCTCCTTCCCTTGCTGCTCTTCTCATAGATGGTCAAGAGAGGACAGGGTGGCACAGAAGCCAGCAGCCACCCAGCTGATGCCAGCAGGTGCCTGTATCAGGCCTCCAGGCGG
>NW_008794731.1:1646976-1680558 GCF_000699145.1 Aptenodytes forsteri | reverse complement strand
CCCCCAGCCTCTATACACTGGCTTGGGAGATTCTGGTGGAGAATGAGAGCTTTTAAGTAAGCCCTCTGCACAATTTTGCAAGATAATGCATCCTGGTACAAAACACTGAGTTGTGTCATGGTGCCTCCTACATCACACTGTATTAGATTAAGCTCAGCAGCAGGACAGTGTATTACACGGCACCATGGTGTATTAACTTGAATTTGTATGGTGTCTGTGCATCATATGATAATGGTTTTCTGTCAGCAAAGGCTGTTGGAAAAAGGAAGACTATTAATACAGACGTAATGGAAACAGAGAGAGTGGGAATAATCACATTTCCTAGTTCTTGTTAGAGGTCTACTGGGGCTCAGGGAGTGGCATGCACAGCCTGAACGTGGCAAGAAAGAGTTAAGGGAATACAGAATGGCGGGAAGAAAGAAGTATTGCCACAGAAGTTGAGACTGGATGGACAACTTTTCTTCTTTTTAAGTTAGGAAGGGTCCTATTTTTTTTCTGAAACTATATGCCACCGAGTAAATAACTATTCATGGAGATGCTCTTTGGAAATAGCCTCATTTAGAAGCTCTGTCCCTGATAACAGACAAGCATTTATTGGGTTTATAGGAAGAACAAGGTGTTTCTTGGGAAAGATCTAAAGTTTCAGCCACCTTATTTCTGTCTTCCAGGCTTCTCATCAAAGGAATAAAACTTGATTTAGCACTGGATCGCTGTCTATGAGTCACCTGTAATTTAGCCACCACTGATTTAGAGAGACATCACGCATAAATGGACATAGAGTAAAAGCCAATGTACAATTGATATTTTTCTGTCAGAGATAATAATTTATAATACCAAAACAGAACACAGCTGATTTTAAAGTGATCTTACTCTTGGATAAGCAGTGAAAAACTTGTTAAACTATATGTTCTGCAGATACATTTTCAACATGTATCTATTCAGAAGACCCCGGAGAACGGAGAAAATAGAACAGGTTTTTAGGATGCCACCTGACAAGTGAGTCTTGCAGTCAAGATATTAGACTGCAAGTTAGAAGAATATGCTTTAGTTCCTGGCTCTGCAAGAAATGCTCCCTGTGACCTTTAACATCGCATTTATTCTCCTGCTGTCTCCAAAATAAAATAAGAAAAATCTTAATATTGTTGCCCAGCCTCCAAAGGGTACTACAGTGATAAATGCATTCATGCCTCTAGGGCACCCAAGTAATACCATGGCTACAGCCTTATTAGAACAAGACAGATGCTTCATGCTTTGGCCCATCACTCACCTATGGGTCACCAAGTCGATCCATACCCTATATATGGGAGTGACAGTCCCACGACAAATTGCAGGGCTGTGGGAGGAATGGATCTGTCATGTGCTTCTGACCCCGTCACCTGCCCTCTGCCCATAAATGCATTTATTCCATCCTTCCCCATCTTTGCAAGCTCCAACCTGCCAGCATTTGACAACTGAATCTCAGCTTTGATGAGAAATATTTAGAGAACGGCTTTGTGATAGCTGCAAGATGAGCACTATTCTAATTCAACAGTGCTCAGATATCAGTGTAGCAGGGTGGGAAATGTCTCCCGTCTTCTCTTTAACTCTATCTAAATTATTGCTTTGCATCTAAAGAATATCCAAATGAAAACCCTGCAGTCACCAACAACCAATTTCATTTCCAGTGTCATGGAATAAGTTACCATACATTATCAATAAATAGAGGGAGAACGTAATAATTCTAAAGAGAAATGTGGTTCAAAAGGAGCCCAAGTGGACTCGAATGGAATAATACAGCACAAAAAGATCACCGCGTCTACCCTCATCACCAGCTATTCGTAGCAAGCACAGCATCAGCCATATTACCCTAAGGCAGTCCTGTCAGGATCCATGACATTTTTAATTAATCTAGCCAAGACAAAAACAAAGGGAAGAAATCTCTGCATTCACTATTTTCTTTGCACTTTGTATATCCCACAAAAATGAACTTTGGGGAAGGCAGCGTGATAAGGCATTTTGGTACCCAGTCATCCACTGCACTTCCCTTCCAACTGCCTTGCAAGCCGCCCTGAGATGGGAAACGGTCGTCTGCACCAAAGAGGTTGTATTCATGCCTTTTCACGGATCTCACACTTTTAGGTTCTAGTCTTTTAAGAGCCTGATTAGTGACAAAGATTTTATCAGCCCTTTGGTAAGGGCTGACCTCCATCAAATTTGGGGTGTCCTACCCTTCTTATGAGGATATTTGCATGTGTGCATTCAGTACCCAGTCTCTGCTTCAGTTTCTCTGAAGCAATCTAATGAAATATATTAATCTCTCAGTCTCTAGTCCCTAGCTTTTATTTTTAATTATCTCCTTTGCTTTGCACATGGAAGGCTTGAGAAGTGATGCCGCCAGGGCCCAAAATTTAATTTGGGTGGATCACGCACCTAAGCAGACCTGATAAGCCAGTCTATTGGCAACACTACCAGCCTGGAGACAACGCTGCAGATGGCTGCATGACCTCAGGTAGACCAGATTGTTATTAAACATGATCTCAGAGCAGCTAACGCTTTAGAAACTAGAAGTTTATTAGGCTCTATATTGACATTCCAATCTCCAGCAGTTGACAGAACAAGCACAAATTCATCTTCTGGCTGACTGGGCAGCCCTCTGCTCCTCTCATGTTGACAGATCTCAGCTGAAGCACATTTTCAGTTTTCTTGGCAGATAAGTCAAGGATTTTTGCCATCTGAGCTGTCCCAGGCCAAATTAATTCACTGCCACATACTCGCATGCCCAGCTCAGGACACTGAGCACATTATCTCTGTGCCAGGAAGCACATGCACATGTCCTAAAAGAGGACATCTCAAAATCCAGGTGACCCTATTACACACCTCCAAAGTGAAAGTGTGGTTCCAGTCCTGTTCAGTTGCGAGCATTGAAAAATCAAAGAATTGTATTAAATTTTGTTTATGCACATACATACGTATGCAAATTTATACACGAATACACACGTGCACATATGCAGGTGTTTGTGTGTGTGTGGTGGAGTACATCCATCCAAACAACCTATGCCGAAAACAGAGCAATACATTAAGGTTGGATTAGATTATAAGGAAATACTGTACAGTACACATATTTGAAAGAAAAAAATAGAGTCATAAAAAGCGTTTTCCCAACAGATCCAGCCTCCCCAAATGCCTTTTCCTTTACTCAAGGGACTTTTTTGATACTATATTTGGAGTTGATTTCTGATGGTTTTCTGCGCGGCCATGAAAGCTACGGATGGACTCTGTGCTCCCGTACCATGGGGCTTCATGAATGCTGCAATCAAGAGCTTTCAGATAGCTCAGATGGCTACAGGTAACAAACAGATTACCTCGGGTCCATGGCAATTCAGAGACAGTCTGAGGGGCTTAAGGAGTTTCTCTGCTTTTAAACACGATAATGTTTTGCCAGAAGTAGTACCCTGTGCTTGTCACAAAGCACAGTTTAGCAGACTGTATCTCGAAAAACCTCTTGCCGTTGCCACTTCACACCTCGTTTTCGTATTGTACAGGGTCACTGTATGAAGCAGGGCTCTCTCAGACTCCTTGGGTTTCCGCGATTTCTCAATAGTGGGCAGAAAGGCAGATCTCACCGGAGAGAGCACGCACAGGAGGTCCGGACAAGGATTTTCTCATCAAGGGAACTGCCTGCTGTGTTTCTGAGATGTTCACTGGGAATTTGTGTATATTCTTCATAAATTAATGTCAAAGAAGATACAAGTCAGACATCAACCACTTCTCATCCTAATGGAAAGAACTCTAAAAAGCTGTGCATATAGGCTAATCACACAAGTGAAAAGGCCAGCAACTCAATTAGCCAACCCATTAATTATTAACACAGTATTTGTTTCTTCACTTTTCTGAGGAAATGCAGCAAAACACTAAGATAAAAATCAAAATGCATGATAAAGGCAATCCCTAAGTGTGTATTTATCGACACTCGCTTTTTAATTTGCATAGAGCTGCCACCTTTAAGAAATAAAATCCTTGCTTGAATCTCATTTCAGTAAAACCCACACGATGTGCAGAGGGATACCCATCCTGCTGAATGCGGGTGTCTGGCAGCCACGGAAGCTGGTTCCACTTCTAAACACCTGCTTGTGGTTGCAACAGCTTCATCTGCAGGATCCTTGGCTGGCTGTTTGATTGGGTTTTTATAACTTGTCATCCCTGCGAGATGAGGATGGTCCCATTCTGCCATCACCATCTGTCTGAGGCTTCAAGGCTTGGTTGTCCATTCTTCTGCTTCTCACAGCATAAATTTGTGCAACTCAGTCAATTTGCATCTTCCCGGCATTCCCCGTATAAGTCCCACAGTAGTAGGCACTGCACAAACTTTTGCTGAGAGGCAGGACCTGCTGAAAACACGTTGCAAGCTAAAGGGAGGTGGTAGTTAGGAAGAGTCATTATCTTAATTAAGCTTAATGCTAATCCATTTCTTGAATCCCAGCCCAGGGTCCTACCTGAAACCCATTTTCTGAGCTGTGGTTGTGAAGGTGTAACTGAAAAACTACCCTTCTGTTAACTTCATCATTTTGGATCCCATTCTGTTACCTTTCCCCACATGGGACAACATTTAGCTCTGCAATTCATCTCACTTAAACCCTGGGGACTCTATGGAAAGAGCAAGCCACTAATCAACTTGAGAGCAGACAGAATCTGGCCTTTAGAAGGGGATGGAATGAAAATGGGAAAGCAGAGGATCTCTAGGGAGTTTAAAGTGTCTGTCAAACACACACCAAAGCTCCAGTTAAGTGGGCTGTGGAAAGTTTAATCGGATGGCATTATCCCAAACTGAATTCATTTGCTAGTGTATAATGTTAATGAACCTCGTCTGCTCTTGCTGAAAATAGAGTATGAATGTGCATTATTTTGAGTGCATGCATTAGCCACCGCTAGTTCCTTAATTAGTTTTTCAAAGACTGTGTCTGAATGGAAAGGTTATGGAATAGTAAGTGATAATGGACTCTTGTTTTATTTGATGCTCTTTCCTAATTTATGGGACATTAAAAGAATGGTAAAGAGAAATAATTTCTTTTCATCAGGGGTAACCATGTTGTGGGCAAAATGAAGCATGTATGTTTTCCACAAATGATCTGAAACTCTCAGATCCAGACAAGTTCAGCTTTGATGGAACTCCCTTTTCAAGGGACAATTTGCCTGCCAAAAAGGAGTGTATTTTTCATAAAGCCTTTGGAACCTGCCAGCTTTGCTGTAATCCACTTGACTGATGCTCCAGTTCTCTTTAAAGAGCAGATCTGCATCTAAACTGCTTCAGATGCAAGGACAAAGGAAACGGTGAAATTCCAAAAACTGAAAGCCATCAAGGCACTGGCAAATGCATTGAAGTCCATGAAAAGAAATGGATCTGGAGCTACAGGGCAGGCTTTCATGGAGAAAGGGGACTGATTGATGGAAACACAGAAAAGGCCAGGGTCTTCGACAAAGACAGTGTCAGATTTCCTGTAGAAAATGGGAACAGTTCTTGAAAGAAGTTTTTTTACTAGCAAAGACCTTTGCATTTTTTTAAGCCAGATTATGTAGCAGTGCTCACAAAAGCAGAGACAATCATCTACCTGAAACGGGAGACCCAAACTCTTACCACGGAGCAATCTCCTGACAAAGGGACTGAAAGGTGCCCCTCTTCTTTCCTGTCTCCTAATAGGGAACCCCCATTAGGTCCTTTATATCCACAGGCGAGGGAGAGACCACCCTTACCCTGACATGGGTGAGCAGTGAATTCCTCCCCACCATCTTTCTCCTGCCCCTTGCTGCAGGCTCTGTGTTGCTTTAGGGTTTGCTGGGGCGGGAGCAAGGAGCACTGAGCAAACGCTGTTTTCTTTACCAAAGAGCCATCCATGCTTCGCAGCCAACATTTGAGCGTGGAAGCCAAGAGAGAAATCTGAATACAGGCTGTGATGGCGTGGTCTGCAGTATGGGGGCTGTATGTGCAATGGGGCCCGTCCATGCACAGAAGTAGAGCTGGACTATCTCAGTCATTTTTGAAACTAGTTTCACTACGAGAGTTCAGAGTGCAAATGCCCATATACTGTCTTTAACCTAGTTTGTAGAGGTTTTTGCTCTCCCCAGAAAATTAGAGGCACAAGCTACACCCACAGGAAGGTTTGTATGGATGTCCATGCTTGCCCTGCTTTCACTGAGCCATGTTTAAATCACACGGTTAGTTAAATAAGCCCAGCTTCATGCATCAGGCAGGCATTAATCAGATCGCAGGGCTCTTCTGAGATGTGGCAGGAGGGCTGTGCTTCAGCCCATGCGTGTGGCATGGAAGGATTTGCTTAAAACTCTGCCAAGAAATCATCCGTTCCCTGTGCTCCCTCTCTAAGGATCTCACAGAGGCGGGGTGGGGTGGTCTCCATTGGCTATTGATTGCCCTGCTGGAAACGTTCAGATTAAAAGTTTTAAAAATATTCTTTTATATTTAAAAAACACCCAAACAATCCCCAGGCTGTGTCTCAGACTCATTAAAAGTTGGACGGTACCTTATCAAATAACACAGCGATCATCAGCTTCCACTGACATGGCTTATGGCTTGATAATAAATGACTTAATAAAACAGTAGTAGCCATTTCTGTCTGTATCAACTTTTTTTTTGCAGGAGAGATCCTTGAGGATATTCTCGTGCCAGAAGTATGTGAAATTCAGGCCCATTGCCTCTTGTATGGTATAGCTGTTCTGTTCACATTCCTTTCCTTCACCCTCATATATAACCTCTTTTACCTTCAGTCCTTTTGCTACCACTTCCTTATTATGAACTCTTGATGAAGTAAACTGTGTTTTGACCGAACACATACAAAAAATGTAAATTTCTATGTTTGTTCCATATAATTGTGCCTCAACATAATTGTGCAAGGCTTGATTTTGCTTGTAAGGGATCCATTTGCACACAAAGACTCTCTATGGCTTAGCTATTTTCCTTTGCTTTATCGCTTAGAATAAAATGTAAACACCACAGTCCCTGCGTGATTGTGCATTTCATTGTAACTCATTTCCATACTTCGGGTTTGCTAGCAAGTCATACTCCGTGATTTATAGCAAAAGAAAAATATGAGACTAATCTGTCAGCCCTGTCATTGAAAAACTGACACATTATAATGTCTAGAGAATTGCTCCTAATCAAACAATTAGTTAAATTGCAGTGTATTTAATTATTGGTAAACTTACCAGATACTGTAGCACAGAGCAGTCAAAACCCCTTTAGAAATAATTTTTCCTTGGAAAGCTGTTTTCTTGTGTCAGGATAATATTTGCCATGTTCAAACTTCCCACCCTGGATTAGTAGAGTCTTTAATGTAGACAAGTATTACTGTATTATTTGCAAACTTATTCAACAAATGCTGATGCCATGATGAATAGAAGCAGTATTTTCCTGAAAGTCTGGGATATAAATTAAACCCTGAGGGAGACTAATATAATCCCTGGCTGTTCCGAAGATCATGAAGGGACAGTGAGGCTTACGCAGATGCTCTTTTTTTTCAACCAGAAATTTAATTTTTCAGAACACTGGAACCAACCTCTGACAAAAGCTTTATACAAACTGGTTTTCTGTGCTCCTGTGAAGGATTCCTTTCCAAAGAACTTGCTTTTTCCACCAGAAATGCTTCCGATCAGCTCCTGCTCACAATCATGGCCCAAACATATTTAAAGAAGGGAGGGGATGCACAGTATCGGCCACAAGAGAAAAAAAACATCTGCAGCTGTATCTGTCAGCCAGACGCAGAGCACCCTGAAATGCCCCGGCTATTCCAGAGTTTAAAGATGAATCATGGCCACCTGCAACTGGCAAAGAGGGAGAGTGAAACTACCAGATTTAAGCATGAAGAGCCCTGCCGCAGACTTGCATCCTTGCTCTCGTGGTTAGAAAAGAAGCATTCTTATCAGCTGCCAGAAGATGGGTTTATTACTCCAGACAGAAGCTCATGAGCCTTTCACTCCTAATTCAGGACTTTAACAGAAGAGGGGAGAAGAAGGGGTGGAAATAGGAGATAAAGAGAAAATGCCTTCTTAAATTCAAGTGATTAATACATAACATTTTACTGAGATTTTTCCTGCTTCCACCTGACAAGTGAAATGCCAGTGAGTAGTATCAGACAGAAGATGGATGCTTTCACCCAAAGTGTCAGGGCTGAGAATTGGGAGACACAGATTTAGTACTTGTTCATACCTGGCTACAGAACCTCCTGTGCTGCACTTTTTTGTCTTCTTTTGCCACACGATAGCGAATTACTGGCAGAGGAAGAGTGGAATTGCCCAAAACCCTCTTTGAGGGTGACCATGGTGGGCCATCTCTGACGTCTCTGCCACCTGATGCACACTTGGTTCTGGGTTGCTGTCCCAGAGGCACAACAAGACCCAGCACCTAAAAGTTGAAGCAAGACACTGCAATAGAGTAAATAAGATATTATTATCTTCAGATCAATACTGCGTGTCCTCCTAGCCGTGTATCAGCCAAACATAACTAGGTCAAATGCAAGGTAAATGGGTGAAATTTCATGCCTGTGACATATCTGAAGTAAAACTACAGGATCTGATGTCCCTTCTGGCTTTAAGCTCAATAGGGTTGTACTGCAGTGCTATGACCATAAAGTAGTCCTTGGTCAGAGCTTTTGTATTATTTCATGTAATACCATGGTGGTGCCCAAAGGACATGGGGAATTTGTCTTGACAGAGGACCTCAGTCCCCCAGGATCCTGTGTCTTAGTCCCTTCAGCAATATTTCTTTTCTGGAAAACAAATTTCATTTTCTAAAAACTAACTGCTGTACCTTCTTGGTGTGCAGCGCTGAGAAGGAAGGAAACATCTGGAAATTTCATTTAACAAACTTAAGAAGTAAGACTGTTTTTTGGGGCTGCATGTTCTCACTGGAACACCTCCAACTCCTTACTCAAGGCTCTTTTTGTCTCCTCAGGGGAAACATTATAGCAGTACTGATGTCCTGATGGATTAGACAATTTCTTAATAATTAATGACAGTTTCCCTGTGCAGCTTGGTCAGTGTCCCACTAAACAGCACAAAACAAATGAGGTAACAACAAAATAGTTCACCGGTAGGTAATGCAGGGCAAGAGCTCCGAGTCTTCTTTAATTTTGCCACGCACCTTCAAATTCCTAGTGTGGGAAGTCTGTTTAGGGTTGCATTTTTTTAAATAGGTCATTAAAGACCATCAGGAAAACGAGCTCAAAATTTTGCCCTCAATAATATCCCCTGAAGTACCGTAATTTATGCTCCTTGAGTGCAATGTACTGTAACAACTCTGCAGAGACTTCATCACTGCAGTGTGCTGCCCACCCAGGAGATGTGTAGATGGGGTAGGGCTGACTGCCCGTGAGGGAAGAGCTGAGCCTCTCCAGAAGACAAGTCAGAGAAGCCTAACCTAAGTTACCCTATGGAAAAACCTCTCCACCTCTCTCAGCTGAGTACATGGGGACTTAAGTTTAGCCTTCTACCTGAAGAGCTGTTTGCAGATGCCTAAAGTGAACGTATCCCCAAGTCTCCACAGCCTGTAAAAGGCAAAACACAGTCCCCCCCCCCGCGCCTCCCCTCCCCCCCCCCCGCCACGGCTTCTGATCTCCTTCAGCAGCATCAGGGACTGACATGCAGAAGAGGAGACATAATGTTGCCATCAGAGAGGCACTGTCTTCTTAAATTATTAATGCGCTGCTGTTTTCCTGAATGTTACTGAGAAATTATTATTTGAAGAAATAATAAAGTATACTTTATACATATATATACACACAGACTTTATACTATATATATAAATAAGGATAAAGTACTATGAAAAATTTCCAGAAGCATCAGGTGTTGGTTCCCATAGACTTTGGTTACACATTTTCATTGTTGCATTTAATTATTTGAAAATATTATTCTGTTCTTTATCACGAAGGACACTAGCAATATGGGATAACCAAGCACAGAGAAGCGTGGATCTGTTACTTACTGCAAAAGAAGAGCAAATTATAGATGAAACGGAAAAAGGTTGAAATATTTCATAGCTGCTTTGCTATACCTTCACAAGAAATAAATAAGTAAGTGGAAACCAGGTACGTGGTCTCCACTATTTTCACACAGAGTGAGAAGTGCAGGCCACATACAGATTAAACACTATGTAAGTAAGGTGGATAATCGAGTTTGGCAGGACCGGCAGAAATCTCTCCTACAGTGTTTAAGGAAATGCTCAGATTTAAATATCTGACCATAGGTTATCTTATATTTTCCCACAGTCTGTCATGAGTATTCGCTATATAATGGAAGCAGAAGAAAATTACAACTATTGAAGTCATCATATCCATTTACCTACTGCGCCGGGTAAACACATTAAAAAAAAAAAAAAAAGAGTTGGATTTGGAAAGATTTTTAATCTGTTGGAGCTTACAGCCTCGTTCTTTACTTGTACAAAAAATCAGGACTGGGATCTGTTTCAGCAGAAATCAAAACCTGGGAAAAAATTCTGTGCTGAGTGAAAATTTCTGTTACCCCAGAGAAGCACATGGCTGGAAACCAGTGCAGATTGGAGGCAGACCTCAAGTCAGAGTGCATATAAAGTTCTTATGTTGTGATCAAGTCCAGCCCCAGTTTAAGATTGAGGTTATGAAATGCTAAAATTATGTCATCAGAAATGACGGCAGCAGATAATTTATCAAGCTGTTAGAGAAAGAGGGCTGTTCCAGCTAAATCAGATGTGCCTTTGTTTTAAATATTCTCCAAGCAGAACTAAGGGGTCTGTGAATGGGAGAGGAGAGCAACAACCAAAAATTGAAGCTGCTGATAAAAAATGATAGGCTGAATCCTCAAGTATGGCTTAGCAAACTGCTGCTCTGAACAGAGTAAAACACCAGCAAATGTAACTCAACTTCTGTGTGCGAGAATATTCACCCAGAGCCAGGGCAGACTGCATGACACCCAGCATCCAGGGACACCCAGCGCCAGAACATCTGTAAGGGCATGGGCAAAGCAACCTATGGAAACATATACTGGTAGCATTAAGGCTACTTACCCTTCTCCAGCTCTGGATCCTGTGCCGATGGCAGCTCAGCCAGACCGGCAGATCTCCCAAAGAGCTTTTACTAGATTTTACTGCCCATATGAATTGCAATTCTAGCTAGAAACTCCCTCACCTCACCATCTTTCTGTCCATGAGTGGGTGACATACAGTCCCAGGCTTGGGCTGTGCAATGGGGACTGCCGGGCAACCCAAATCTGCAGGCTGTAGGAGGATGTCCACCAGCAACACAGTCAGCACAACCAACCTCGTCACCTAAGGGAATGGGGGCCCTTCAGAGGTGTTATCACCCTGTGACTGCAAACCAGGACTGGTGCTCTCAGTTCTCGGAGCCATGTCATATCAGTCTTGCGACTCTCAGCCCCTTGCACCTTTTGCTGTCTGACCACTAGAGCAGGAGGTTTGGCCACCCACCCTTTACCAGTTTTTCAGTGAGTGAGGTATTTCCAATGAAGAGGGCTGCCTTTTTTGCCTCTAAAAAGATTTCTCAAATTCTCCTGTATCACAGGTGCCTACATTGCCATCTCATAAGTAAATATGATCACTGATTAGACACCAATAAGAATTTCATGCTATTGTTCTGGCAAAAATTGGTGCCACCAACTTTCTGAAAGCATTGGGATGTTGTAAGCTTGGTAGGAGTTTGATTAAACTGTAAGTGAAAATGCTGAGCACTGCCACCAAAAAGCTCCCTGGAGCTGTAGTCCCAAGTAGCACTTAGTCACCTGCAGGTATTCTAATTAATCAAAATTACAGAATTTCTCAATCAGAATCATAATTCCTTGTTCCCCAAGCAATACACTGGCTGACACTCTTCAAACACAGGAGACAGAGAAGAGGCAGATTGTTCTGCAGATAGATGGATGGATGGATGGATGGATGGATGGACAGAGGTGAGCTGTTGCACTTACAACTGAGGGTAGGTCCCATTCGTGGCTGTGGCTGTAAATAGGCTTGAGCTGGCTTTAAACCACTCAAGTACCATGAGCACTGTGGAAATCAATGGGGGCTGGGGAAACCCTCTGCAGAAATTAAGTATGCATTGCAGCTGTCAAGTAAATTATATATTGAGGCAATGCCTCCAATTACTCCTGATTTAGCTAGTTAAAAGGTAATCTGGGTAGAACTGTATGACCTGACAATTCTCATAGTCTAACTAGGCATAATTAGGAAAAGGTGCCAGCTGGTAGGTACAATTTAAATACAGGTATCGGTTAAGCCCATTCTGTATAAGAGGGCAGTTCATCTCAGTCAATTCTTTAATCTCTCCTTCATAATTGCCATTTGCTCTCTGTTATGCATTCATCTCTGCAGTGCACTGAAGTGTCATACTCCAGTTCATCCAGCATTTACCTTTCAAGTCTTGCCAGTTCTACTGTAGCTAACTAAATTCACGGGTTCATGATGCTGTCCTTAGCATATTCCTGTTCTGGAGATGAATCGTGGTTGGTAGGTGCCATCTCAGAAAAGGAGATGAAGCACTGAACTAAATAGCATTGCCCCAACCTTTGCAATTTGCTGTAGCCTTCTTGTAATTGCCGTGCGCTGTTTTTGGAGAGTTGCCTGCACTGCTCTGTGAGCAGCTTTGCCTTGATTGATGGCTCTTGTGCTCTGCTCTCTGGGGCAGGAGATTCAGGGACACGTGCCCAGCACTAACCGAAGGGGCTAAAGGGGTTAATTCACATCATTTAACAGCCTTTCCCTTGGCTGACTCAGGAGTGATACCGAGTGGTTCGTAATATGGCTCTGCCCAGCCATCCCAACCCTGAATGATGCCAGTTCTGGGAAAAGGTTTGAAATTAGGGTCACGGATTACAGCTGGGGGGACGTTCCCAGGTTAGAGAGCCCTGCAGCAGGTCCTGGAGGAGCAGGAAGAAACGGAAAGTTTCTATTGCTGTTCATCAGGCAGAATAATCACAGCCAGCAAGATGCAGATGACAAAGATGTGCCATGTTCCCATGTTCAATAGGATACCCTCTTCATAATTAAAGACTTTCACAGCAAGAAATATTGCACAGTGGATTTTATAGCAATCTATAAAGTCTATGAAGTCTATAAAGAAGCAGAAGGGCACTGTTTGCCTTCCAAGATCAGGTGGGAAGCCTGTACTTAGACAGAAAAGTTGTCTAACTGTGCCTGCTTTCTGCTTCCACCACCTAATGTCTCTGCCCTGAGGAGCTCACCTACAAAATGAAAGCACTGATGGGACAAGGCATGGGAAAACAGCTGGGGAGAAGAAAACTGGAGGCTCCCGGGATATCCGTAAGCACGTTGTTCTGTGAGCAATGAAGCCTGGTAGCCTACAAACTGGTGTTTCGTGGCTGGATTCTCTAGTATTTATTAAGCATATTTCTTTGTCTGAAGTCTTCCCCAGTGATTGCAATATTCATAATGACTCTTTCTTGTGCGTCTTCTCTGATGTCTACTTAGGGCTGTGCTCATACCGCAACCATTCCCCAACAAGAACACTAACAAAGTCCATCCTCCTTGCCAGGCTACCTTGTGCTAAGAGGTTTGTCAGACATTAATTGCTTCAGGAACTCCTTCTATCATATGAAATGACATAAAACCAAAACTGACCATTTGGGGGACAAACTCAGAATTCGTTTACACAAGAATTCCTGTGCAAAATTAGTTAAAAGCTGAAAGATGTGAAATATCAGAGATCCACTGAAAGTCAGCCTTTCTTTCTTACTCTTCAGGACTCCTAAGGATTTCAAGTCTAGTAGGGCAGCCGTGGCTTGCTGTAATACCTGGCTTTATCCACCCTGTTTCTTTCAGTAGCTAGAGACTATAAGCACTTGGGAACAGAGTCTGTTTTTATAAGACACGTCCACAAGTGCCTGATGCAAAGGGATTCTCACTGGATTTTCTGGCTAGTATCACAGTCATATGAAGAAGAAAAACACATGGACATTGAACAAAAATCCATGTCTTTTCAGTCACAAGATAAGGCAAAAGATCATTCTGAGTGTAGCTGGGGCAAAACAGAATTAGTACTTATGACCTTTCTATTTTTTAAATTAATAAACACTGTATTTACTACTCCCTCCCCCCCCCTTAAAAAATAAAAACACTTAAAGATTTTTGAAAGTTTCTCTTTTTCTGGTTGTTTGAGAATTGCCTGGTATTGCCTCAGGTTAACAATAGTCAGAATAGAGCGTTCTGCAAATGAGCTCAGGAAACTTTCCCCAGGACATCTCTCAATCCATCCTTTGCGGACAAGTGTTTTCAGCTTCCCTGTCCGTAGCTCTGCATTAACAAGATTTATGTGGCTTTCACTTGCATTGGACAGGTGAACCTCCTTTGATCATCCATCACTGCTTGTCACCGAGTAACGTGAGCAGCAGCAGCAGCATGAACCTCCTTTGATCATCCATCACTGCTTTTCACTGAGTAACGTGAGCAGCAGCAGCGTGTATCCTTGTGCTGTAAGAAATAACGTACTTTCTAGCCCTTCATGGTGTTAATTCACCAGATGAACTCAATGAATCCCATCGGGACTCAAGGGTAGTCAACAGCAGCCTAGAGAAAGGGCTATGGTATGAAACAGGACATTTCTTGTGTTGAATCCATGGCTGCACTGTGTGGGTAACATAAGTATTGCTTATTTAGCTGACAACAGTAATGAAGATTTTCTTTCCTGCAGGCAAATATCAGCATGTGTTAGCACATCACTGCAGCAACTCTGGTTTGGGGGGTTTTTTTGGTTTGGGGGTTTTTGGAAGTTTGTTGTTGGTTGGGTTTGTTTGTCGGTTTTGGTTTTTTTTCCAGAAAAACCTAACAGAGTGGGCAGGTAGGATAAATCCTGGCAGAAGCCAATACGGAATGGAGTTTAGGACAAGTAAAGGGAACGATAAAGGAAAATCCACCCTGAGGACACTCCTGCTCCTGATTTCCCAGGATACTTGGTAACATAACAATTTTGGGCTCAGACACACATGGAATAGGCTTGCTAACTACCCATGCTGGTATACGGTTTGTAGAAATTGTATAATAATATGAGTTAGCCTAGCCCCAGAAAAGGCAAGATAAATGTATTCAAATTTATCTAAAAACTACTACATGATGAGATCAGCATATCATTAATTCAGGAAGAAACTTAAGAACTGTTTTGATTTCAGAAGAGTTGCTCTTGACACACGCCACTGAAAGCCACGTGTGGTGTTAGAACAGTCGAAGATATCTTTTTAAAGCTTCTGGAGGAATCCCTTGTGTTTTGTAACATAAAAATTACACCTTAAGTGAACTTCTGAAATCCCTGACAGAATCAAAAGACCTTATTCTCCTTTCATTTTTACTAGTAGAATTACTCACAGTTTATACTGATAAAAGAGATGAGAATAAATAAACCCAGGTTGTGCACTAACATTCTCCAAAGACTCATTAAGCTAATTGTGGCTCGTTCACAGGGGCCTGATTCCAGTCTCACCTCCCTGCCCCTACCCCAGCATAGCCAGGGTCAGCAGACTTTCTTTCATACGCCCAAAGCCAACGTTAAGATAAGTCCTAAGGGAAAGTACAGTATAACATATAACGCAGCACAGCAGTAGTTTTAATACTACCACACTTCAGTTTGTTCCCCGTGGATATGCAAGAATTGTAATGTATGCAAAGCACTCAGTGGGACCATATTTCCTCCGAAAATGTTTCTCACAGGAAGCCAAATTACATTTCTTTATTCAACCCAGACTAGTTAAATTTGCATTTCCAAAATGAGTACCAATTTCTCCGTGATTTTTTGCTCCTCAGAGAGAGATTTCTTATGGTATGGCACATTTCCATCACATGCACTAATTCCCCACCCAGAATTGTAGCCGTTTAGTTACCACAACCTTGTGCACGCAGGCCATTTACTCATCTAATGGAGAAACAGCATATATATTGTAACTATTAAACATGCAAACCTGGCATGCAAATATGAATGTTAGTCTGAAATTCAGGATCTGTCTCCACCTGTAATTTTAATGCAAATAAACAAAGGTGACCTACTTCAGCACATCAGCCCTTCCCTGATACAGATGCTTCTTCCAAGATTTTCTTTTTCCTCTAGGTTAGAGTTTAATCTCCGTTACACAGGTGTGACTATGGATCTACTTAAGCGACTTCAGCAGCTATCGCATTGGTCCCAGTAAGAAGATTTGGACTGTACCGACTTGCCCAATGTGTCATAGTGGATTTGTGATGGAGATGAAAAGAAAATCCATGAGTCCTGATGCATTCCCTGCTGTTCTCCTCCTTACACAACACTTCGTTACATAAAACTTCTTCTGGAAAAAAAAGGGGGGGGGGAGAGAGATGGAAAAAAATAACATCTTTTTGGTTGTAAGCCAGTTTTCTGTAGCAACATGGCAGTAGCGTGTGAAGTGAAGCAAGATTTCCTTATAGCACCATGCGACAAGGCTAATCAAAATAAACATCAAAAAAATAGAGAAATTAAGGATGAGGTAGCAGACTGTGGGGAGAGCAGATGGTTATTTAAAATAACAGCAAATTTTGCATGCTGACTGCAACTATAGCTTTTATCACAAAACATAGTTAATGGCAAAAGAGAAGGCAGAAACATCATCAGGGTATTTTGTGGGGCTGGTGAAAGCAGAAGGATGAAAAATATATGGGGAAAGGGGTATTTCCAGCTCTCTGCAAAATCTGCCCTAAGTATCATGGCACCGGAGCAGAGGCAGGGGAAATGGAAATGCAGTAGGTGGAAAGAACGTCGTATTGATCAAATTTGTCACACAATATAAAAGGTCTCTCACAAGCCCAGGGATCAGACACTGAGCTAAAGGAGAATCTTTTGTCTCCCCGGGAAAAGAAAACCACAAAATCTGTAGTTTACAGTAGTTTGAAACCCAGAAAAGAGGGTCCAGACCCTGAGAAACGAGCTGGGAAACCAGGACTGCACTGACAGCTTAGCTCAAGCAGCGATTCGACTCCAGCCGCTAGCACAGTTCCCATCCCCGTGCACAAATCCACAGCCTGAGTTCAAAGTCATGGGTTTAGCCACGGGTTTTGCTAATCCCGTCATTTTACAGGCTCTCACTATAAGAAAGGGTTGTTGCCAGGGGTCAGGCCCCATACAGGGCTGTTCAGCCACCGTATCGCGTAGAGGTGCGCCACGTTATTTGATCTTAACCTGAGCTCTCGAGGGATGGGGCAGCAGCCATACCTGCCCTCCCAAGTACTTCATCCCCTCTCGTGACGGCCACTCCAGCCGGGCGAGCGTCAGCCACGCAGCTCAGCATTACTCGGAGTTACTGCTGCATGCGGACTGCCCCTTGGGTTTGCGAGGATGCATAGCGAAGAGAGGGGCAGATTATTGCTAGGCTGCAAATCACATTAAGTAACAAAATAAAAGCCAAAGATGGGTCCATTTAGAGACAGACAGGGGCATGAGCCAGTTCACAAACACGCTTTGTAGCCCCCAAATTTGTATCCAGTATTCAGGTGGCTCATAGACTCTGATCAGGAGCAAAACACTCACTCAAAGAGGCTACCACCACCTCAGAAGGGCTCCCAGTCATCTGGACATCCTCCATTCATTTTGCAGATGCCATTCCCTGGGCTGACTCCCTGAAAATTACCCTTGAAATGTGCCTGATTTAGGAAAGGAAAAAAAAAAAAAGGCAAACAACCTCCTCCTGACATGACTGTTGTGACAAATTGAACTGCAGGAACAAAAACGTCTCTCTGTACAAACTAACCGCTTGACAACTGCGTGGGAAGGTGGGCGGGAGCAGGAGGGGAAGGTGGCTCAAAGCACCCGAAAAAATCCATCTTTCTGTACTCCAGCCTGCAGCAGCTGCTGTGGGAAGTGCTCTGGAATAGCAACCTCCCTCTGCACATCCCAAATGATGCTACAGCACCAATCCATCTGCTCTGAGACCTGATCTTCAAATGTTCTGCAATCAATAGGAGCTCCAGGTCTGAATAACAAGGCAACAAAGAGTTTAGCTACACGGTCCTCTCTGACCAGGCCACGGTTCACCCCAGACTAGGGAGGACAAGACACTTCACTGAAGACCATACCCAGATTACCCCATCCTCCCTAGACCCGTGTTCCCTATGCCTAAGTCTTCTGCACTGATCTCCGAGTCTTTCTTAATGAATTGTAAAATAATGTGGCTTTCTAGTTCTACAGGAGGGACTCTGGGAAGGAGGGGTGGCAGGTGTTTCAACTCGCATCGCCATAGCAAAATGGGCAGCTATCACTATGAAAAAAAATCCTGAGATTTAAACTCACACTTGTTTCACGCTGACTGGCCGCTGCCAAGTGCATTCCCCCACGCAGGCAGCACCATGCATACCGGCTGCTTTCAAGGGCAGTATGTCCACCAGCATGTTCTTTTTTTACAAATTCAAAGTTAAATGTGTTGCTGGAATCTCAGGTAAAAACAGGGAGATGCAGCTTCTGAGACAGAGAGGATGCTGCCAACCAGCTGCCAAGCAGCATCTTGGGTGTCTCAGATTCAATGGAGGGGACCTGGGAGCCCCTGCCTGCAATTTCTCTCTGCCCTGGTGTGTTCTGTTTGCAATTTGCCCAGTGTTATCTCTGCTAACTGTGAATTCACTGCTGACCCTCCGGCAAGGAGCACCAGCAGGTTGCTATTGTTGCTAACTGTGAATTCACTGCTGACCCTCCAGCAAGGAGCACCACCACCCTGGCCCCTGGGATCAGCCATCCAAGTGGGGTCAGCCGAGCAATGATACCAACTCAACAAAAGACATATATGTTTTTATAAGTTCACAGAAAATACCTGTTTCCTCCTGAGCCGCTATCTTTAAACCGCTTTTTACTGTGAATCCCCCTTTAAGGCTGAATAATAAAAACAATAATCAGAAATTGCAGACAAATTGCTTCCTCTCTACAGTTAAAACTTTCAGAAATGAGCTGTCAGCACATTGAAAGAATGGAAAGCAGCCGGCTCTGCTCTGCGCTATTAAGTGTTTTCAGCACACCAGACACTTTAGGATCTTGGCACAGTGAGCAATAAATGCAGAAGCAGCATCTTTTCTGTCTCCTGCAGAGGAGGGGGAAGTAGAGGGACATATTCTAAAGCCTCAAAAGCTGGAGATGACAGTGACATAGAGGATGCAGCTGTATGCTTTTTCCAAGGATGACGGGTTTCCATGGAGTTCACACCACACATCATCTGCTGTTTTGTTGGTCATGTGTGGTACCCACCCCGGTCTGGCCTTCTGGATGCCAGAAACCCTGCCAAGTACGTGTACATTTTAAAGACATGGATACAGCAACACAGCCTTTTCCTTGACACCTGAGCACTGCCTTTGTCACTGTATCTATCAGAAAGGTGGAAATTGCCAGTTTGGATCACTCCCAAGGTCCATTTACTCCACTCGCCTTCTCTGACAGTGGCAGCACCAGATGCTTTGGAAGAAAGTGAAAAAAATCCCTTGAGTACTGCAAGCTGGGCAATGCCCTCAGATCTGGGAAGGCATCATCTGCCTTATTATCTGCATTTTCCTACCCTTCCAGCTGGTTTTCTGCCCTAATAGAAATGTTTGTGTTTTCCATGACTGTGAGACAGTTTTTCTAGGAGTTATTTCACTCCTTCAGCAAAAAAATAGGGTTCCTGAGTTTGCCGTTGAATGGAAGCTTCAGATCTGTTGCATCAGGCTTCTCCTTACTCAGATACATCTCAGTTCTTGTCTCACACAACTTCCTACTTAAAAATACATTTAGCAGTTATCTCAGCAACAGAACGGACAAAGGCAAAGGCTTATTGCCTGCCTAGAAACACAGAATTTTTCATGTCTATCCTGATAAACTACTGCAGCTGAATAGCAAATGAAATTAAAGCATTTTTCTAGTTCTCCTCCTCCTAAGTGTTCATCCTTGCAAAAAATTAACTGTGTGGATGCTCACAGTATTTAAGATCATGGTCTGCTCAAAGGTGTTTTCTGAAGAGAAAGGACAGTTCTGCTGAGAGTCTCAATTCCTGGTGACTGGGCTTTATACAAGATCCTTCTGCAGCATTATCTAGATAAATTATAACTCTACATTTCCTCAGAAGTCATGCATCTTTGTACTGGCTTTGTACACCCCTTTCTTCAAACTCTCTGATATTATGCAACCAGTTTCTACCACCCCTCATCAGCACAGTATCTGAACACTTCCCACATAAAAACTGAGAGTGAATGAAAACTTCAGCTAATTCTTTGTGTTTCTTGCACGTTGGGGTAAAACTTTAGCTTTGATGGAGGTTTTATTTTTTATTTCAGATGTTACTATTTCTTCTTCATTTAATATTGCTTGTTTAAAAGGGATTTATTGAGTAGAAATGTTGTTTCCTAAAGCTGGCATTCAGGGTAGGATAAATCTCATCACTAGCAGACAGAACCAGGGTATCTCCAGGTTTATGACACACAGGTGGGAAAAAGATGCGGTAATCCACAGCACAATCCCTGAACCACAGCCTGTAAGGTAGTTGAGCACGGTTAGAAGGACCCAAGGCAAATAGCAATAAGGAAAACTTTAGGAGAGCTGACAGAGACAGTGTTAAACCCACCCAGGAAGCCCTGTCTCCTGTGTGTCACAGGCAGATGTGGTGAGTCACCGTAGTGCTGTTGGGGAAGCAGAGCTATAGATACGTGTATATGTATCCTAATACTCAATTTTCTAGTTCCTGCCAGAGCATTTGACTAGAGCTTTTTAGTCTGCTTAATTCAGTTTTGCAAATATATGCTATCTCAGTGGTCTAGTGAAACAGAAGATTATAGCTTTCTTCATTGCTTGAAATTCAGCATGGCAACTTCATTACAGAATCAATTTATCAGATTACATTGGAGTCCTTCAGATTTAAAAAATGGACACCTGCTGAGCTTCTATATTACATTTCCAAAACTTCTTTCATTTAGCAGCATTTTCAATAAGTTTCTTTGGAAATTCAGCATGGCAACTTCATTACAGAATCAATTTATCAGATTACATTGGAGTCCTTCAGATTTAAAAAATGGACACCTGCTGAGCTTCTATATTACATTTCCAAAACTTCTTGCATTTAGCAGCATTTTCAGTAAGTTTCTTTGCAAATTAATTGGCGGTGTGATTAAATTCTTATTCAGGTACTCTATACAATGATTCAAGCACCCATGTGAATATGTAATGAAACATAAGATTAGACTCACTATAGAAGCAGAACGGGGAACAGTGACTGGCAATGTTTGCTTGGATTTTTTCTTTTGAAATTAAAGTCCTTGCCAGGTTCTACTACCCAAAAAATAACACATCTATGCCTCTAATACCCTAATAAACATTTGCTTTGCAAAACCTCCAGACCTGAAGGTTAAATTATTAAGTACAACCCCAGAAGAGACACGGAGGCTTCTGCCGTGTTTCCAGGCTTTGATTTTCTTTTGAAAAATAGGAAGTCTTTCCATCTCGTGTTTTCTGTCTGCAGGCCCCTGGCTTGCTCAGTGAAGTACCAGCCAGGTAACAGGTAGCCTTCGGTTCATTTTCAAACCATGCGGCCTCAAGAGAGCCGTGTACTCAAAATATCTACAGAACATTGTTTTTCCCTCTACCTACATGGCCTAAAAAAAAGGAGGAAATCACCAAGAAACAAATTCCCCTGCCCGCTGTCTAGATTTGTTGGGGTCCCCCCTGCTCTGTGCCACCTCTCCCAGCCGTCACAGGAACCGTTAGGACCAGAACTAGCAGGATTTTCTGAAGGGAAGCGCCCAAGGCATTCATGGGACAGAGGAGAGGCCCATCCTTTTTGCTCAGGTGGGAGGCTCTAAAGCTCAACTTCCCCCTCTCCTTTCGCTTTTCCACTTAACAAGTCATCCCCCCTGTTATTTGTGTGTCTCTGGGTGATGGCTTAGCAGGTATCATCCTGTGCCTCCTTACAGAAAGATATGCAAAAATACCGAATGCCCTCTGGCTGTAAATGAGATCACCTAATCTGCGGACGCCTTCCTTGTGAACAGCCTGATCAACAGTCCACAAATGTCTATGGAAAGTCTTCACCAATTTCATTCAACCCCAAGCTTGGATGTGGCTCCTTCTTCTGGAATTTGGCACGTTGAGCTCATACCCACGGCAGCTGCCTAATATCACAAAGCAGCACTAGCACTTCTGCACCAGCCCTGAGGGCAGTGTAAATGCAGGTAACAATCAGCAGTCTCAGACTACACAATAAAAACAAGTGATGTTAACTGCCCATTAAGCCTGATGAGCAGTACTTATCTTCCCGATTAAGGGAATAATAAAGTAGATTTGGATTTGCTGATTGCAACTGGTGTTGCTACAGAGCTCGGGTGCCAGGCCTGAGCAAAGCCGCCTCCTTGTTTTTATTTCCAGGCACCTGAGCTAGAAACATTTTCCCTGTTCTCCTTCTTGCTGCCCACCAGGATCACACAGGCACTGCAGGCATCACGGAGCTGCTGTCGCTGATGCCACCCAGTTACCAGCCAGCCAGCCATGGTCAAGCAAACGCAGAACTACTGTTTCCATGCCAGGGCTTCAGATGTTCCTGGTGAGTTGATTCCAGTGCCAAGCTGCTATCATTAAAGCCTGTTATTCTCACAAAACATCCACGCAGGGCACTTTGTCATTTCCCTCTGTATACTAAACTGTTGTTACCTCAGTGCTGTGTCTGTCTGATTCACATGAATGCTGGTGTGTCATTTTTTATAGGAGCAGAGAATGCAAAACCAGTATCTAGGAGGGCTTTATAACTGAAACAGAAACATGTTCTCGGCAGAGGAATGGACGAGAGATAAGAATGAAAATGGAGCTGTGGGAATACCTGAATCCCGCCCCACTTGGATATTTAGTGTGGTATTAAAAAAGGCAGTTATGGGTTTTCTTCTGTGAGTTCATTTGTGAAAGACGGGGGCATTCTTATTTCTGAAGCTTTTGAAGCTCTTCTATTAGCCTGTTATTATGAATTTTTAATTATTACAAATTATTTTAAAAACTTTTGTTCTCTACAACTTGTTTGTGGCAAAAACTGGAGAAGGTGCTTTAGAACAGGCTTCCTATCAGTAACACTCCAGCAGGACCAGGAATAAAACCCATTGCCATGGGATAACCTGTAATAACAACTCAGAATCCGGACCCCGCTCTTCCCAGCAGAGCGGCTCCTAAAACAAGTCTCCTCCAAGCAGGTTTGTAACCTCTTGCAGCCATTCATTTGGAAAACCCTTGCAGCTCTCAGATAAACCGGTTACAAGCTCTGATGCCCTTTTTAATAAGGAATCACTTAGCAACGGTGGGAACACAGCACCCGCTGTCCGTCACACATCATGCAGGAAAAGGAGGGGGCAACAGTCACCTCCAAATTCACAGGAGTCCCAGCTGTACCCGTCAGCCAGAGCAAGGCGTGAGGAGCCGGTCCAGAGGCAGGGAGCGCTGAGAACTGGCCTGCCTGCTGCTACAGAAACAAAGGCAGCTCTAGGGGCTGGTTCCAAGTGACTGCTAATGCAACAAAGGGGACTAAAAATAAGGGGTTTGTACGTAAAACAGCAATCACAGGCAGTTCCACTTAAATGCTGTGAAACCAAATGTCTTCCACTTATGATTACAGCCCATAATGGCATTTCCTAAAGGATCTTACTGTGCTGCTGACACAGACTCGAAGTGAGTAGGATAGTCCCAGTAAAGCCCGATTCCAGTGAGTTGCTGGAAATTATTTATGCTAAATGGTTCCCTGAACAGCCTGTCAGCCTTCTGCAGAAACCAGGCAGGAGCTCACCTCCAGCGTGACTTGGCTGCTTCTCTTCGTCTTGCTGTGCCCCTCCACATGCAGCTCAGAGAAACACAAGAGTATTCAGACGAAATATTCTGACAAACTTAGTCGCAGACTTACATTTAAGGATGTGTGGGATTAATTATATAGGAAAAGCTATACATCAGGAGTCAAAGGCCTGGGGTATTATGGTGAGAAGAAAATCACAGAAAATCAGAAAACTTGTTTTCATTAGAGTGGGGAAGCATAGCATGTAATCATCATTTTTACTGCACTTCATCAGTGCCAGAAAGGTTGACACTAGCACCTCTCTTGCAGCTTCTGTTTCAAGATGTAACCCCACACGTATCATAGAGCTGTCGGACAAATTCACCCCTGCCATCTTAAACTAACCCAGCACCGTTACTGCTGCTTCTTCTAAACCTCTAACAAAATTGCTTCTTTTCTGCCAAAGGTGCTCTTTTGTTTTATGAGAAGTTTAAGAAAACAGTGTACAGAGACTAAAATCCCAATCCAAGTTCAGTTTTGAAACTGTTTATTTTTATAGATCAGACGTTTTAAACATATTGTTTGTTGCTTAAAACAGTTTTACTCCAAATGCTTCCATCTATATAAGTTATCTCTGTGCCAGTATTTCTTCCTAGAGGTAGATTTAAGCATGAGGACTAACATCAGGTCTTTTCTGACATTAGAGAAATTTGAGTCCAAACCCAAACTGCCTGACTAAAATCTATTCAGCGAGAATATAAACAGGAGTACAATTCCAGATTATAATCCAGTAAACTAGGCATTTGGATTTGGACCCCAGATTACCTTTAGCACTTCAGTCTCACCCCTTAAAATCAGTGAACAATCGTATTTGCTGAATATAAGGTAGTCACAGTGGACGGAGACTGAAGACATGTAACAGGGTATATTAAAAAATATACTACAGTCTGGATTGATTTAACAGTTCATGGTCCTCAGAGCGGGGGAGTGGTAACCTGTGAAAAGAATAGAGAACTAAAACATTCAGGCTAAGAAAGCTCTACTCCTCTGCTCTATCGCGTACAATAATATCAGAGAAGGGACGAGTACAAATAAATTCAAAGATATATAATTGGTGTTAGTAGTGCTACTTCCTTAGCCACAAGAGAAACAGTGTCACAGAAGGCAAGGAAAGAAATGCTGGGAGAACTTCGAAATGCGCTGAATTTCAGGCGGTGTAACGCAGGTATCCAACCACCCGGTATCATCAGCAGGGCTGCACTTAACTGCTTTACCGTTCTTAACAGAAAACCACTTTTGCATTACAAAGTCAGAACTATGTTTAATCACTTGTAAAGTTACACTGAATTTTAAAAGGAAGAAACTGTCAGAGTGTACCAAGAAGCCAAGTAATTAGCCTGCATTAATCTTCGGTTGCCCCCACTCCCTAAAATGACCTGAAATTGTAAGTTATGTGAGCTCTGAAGTCTATGTAACCCCTGGGTCAAGCCACGAGGATTACAGAGAGTTTTCATTCTGAGGCTGAATGCAAATGCACAAAAAACCAATGAAGATTCTGAAGAACATTCAGGTTCCCAGTTGTTGACACCAACAGAGCTTAGGAAGCAGCAAAAAGACAGCTGCTTCCATCAAACAACATCAATTTGAGATCTGATGCTTGATCCCACTTATCTTAATTATAACCTTTCATTAACCGCCTAAAGAGAAAAACAATTTTAATATAGTATCTCTTGGCAAAAGACTCAATTGAACAGTAAATTGAGGAAAAAATTCAGACTCACAATGCAGTTAATAGTCATAATGAAAAGCTTTTTCCCTCAGCTGCCCTCTCATTATAATAGGTCACAAAGTTTTAAAATTACATTATCTTCAGTGAGCGGTCATTTTTTGTAATGTAAATAGCAATTGTTATCCAAACTGAACACTAAAATGTGGGGTTTAGTGACAGAAGAAGTTTCTTATATTAGGACATATCATAGATATTAATATTACCTCTTAACAGGGTTTTAAAAATTTTTATTGTCTTGTCTTCTTAGATGTTTGAGGGATACAGCAATTTAAACCTCTTGGACAACCCCTGCCCTGTTGTGAATCCACTGAAATGAAACGGCTCCCAGTGCTGTCCACTTGGGAGGTTTTCACCTCTCATATATGTTGAAGGGTGTTTTGCAAAGGAGCTGGACTTGGGCATGAAACTACCCAAAAGAGCAAATATCTAACTCTGAGGGTTTGAATTAGATCTGCCTGTAATGAACAAAAAGAGGATAAACAAAAAACCATTGTGTAAAACCAGTAGCTCTGTGGTATGAATTGTACTGCCATACAGACACAGCATCTCCTCCTGTTTGCACCACTGTGAGTCAGGAGTAATTCCAGGGACTGAACTTAGTAGATTTAGTCCAGTGTCATAAAACAAGCTGTGCTGGTTTTAGCTGGAGTAGGGTTAATTTTCTCCACAGTAGCTAGTACGGGGCTGTGTTTGGGATTTGTGCTGGAAACAGTGTTGGTAACACAGGGATGTTTTCGTTACTGCTGAGCAGTGCTGACACACAGTCAAGGCCTTTTCTGCCTCTCACCCCACCCCACCAGCGAGCAGGCTGGGGGGCACAAGAAGCTGGGAGGGGGCACGGCCGGGACAGCTGATCCCAACTGACCCAAGGGACATCCCACACCATATGGCGTCATGCTTGGCGTAGAAAGCTGGGGGAAGAAGGGGGAAGGGGGGGCGTTTGGAGCGATGGCGTTTGTCTTCCCAAGTCACCGTTAGGCGTGATGGAGCCCTGCTTTCCTGGGGATGGCTGAACACCTGCCTGCCCATGGGAAGCAGTGAATGAATCCCTTGTTTTGCTTTGCCTGCGTGCGCAGCTTTTGCTTTACCTGTTAAACTGTCTTTATCTCAACCCACGAGTTTTCTCACTTTTACCCTTCTGATTCTCTCCCCCATCCCACCGAGGGAGTGAGCAAGCGGCTGTGGTGCTCAATTGCTGGCTGGGGTTAAACCATGACACAAGCAATCATCATCATGTTTAATTGTCTGTTGTTTAAAGCATTGTCTGTTCATAACTAAAGAGTAAAGGGAGCAATGCACATTGTGTATTCATTGTTCCAGTATGTTTGTGATTATCATTTTCTGGAAATATGTTTGTCAACAAACTTCTATTATGAACCTGAATATTACCTGTATTAGAATCGGGAGCTTCAAACAGCCATTGTCAGAATTCATTTTACAAATTGGTCTGGAAGACAAGTATAAAAACACCTGGCCAGCAATCCTATCTAATAAAACTGATTAGAAGAGCACAGTTTTGCATGAGCCTGCCTTGCTCGTGGTGAGAGCAAATAGAAACTGTTCTGAATTTGAACAAACTAGAAACAATCCTATCAGGGCACAGCGATAAGGTAATACACAGATATGAATTAAAGCAATAAAAGATAAAGTGGAAAATGAGATAAGATTATTTTTCTTAACAACTTGACTAAGTTGATCCAAGAAGAAGAACTTAAAAAATTCAAAGTGGTGAATGCAGCTTATTATGTTCTTGGGTTCTTCTTCCAGAACAGACTGTAGATACAGAGGAAAATTCATCAGCTCTCCCTAACCTCCCCACCTGTGTTGAAGATAAATTACACACGGGTACATAAACAGCTGCACACCTTTTACATGAAGCTATTTTCTAAGGGTGGAAAGATTCCCGTTTCATCCCGCCTTTGATCGTGGAGAATATTCAGACGGAATCAATCAGAATTCCCTTCAATGGAGAGAAATTAAATGAATGTAGCAGCAAGACTTCAAAAGAGCTTTAGAAACCGCTATACACAAAATGGGGAGAAACTGTCACTTTCCGTGTTGTGCCCATGTTTGAAAGCCACCACAGATCATTGCAGCTGGACACTGTCAGAAAGGCAGCAGCAGATTAAATGTTGTCCTGTGCAAGAGTAGAGCTTCTGAAATGAAAATACCATCAAAGTCGCCTCTGAGAATGAAAGTTTGGCAGCTGTATAAGGACAGCGGTCATGTTAGACCCAGGGCTAACTCGACATCCTTGTTTCTATCACTTTCACCGATGAAAAATCCTTCCCATAAAAAAAAACCCAAACAATTATGAGACTAGTTTAAAGGGTATCATTTAATAAAGGCAATGAATGACCCAGCATTTTAGATTTGCCCAAACATTATTTTTTCCACCCCTCATTTTAGGTCTTTCTCTTCTTTGGCTATTGAGCATTTGGTCTTCAGGCTAAGAAATAAAAGGGAGGACAGCAGAGCCAGATATAGGGAAAAAATGACAGCATGAGAAAGGGCAGCATAAAAGACAATTTCTGAGAAACTCAGCTGATAAGTAAATTTGGTGGAAGGTTCTTGCACTCAACAGAGATGGATGATTTCATCCTCTGACCAAGGTCAGGTGGTTCTTCTAAGGTCACACGACTCTTCCTTTAAAAGCATGAAACAAAACATTGGTAGATGCAAGTTCTCTTCTAAACTTACACAATTGTAAATATTTTCTAGTGGAGACTTATTCATTCAAATGAAGAATTGTGGTGATCGTGTTTAACATCACCAAAAGTAGAGAGCACTTCAGGTAATAGCTTCCAGGCAGGGGAAATAAAACACTGGGAATAAAGCCATCCTTTTAATCTTGTAAATATTTATTATCATTGCATGAGCAATTCAGAATTCTTGTGTGCAATGTTAATAGGACCCATTATAGTTCACCTGAGCCCCAAATTTCCTACTGTTAAAGCAAAATGGATTTTTTTTATTCTTATTGTTTTCCTAAAGCACATTGTACTCCATTATATGGTTAAGATGGGTATGGATTCCAAATGAACTCTCATCTGCTTCTAATGGTGAATAAAAAAAGAAAAACTTCTGAAAGTCAGAAATATAATGTGATTGAATAATTCCTATCTCAGGACTGCTAGTGAACCTAGGGCCTAATTTAGTGTCTCTGAAGTTGCTGCAAAAAAACCCTTCTGTTTTTTTAGGTTTTGATATCTCTTAGCAGCAAAGAGAGCTGGGAAAAGAGCTGTGTTCTGAAATACTTGGACTTAGCTCTGATGTATAGTAAGTTTGGCCAATATAAATTAAAGACATCAAATTTTCCTTCACAGGTATACAGTCCCTAAAATATAAAGTGCACAGATACCTGATTTGAGGCATGCGAGTTAACAAACCGTCCCTCAACCAAGATGACATTAGTAGCTAATAAATGCACTGATTTTGTGTGAATGAAAGGTCAGCTTTGCCTCTATCCCATCCAGCCAGATCAAGACACCTTGGCAAATCTGAAAACTAGCCAGTGAAGGAAGATTAGAAAAAAGGAGGATTTTTATCCTCCCTAATTCTTTTGACCATGCAGTAGCATCTCTAGTGTGCTAAAGGACCTCCAGGGCCCAAGACTTACAGATAGGTATAAAGCGGTTGGGGAGTCACAGAGCTCGGACATTCCTTAAATTACCTCTCCAACTCCAAGAGGACAATCTGTAGCAAATGCTCCTTCCCTACCTCCCACTCCTAATGGCTTCCTAAGGGCTGATCTAAAGTCTTCTGAAGCCAGGAGAAAGACCCCCCCAGACATCAGTACATTCCGTATCAGCATTTCCTTTGGACAATGGAAGTCCTTTTCTAATGGGAACGTAAGAAAAGTGTGAGTAATTTGGATCATCAGCAGAGACGGTTTTAAGAACGGGATAAGGGCAAGAGATACTTGATAACTCTCACATGGACTGGAGGGTGAGTCAGTAGCACCAGGATGCGTAGGTGGGATCCAAAGCCAGCCAAAGCATTCTGTCCACCTGCGTATCAGTCTCTCATGCCCCACCTTCCTGTTCCAATCTATAAAGAAATAGTTAGCGAGCTTTTCAAAGTACGCCCCCCAACACACATGATAAAATCAAATAGATATTTTCTTTATAAGTTTCTCACATAGTTAAATGAAGTTATCTATTATGAAAGAAATTGGCGCCTTCCTACCATTTAGAAAATTGCTTAAATTTGATACTTTACCTCTGATATTGTGTCAAGGAGCATAAAACCAGCATGAATGGCCATGACAATTGAGAAATCCTGAATAGGAGGAGAAGCTCTGCCTCTTTCCAAAAAGCTTACAGTCGCAGCTTGCTGGGAAAAGCTGTGAAATGTGCTGTCTTTGTCAGTAACGCGATTATGCAAAGTAGATGATAGTAATAGCCCTGCCCTGCCATCACTTACAATGGCATCTGCTCCCTTTCAATTTTATGTCATTTTCATTGAATTTAGGTCCATCAGGTTGCCCTGCCACAGGATTCATGTGAAAATGGGATCCTTATTCTAAGCAACTGATGCAGTTGAAGAAATGGGAAGTATTAAGGCTGCTATCCATTATGCAAAGGGAGGAAGATTATTCCAAAAACGCAAGGAGATAAAATCTATTTAAATGTGCAAGTTTTCAATTACTTCCATTCCAGAAAAAATTGAGGCTATTCTAAATAAGAGGTCTGTATATCACAGCTGGCCTCAGAATACTCTAACATACGTGTTCAGATGGGAATTATGACATATATGTAAAATTGCTTACAGACCTGACCCAGCAAAGAATGCATTCTGATAGGAATCCGAGTTGGAGCTTGGAGTGAAATAGCAACTTTGGGGTAGAGGCTACTGAGCAAGTAAGGGATAAAGCAGGACTAGTAATTTAAAGATGGACAGTGATCTTAGCGAAGTAGTAGAGCACGTTGGCCAAGTCGGCCAGAGTTTAATTACGTGGTGGTCCTAGGAGGAGACAGTGCAGAAGGTGATAATTAGAATTTTGGAGTGCAGTAGAGAACTGCTGATCCAGTGGGCAGGTTTATGCAATTAAGTCTGTCATGAAGGTAACATACATAATTTGCCAAACTTCTTAAGCAATAGCTCATTGGCATCACTGACTTTTACATCAACTTATATCATCCCTGTACAGTTTATAAAATCACTGAGTTATGGTACACAAGCAGCAATGCACTGAAATAAAGTTCTGCCTGCTGAATCAGAAGACAAAAAGTGGCTAAGTGTACCAGCCCATAACAGAAAGAACTGCACATATTACCTTGGTAATATTGTTAACTGTATCTGTTTTTACAGGAACAGATTTTTATATATTTTTATACAGTGATGTCAGTCATGACAGTGTTGTCTGCAGCCTTTCTTTAAACCTGTTTATTTATTTGAGGGTTTTTTTCCCCTCCTGAGACACCCTAGGCACGCACATGGTGAAAACTGACATTTTGTTGGCTATGAAGATGGAAACACTTCCATGCTTCAGATCTAATCCAAATACTTTAAATTACTGATATAGTTACTTTGGCATTTTTGTGATGTTTTAGAAGGAATGACTGGCTTTGAAATATGTGCTGTAAATTGCAACCAAAAAAGTAAGTCGCAGGCCTGAAATACAGTAACCAACTGTCTCCTGCCTCCTCTTACAGGTGTCTCCTAAACTGCCAAATAAATAGAAACAAGAATACAGTCTATATGAAATTCCACCTTCACCGAAATCAGTGGATTTTTTTCCCTTTTGATTAACACATAAGACAACTATTATTTTTGCAGTTGCTCTGTTCTAGGATTATTAAAGATAGTGGTGGATTCATTGAAAATGGTGAAGGATAAAACTCAGAGACTGTAGGCAACACCAGCCAAATTAATTCCTGATCCAGGACATTAGCACTGTCTGGTCGAAGGCAAACTCGGACCCACGTTAAGAGCATCTCCTACCAATAGAGCCACTGCAAATACACCGATGATTTCTGAGAATCCAATTTCTTCTCCATGTGACGGAGTTCACTCCGTACCCAGTGAGGAATTTGGCTCAACAGATAAAGCTCCATCATCAGATATGTTGGTTTATCAAGCATTCCCTACTGTGAGTAATTATATTCTTTGCACGAGGATAAACCCAGAATTATACAGCGCTGGTTTGGTTCTGTAAAACGAGTGCAGGCTTGAAATTTTGGAATCAAAGCAGAAGTGTTTATAAAACAAAACAGGAGACAGGACAGGCGTGTTCTCCATAACTAATGAGGAAAAAAGGTCCTGTTACTAGCACTTTGTGGTCTCTTGTTTCAGAGACATGCTGAATCTAGAGACCTATTTCTACACATCAGACAAGTTCAGGCGTTCTTTGAGAAGTTACTTGGCTTACTCCTGGATGTCATTATCATCATTGCGAGCCAAATTTCAAACTAACCTGTTGTTTCCACAGCTTTCTGTAACAACAGCATTGCCTGGCTGGCTGCAGCTGCAGTTTGTTCCTAACACATTATAGTTAGCCGATGCATAGGGTCCATACCAAGAAGCGATCTTAAACGTCACCCAGATGTTGTAGCCTAACAGATGATGCTGAAAGGCATCTGTGAATACTCTCAGGTAGTCAAAGTTGAAATGCAAAAAAAGGGCCCTAACATAATCTCCCAAACCCCGGACTTGCACAGTTCTGTCAAGGTTTGTATGTGCTTAAAGGAGGACACGTCCTTTACGAAAATCTGCTGCCACCCTCCGCCACAGTGAAAGGCTGAGTGTGGTTGTCATTTTAATGTCAGCTAGTCGGGTTTAGTGCTTGTCCGCTTTCCTTCTGAAGATCCTTTGTGTTTATGCTGGCTCTATTTTTATTTTAAAGAGTAGTATTTTTGTTTTGAAAAATGAATTTAAAAAAATGTCCCCAGAGAAGAAAATGATGATCTGAACAATCCCGATCACAACACTGAAACTGTCAAGGAAGGGAATCCCTTCTAGATTTACGCTGACCAGCTGGGCTAGTGTGGGTTTACTTTGGCAGGCACTTTAGGCACTATCAATAAAAATCACCTTCAGTAAAACACGCTATGGTCTTCCCATGTTGGCTTGGGATAGCCGGGCGTTCATGAACTGATTCTTGTGCTCACCTTGAACTGGTCATTCTAAATTCACTGGTTCTTCTTTCTGCTTCTCTGTAAGCCTGGGATATGATGGATTTATTAAACTGAAAAATCAGTAAGATGGCTTTTTCTTCCGCAATCCCCACTCTGCACTGGGATATTTTGAAGCGTAACAGCAGCAGTAATGAACACCTCTGTGCGTGCCTAGAGATGATTATTTGCACTGTTTTCAATCTATTTTTCTAAGGCTTGCCATCTGATGCCCATCTAATATGCAGCCTCTCTCTGCTGGGAGAATGAGCACAACCGATCACAAGGGAAAAGTTCAGTTCAAGAACATATGTCTCAGAAAACAGAAGGTATCCTCTGTCTGACAGCTGCTTCCCCCTTCTTTGCTGCTTCACATCTCCCCCCACACACACCTTATTTTGAATTAAATTCCATACTTTTGCCCCTGTAAGAAGCCACACAGGCCAGATCTGAGAGTGAACTCCCCATTCAATGTTCTTGTTTAAAATAATCAAATGCACCTTTTTGCTAAGAACTTGGGCAATTGGAAGAAAGCTGGGAGGTAACTCCTTGCCAACCGCTGGAAGAGGCAATGCTGCTCTAAAGGGCTGCGTGATAAGACTCTAGCAACAAATAGGTTTTATCTTTTTGGTTCTTCCTCCTTGACAGGTTTAATGGGGAGAAATGCACGTCTATATCAAACTATCTTCACTGGACAAGCTCGAGAAGCGGGCCTGTGTGAACCTCATGAGGTTCAACAAGGCCAAGTGCAGGGTCCTGCACCTGGATCAGGGCAACCCCCGGTGTCAATACAGGCTGGGGGATGAAGGGATGGAGAGCAGCCCTGCTGAGAAGGACTTGGGGGTACGGGTGGATGAAAAGCTGGACATGAGCCGGCAATGTGCGCTCGCAGCCCAGAAGGCCAATCGTATCCTGGGCTGCAGCCAAAGCAGCGTGGCCAGCAGGTCG
>NW_008794731.1:1643315-1646575 GCF_000699145.1 Aptenodytes forsteri | reverse complement strand
TCCCTGGAAACATTCCAGGTCAGGTTGGACGGGGCTCTGAGCAACCTGGTCTAGTTGAAGATGTCCCTGCCCACTGCAGGGGGGTTGGACTAGATGACCTTTAGAGGTCCCTTCCAACCCAAACTATTCTATGATTCTATGTATTAAAAGATGTGCAAAATGATCAAGCTCCAACTTTTGGACAATTCCCTATGCAGCCCTGTTAAGCAAAACTTCCTATAGATTTCACACTGAAAGAATGGATTTTGAAAGCACAGGTAAAGCTTACAAATCAGATCAGAACTCCTCTTTTCAGGAGGTCCTCGTCAGTCAGAAAGGATATTATATTTGGAAATACTAAAATACGTCAAGGCACTGAGATTACTTATCTTGTAGGAGGATTTACGGACCTGAGAGTAATTTGGTGCAGGACTATGTGTGTACTTCTGCATGTAAAAACTATGTATGCAATGAAAATGTCGTAATACAGTAGCTAATCACCCAGTCTGCCAAAAATTAAACCCAGCTACGGCTAGCGACACGCAGTCAGCATCAGATGGCAGTGACTGCTGAGCACATCCATCACTTTAGCCGGGTTCCCTGTCCGTGAGCTCCAGCAAACTGCAGTACTTCTCTCTGTTTTTATAGAATAAAGCCGGTAATGCTCTCCAGGGGTCTCAGGAGGTTTCATTCACCTATGTGAGAAAAATTCTTTTAGAATCTGTATCAAAGATGTACTAAAAACCCCAACCAAAGGTTAAGTGACTGGTTTTAATGCAAAAGTATGCAGATTATATTCTTTTACAAACGTTCATGTGGCATACCAAAAATTATCCAGGATTCGGAATGAAGTTTTTACTTTGTTAAGGGCACTAACACATGGTGTTCTAAGATAACGACAGAAATAGTTGTAGCCATATTGCTTATCCCAGAAATCCAAAACGCTTTTAGAGAGAATGCCAAATGCTGGGCATATTTCTCAGTTGTTGCAATGTCTTATGAAATATCGGATCGTCTCTCCGGGGGGACACGACCTGATCCAGCGAAGGGCTGAGCACCCTTTGCTGATACAATAGGCAGCCAGGTTTCTAGGGCTGAAAGCAGCCTAGAGTGGGAAGAAAAAGAGTGGCACTAAATTGTGCATGTCTTGCATTGCCGGTATCTGCTTAAAACCAAAAGTAAGATTTAAACTTGAACAAGAAGAGGGTAAGTTTTTCAGAATCTGAAAAATGTGTTCAATGAGGGGGAAAAAAGCATCTAAAATTTAAAGAGAGAAAAATGTAACTCTGGGCCGAATCCGGGTAGAGGCCGTATGTGGCACTATTATAGGCTCCCATATGTTTCCTAGAGGCACTGAAAGAGACAAGGAAATTTAGACACAGGGAAATGTAATTATTTGTGATGGAAACAAAATAGCAGTTTATGCGTATACTCTTCCTGTTGAATTAGCATTATTCCACTGAATTAAATTATTTTCGTATGGTATTGTACTTTCAGAGTTAGCCATATGTTTTTTCACATTCTGTTTCACATGCTACTTTTTTTAGTCATCAGAACTTAATGACATAAAAATTGCTATCTGAGTTGACACAGTTATTCCCCCTTGATGATAGTCTTTAAGTAGAAGCATAACGTGACAGATGAGAGTGCTGAAGCTCAGTGTTTCACACAGACTTAAAAATAATTAAAAAAAAAAAAAAATTATTCCTGAAAAACTTTGAAAACTATTCTACAGGGGAACAATTTTTCTACTCTGTAATTTATTTGCTTTTCTTTCTTCCTTCATTTTTCTACGCCTAGAAACGTGTGTATGAAAACAGGAATTTAGTTGTTCAGGAACTCATTTACTCCTGCTGTGCAGTCATCACAGGAAATCATAACCCTCTCTTTCGGTAGCAGATTAAGACTAGGTAGCAGCATAGATCAAATAAACAGTGGAAGATTAAACAGATCTGAGAGCCATACTGGATTTAGGGCCGGCTTTAACTGGAAAAGCATGCAGACTTGTATTCGAGATCGGCAAAATCTTGTCGACTGACAGATAATTTTGGCTCAAAATGAGGAAAGTAGTGTGAAGCCTGAGCGGCGTAAAGGCAGGTCCAGTGCAACCAGGACGTAGGTACAGAGGTGACAGTAGGCAGAAGAAGTATTTCTGGAGATTCCTGTAGTCTTGATGCAGAAAAGTCATTCCAGCAAGATCTCTGTCACTCTGAATGGAGCCCTCACAGAAAGAGTTATTCCTGGAAAATTTCAACAGCATCTAAACCAGACGGGAGCGAGAGACTCCTTTCCATTTTGAGAGGCTAGCCTGAACCCCGCTGGAACTGAGGATTTGCATCCAGGCATCCGTATCCAGGATCCGCGCCACCAAACTTCCCAAGGCTTCACACGTGAAGTTTTGGGTTTAACTCATTTCAAATGTTTACTTAATGTTAGATTAATCTGTTTTGGGTATAAGCATTACATCAAGCCCCAAAGAATGATGAGAGTCAAGTTAATTCTCTGGGTAGAAAAGGTACGGAAAGTTTTCCATTTCAGAAAATTGCATATTTGCCTTCCTACTTCTTATTATTTGGATAATTTGCATGAAAATAATGTCTCTTTGCTTGTGAGTTTTTGCCCCCACTGCTTTATTAGTCACTCAGAACAGTCGTTCTTTGCGTATGATGTCATTTTTATTTGCTATTGAAATAATTTTAATGTCACAAAAAGGATCAAGATTTCAAGTGAGGAGTGAGCAATAGGAAAACTTGATCACCTAAGCAACAGAAGTCCTGTTTCATGCCTGTGTGTCTAATAATATCTAAGGAGGCAAAAAACCCTATCACCGAGGGAATGATACATTCTCTTTCTTCCCAAACAAAACGTTTTCTTACGCCTTACATGATGGGCAAAGCTGCTGCGCTCTGCGTTTTTCAAGCGTGCCAGACGTTATTTGTTAAGCACCAATGTCAGGTTGATATAAAACCTTCCTGTTGTCACAAGGACGAGGGGTCTGGGGGGGCTTTGCAGCGCTCGGGACCTTTCCCCAGCGCCATCTTCCACCTTGGCGGCTCCTTGCGCCAGAGGACAGGCCGGGAGGCCGAGCGCTGGGGCGGCCGCGGGGCCAAGGCTGGGGCCCCGCTCTGAGCTCCTAGTGCCACCTTGCCAACCCCCTGGTGATCTCAAATGTAGACGAACAGGCCTACGGAGGCCACCTGGGATGGCGGCGTTCCGCTGCCTCCGCGACCGGCCCGAGAAACTCTAAAGCTCGACAACGGTCGATGAGAAACTTCTCGGAG
>NW_008794731.1:1635547-1642694 GCF_000699145.1 Aptenodytes forsteri | reverse complement strand
CCGGGCCCCGGGCCCGCTCCCGCCGCGGCCGAGGGCCCCGGGGCTTCTCCCGAGCGTGGCGGGGCCTGTGGGGAAGGAGGCGCCGTGCCCTCCCGGCCTCCTCAGCCGCCCCTCCTGGGGGCACAGAGCCAGCCCCCCTTGCTCCCCTCTGCCTTCGCCTTTCCTGACTTGCTGCCTTATACTGCCGAGGGCCCCGGGGCTTCTCCCGAGCGTGGCGGGGCCTGTGGGGAAGGAGGCGCCGTGCCCTCCCGGCCTCCTCAGCCGCCCCTCCTGGGGGCACAGAGCCAGCCCCCCTTGCTCCCCTCTGCCTTCGCCTTTCCTGACTTGCTGCCTTATACTTTCCTTCGGTTGTTTTTCACGCAGCTTCTTTAAAAGCTCTGGCTGCGGCCACATGTTGGCGTTACCTGGTGGGGCACCCTCAGCCCCTCTCCGGAATAGCACCTGTAATGTAGGGTGAAATACCAGCCAGGCAGGGCTTCCCGGATTGCCGTGTGTCTCTCCCATACTGTATGATTTCCCTGTAACGACAGGATGTTTTTTTTAATTGCGTGGCGTAAGTAAAACTGTCAGTAGTGTTAATCGCACTGAGTTCTTCCCCTAGGTGTGAATCGCCATTTCCACATGATTTGTATCCGAGATAAATTCAGTCAGAATATTGGACGGCAGATTTCTTCCAAAGTGATTTGGGACCATCTGAGCACCATGTATGATATGCAAGCTCTTGTGAGTATAGAGGGTTGGTGCAGCCATGTTCTTATTTCATATGGTTCAGGAGTTTTGATAGGCCAAAATCACTGGGCCTGTCATAGCTTTCATGGTACGAAGAATTACGTGTCGTTCCAGTGGGTCGATGGCATTTTCCCTGTATAAAAGTACATCAGATGGGAGACAATAAAACCTGCAGTGGTTTGTGGTTGGTTTTTTTTTTTTTCCCATACTGTGTTCTGACTTTGTTTATTAAAGTTGCCTAAATGCTGATCTGGCAAACGTTTACTTAGGTACTTAAGGGTCAAATAAGGAGGTTATAGTGCGTTTACCTAAGAATTTGCCATGTTTGGGTTCCTGAAATGATCTCAAATGACCACACGTCACAGTCTCGGATATCTTGACCTTAGTAATCAGTTTGACATCAGCAGCCTCCTGATTCTCTAATGTCTGAAGTGTCTTGTTAAGAATTATTTAGCTACTAATTGCATCTAAAATAGAACTTGAGATTGCACTTCTAAATCCAAATTAAAGTTTTTACCAAAGTCATTCATAGGGATCTTTCTTTTCTTTCTAAGCATGAATCTGAGATTCTTCCGTTCCCTAATATAGAGAAGAATTTTGCTCTTCCTGATGAAATGATTCAAGAAGTGAGAGAAGGTAAGATGTGATAGCAGTCTCTTATTCTTGGTTAACCTAATCTCATTTCAGAACGGGTAGTTTAACAAAACTCCCCCCAAAAAAGAACGTAACATGTCAATCCAACGCCATACACAGGCTGTGTGTGAGGCCCCAAAAAAGAACGTAACATGTCAATCCAACGCCATTCTTTCAGGCTGGTGTGTGAGGTGTATCGGGAAAAGGAAGTGTTAAACAGATACAAGTTTATCTCATGAATTTTTAATCAGCTGACTGAAGGACACTGTCAGGGAGCACTGTTTGTGCTGTTCATATTGTCGTTATCAGCCTCTGTGTGATTGACCACTGTAGGAGACAGGCTAGCGGGAGAGATAGACCTTTGGTCAGATGCCACACAGTGCTTCTCATATTCTTAAATATAATGTAGGTGGGATGCTAATACAGCACAAACAGGATCTGTTGATACCATTTAGATTCAACTTCTCCTTCTGGGTATACGCAAAAGATCCATGTGCTTCAATCAGTTTGCAGCGTGAAAGGCAAAATGTGCTTCTTTGCAAGGTGATTAGTAGTTTATTGTGGGTTTTTTGCACTTTGTTGAGACGGCTGTAATATTGCATCAGACCATAATTTCTGCTAAAACAGATGATCTACACACTTTCATGTGGTTCATTTTGTAGCAAGATAATTTTTTAAAGAGTAGGAGCTATAGAGCTGATGAAAATAATGTTTTCTGCATTTAATTTGTATGCAATAATATTTCTGTGATAAAATTTTCTGTACCGATGATGATATAAGGCAGCTAAATAGCAATTCAGCTAATGTTTAAAAACGTACACCAGGAATATACTTGCTGAATGGCTGCAGTTTCAGTAGCTGGCGAAACTTGCTTTTTGGGCGTGGACTTGTACCTTATGCTAGTATAGCCATCTCATTTTTAGGCTATTACTATTTTTAATATGGTTCATATGTCTTATTTTTAAAAGCATTACTGGTTTTTAATGTCCGATGGTAGATTTTTCATGAGTTTTTTTTCCTCTAGATGCGTTAAAATTGATTGAAAACAAAATCAATATGAAACGTTTAGAGGCGTTTGTATAGATTCACGGTGGTTTCCTTGCGCTGTGAAATCATTTCTTTGTGTTTTTACCTTCTTGGGATTCAGCTACCTCGTTCATCCAAATCTCTCTCACTTGTGCTAAGCCTATCTGTATTGTCTAACCTAATAGAAATACGCAGCGGTTTGACAGAAATCTTAAGTTGAGCGGTGAGAGCTGGATTTTCAAAGTTTAGCTATATCTGTGTTACTTAGTACTGTTATCCAAGGTAGGAGCTAGGAGGTTCAGGCATCTGCCAGAGGAGTTCTTGGGATACTCTACAGTGGAATGCTTCTCAGTTACTAGGTACACTAAACTTTACACTAAAACTTCAGTATAAAATCATAATATAGCTAAGACCTTGCGATATGTTTTGCCTGTTTAGCATTTCACTTTCTTCGTGTTAATAATGTCAGTGGAACTTCTTGACATGAGACATCATCTTGTTCAGTGCTTTACCTTACGCTCGTAGTATGGCTGGACTGTTAGCTATGTTTCTGTATCACAGTGCTGAGGAACCGTTCTAAATAACAGCTGAATATTACACATTTGTTAACATTATGCACATATGCTGAGGCTGCTAATCCAGAAAAAATACATACAGCTCTTTAAAACCATCTAACCATTGCCTAACAATCCTTTCTGTAGGAAAAGTAATGATAGAAGAAGAAGTGAAGGAGGAAATAAAAGAAGAGATGGAAACGCATGCAGGTCCAGAAGAAGGTAAATTTGTAACTCTCTACTGTGTAATACGAGATTAAAAGACAACTGTAACTCTGAGAAATTAATGTTAAAATGTAAATCCCAAATATGGTGTACGTTGTGATTTGTATTCAGACTTAGCGTATGCTCATGCCAAGAACTAGAATAATTTAAGAATGCACAGAGTAAGCAGTTGCCAATATCTGATACTTCAAAAGATTTCTCCTTCGCTCCTAATTGATATGTGCAAAGTTGTATAGCTTTGGAGTGTTTTGGTTTTAATATGTACTTGACAAAACCCTGGGAGTCTGAAGTAATCTAAGGACCTCTGAAAGAAAGTTGAGTCCGGTTTTAGCCAACCTAAATACTCTGTGTTAGGATCTTTGTAGTTACGGGAAAAACAGGGCCTATAAATCAAAAAAGACTGTAAGATTGTATGCTTAAATCGGAAGGCGGGCAGAGTGGTTTTTTTATTTTATTTTATTTGCACTATCTTGCTGCTTTTAAATATAAGGCTTCTTTTCCTAACACTTTGCTGTAGAACAAAGTCAAATGTGAACAGTAGAGATCCTGCTATTTACCTTAACAGACCAAGCCAACTGTTAACTATATAATTTCATAATATTTATATCACAGAGTAAGTGGTGTTTTAAGATTGAGTGTAATAAAAGATCTAAAAATGTATTTTAAAAATATATTAAATTTCACATTTTGAGTGTTCAGTTTTAAAATCTATCGATAATACTGAATGTAATGACCGTTGCTGATTATAAATTTCATAGATTGGTCTTATGTTCTGTAAGTGTTCCTATTAAGTATTTTAAGTGCTGTTTAATTCCACTTAATGAATTTCATTTTTAGCCTGTCAAAATACACGCCTGTCTTTAAAGCAAATAATAAAAGCAAGATGTGCCTTTCTTACAGAAGATTTTTCCTTTAAAAGTGAAAGTAATACTTAAATGGTGGTTAAATATGCTGAGAATTGATTGGTTTGAAAAGTTTTATGTAATATAAAGAAATTTGATATCACTTCTTGTTTGCCTATGTGTATGACTCTGATCTGGAATCATTACTTTGATCCTATTTCAGTTTTTGCACCCTCTGGAAGTTTAGGAAAAGCAACTGAAAAGCCGAGCAGCAAAGAGAAAGAGAAAACTTCATCAGATTCTGGGTCCAAAGAAGGATCTGATAAGAGGAAGCGCAACAGAGTGACTGAAAAGGTCTTAAATGCAAACAGTAATCCTTCCAGTCCAAGTGCTGCAAAACGACGCAGAACATAAAGCAAGCTGTGAAAGAGAGAAGTAATAAACTCTGGAACATGAGGAGGGAACAGTAAAAACGAGTAGCAGGATAGTTGCTACGTAAACTTTTTGGGAAAGGCAAAGATATCTGAGCCAGGTATTTGAAGAATCTGCACATTGGCTTTATACATGCAAGACTTTGTCTGTCTTTCCTGATGTGTTTTCTGGTCAGCACCGAGTAGCTGAGCGATGGCTGCCTTCTCAGGGCGTTGGGGGAGCAAGCTGGCAGCGTTAAGAGTTTATGCGTATGTAACAATTCCGGTGGCTGCGTTTCGGACAGGTAACGCACTCTGTGTCAGCATAGTTCATGAAACAAGCGCTCAGTGAAACACAGAGCCTCAGTTCGTGAAAAGCATAGGTTATTTCTGTAAATTTGGGGTCTTTTTTCTGCCTTTGCTTTGTTGCTGTCTTTGAATATTACAGACCCTCTGTGGGTAGTGTTGTTTGGCCATTTTACTTACTGCAAACGTAGCGTTTGTATCAAATGTCTGGATTCGTTGGTTCAGTAAAACTAAAATTCTTTTAAATACAGGTAATTACTGAGTTGAAGTATTCTTTCGCTCGATTTGCTGGAGGAACCTTTACTTCTTTCACCCTTAGTCATGTAACATTTCTCAGTCTTTATAAGTTTATATACCATAAGTGAAGTGAAAATGGTAATGCCCCGTGAATAATAATTAATAAGTATCCTAAATAAAATAGCCAGTGATGTCACGTGGTTTTGTAAGGGATCAGCTGAGCTGTGCATGAACCTGGAGATGTTGCTTCATCCGTTTGTACTATAGTAGTATATAACAGTGGGTTTTGTACTTCATTATTTATTTTTTTTAAAGCAGTTTTAGTAGATGTTAATGGAATTGGTATTCCAAAATGTTAATTTTGTTCTACAACTTAAGATCATCTTACTGACATTGTAATGCTTATCTTTTATATGCTAGAATGTTGAGATTTGATAGAAGTTACTATTTTTGTGTTGTGAAAAGATGGACCGCAATCAACAAACACGTTAAATGGTGAATGAAGTAGGCTGAAGTGTTACTGAATTTGTTTCACCATATTAACTATCAGTTAATGAAAAGAAGAATTACTTCTTAATCTATCAGTATTGCCTTCAAGGTGAGGAACTAGGAATCTACTAGTTTTTGCTTCTGTTCTAGGTGCGTAACCAAGGTCTCGTCTGCCTTACTTGCTTCGTTTGTTTTATACCAAGAATAAATTTGACTTGTCTTTATTTTGCTAAATGGTAATTGTTGCGTAACTTGGTTAAAATTTGGTCCAACTTATTTTGAAAGTTGTTTAGATACCTTGTGTCTTTAGTGAAATTGGTCAAAAGTGCCTACCTGGTGGCTTGGTTTTTTTACTTCGTCTGGATTGTAGGAGCTACTACCCTGTTATTTCTCTGAGATATTTGATGAGAAATCCTGACCCGCTGAAGTCAATAGACAGGTTGCTGTAAGTTTCCACACTAGAGGATTTTCTCTGTTCTAGCTAGCATAACGCAACTGTAAAGTACTGAGTTGAGCAGATGAAGGGTTTTGTTGCAGCCTTTTGGAAGCTCAACCTGTTCACCCTCTCATACGCACTGGTGAGCTCTAGAAGGTCAGAACTCTGCCAGGATGGCCGCTATAACCGCTTTTACAGCGTGATGCAATCGCACTGGTTTAGGGTCTGAAATAGCGAGGCATAAACAAATTCCGAACCAGAAGGCGTGAAATGCCATGACTTTAGTGCTGTGCTCCAAGTGACAAGCCTTGCAAAAGGTAACCTACCCGCCGGGGAGCTCCGTGGAGCTCTGGTTTGAGGGGGAGATGCTACTGGTGTCTTGGAGGTTTTCTGGGTGGGCAGAAATTGAACTTTTATAACCTTACGTGAGGAAGCTCCTGGTTTTAGTTTTGACATTTAAGAAAAGTACTCAGATTAATTTATTTGTTGCTACTCCCAAGTTGCAGAGGTTGTAATCGTATGTCACTTACAGATCTGTCATCTAAGTGCTGAAAGATGAATGCCTCTTAATTCTTAAGGAAACAACAGAACTTGAAGCGCTGTTCGCTTTGTCATGATCTAGGTGGATCTTGGCCATAAAGTGCAGATTTTGTAACTTTCAAGTCTCGCGGCCTTGTGGGTAAATCCTGTTCATCCAAGGGGTTCTATTAAAAATCTTTTTGCTATACCAATGAAATGGGGGGTTTTTTTATAGCTTAAAGTAGAAATGCATCGGCATTAACATGTAGCGGTGCAGCCTCTCAACACCATCCTTGAAGCAGGGAAAGTCCCCTTGGGATTTCACGGTCAATCCAGCAATAACGGATTTTTTTAGGAATGTGTCGGTTGCCGAGTTAGGCATTTGGCAAACGGAAATGCTTTGAACGACCCGAGTGCTGCAGCTCCCTCCTCCCTTCCCTTTCACCGAGTCCTGCCTGCTTGGGAAGGCCGTTCCTGCCTTCGCTTTCCTGGGAGGGGAGTCGGGCCTCCTCCCGCGGGAAGGAGCGAGACGGGCGAGCCTTGCCGAACCGAAGGACGGAGGAAAGCGGCCGTTGCTGCCGTATCCCGTTTCCGGGGTGGATGTGGAAGAGCAGAATTACGTTTCCTCCGCTTTCTCCCCTCGGGTGGACGCGCGGAAGGGAAGGATCCCGGGAGAACCGGCGGCGATCGCCTGGGCGGCCGGCTGCGGGAGCGACGGGGGAGCGGGAAGGGGGCGGGCGG
>NW_008794731.1:1573798-1635062 GCF_000699145.1 Aptenodytes forsteri | reverse complement strand
CCGAGGGGCGCTCGCCGCAGTCGTTCTGCGTTTGCAAAGGCAGCCGGTTGGGTATTTAGGAGCGAGGTCGGTGCGGTGAGAGTTGCCGTAGCCTTCGGGATCGTCTCGGGTACTTGGGCGCGTGCCACTGACGTGCACGCGTGGATCTTCCCAGGCCACCCGCTCCGCGCGCTGCCCTTGTACTTGGGCGCCTTCCCCCTGGTATCCTCATTTGCTGTCGGGAACTGGAGCAGCTCAGCGTACTTACAGAGGGTCAAAGGGGTTTTTCGTCCTGGCAGCGATCGCCAGCGTGTAATTTCGTCCTCACCTAGAAGCCGGTCTTCAGAGAGGAGAGGTGACCTGAGGGCCCGTTCAGGAATCGGCTGGGGGGTGGCGCAGGCAGAGGTGTGCTGTGACTTTGTGACCCCTTAGGTTTTATTACACTGCCGTGAGCTGGGTTTTAATATTTTTGTCCCCCACCATTCCCTGCGATCCGGCTACTTCATCCCATAAATACGAGGTCTGTCTTCTGTACGGCACCCGCCTGTTCGCCACGTTCTGGTGGCCGCTGGATTTGACGTTATGACATTGATGTTCTTCAGCAGCTCCTGGCTTTTAAGGTTTTTTTTGTCGGTATCCTCGTCTTTGTGCGGTGGCCTTTTGTACTCTTTCGTGCCGCCAATAAAAAGCCATCACAAAACACCTGCTCACTTTCAAAAATGAGCTGTAACTTTTTATTTCTTCTAGACATGTTTGTTTTTCCTAGGGAGCATATTATAAAGCAACTCTGAAAACAGAAAAGATCCGCTGATGTTTTAAAAACTGCAGGTATGTGTGCAGTTACAATGAATGAGGTAGTGCTGCAAAACGTGAACGCTTGTCTCCAGTGCCTTAAAATAACGTTGATTTGAAATTAAAGGAACTCGTTAGTCTTGTCAGAGGTTCCTATCTTTAGCATCAATGTTTTTGAGTTTGACGTTGAGCGTCAGTAATTTCTTCTACAGCACGGTTTTGGCAAATGCAAAACTGCGTCCCTGTTTTTCAGTCTTTCCTGGGTCAGTCAAAACGCGGTACAGTCCTTCAGCTTAACTCCTCCCCTTTCGGGGAAAGGGAAACTAATCCTTCACTTGAGTTTCATTTCACCGACTCATCCATATTCTTAGAATATACATAGGCAGATGAAGCTTTCTAATTAATACACTTTTAAAGGAGTTTAATATTAAACTTCAAATCTTTCAATAAGCATTAAGATATTAAAATAACCTCCCTTTTTAAAAAAAAGTAAAATAAATTCTGTGCAACGTAGTATTCCAAACACTCACGACTTCCTACAAAAATACACGCTCTGCACTTCGCAAACAAAACCAAGGCTGAAACACAGCGGATGGGCACGCCCGTGCGCGTCTGCGTCTTCACGGAGTTCACTACGCCCGTGCGCGTCTGCACCTTCACGGAGTTCACTACGCCCGTGCGCGTCTGCACCTTCACGGAGTTCACTACGCCCGTGCGTGTCTGCGTCTTCACGGAGTTCACTACGCCCGTGCACGTCTGCACCTTCACGGAGTTCACTACGCCCGTGCGCGTCTGCGTCTTCACGGAGTTCACTACGCCCGTGCGTGTCTGCGTCTTCACGGAGTTCACTACGCCCGTGCGTGTCTGCGTCTTCACGGAGTTCACTACGCCCGTGCGCGTCTGCACCTTCACGGAGTTCACTGCGGGGAATGTAGTTAGGCCTCAGCTGTGCAGGTAGGTCTGTGAAAGGTCACGGGCATTTTAGGCAGAATAGCTGTAATACTTAAAGGAGGAGGCAGGGATTTCCTTTGAAGTGTTCTGCATTGTTTGAGGGCACGCTGTCAATTTTCTTTTGTACGCGGCTGGAGTTCTGGTTTTGTTCACGAGTTTTAATGCCTCCAGAACATTCAGATGATTCTTTTTGAATGTGTTTGTTCTTCAGATATTTTTTTTTTTTCTTAGAGCAACTGGATTGTGACAACTGTAAAAGCAAGGACCATTTTTTCACTCCAGTGAGTGGACTTCTTGAACTTTGCCTTACCGGCCCCTGGAATATTGTTCTGCATCTTTGAAGAGGAGTTCTTCCGTCAGTGATGAATGTGTAGTCACCTCTGTCTGACAGTGCCTGAAAAATTTTTAAGGGCAGTGAGAATGTACAAAAAGAAACAGTAAATCTTCTGCTATCCGTTTATGCCTTTACAACCTGCCAAAGGCACGAATCGGTTTGCAAAACTAGTTCAGTTCTGTTTATATTACACTAATACTCATTCTTCTCCCCTCAGCCTAGATGGTTTACTTTATGTCTGAAGTTTTTATTCAATACTGAGGTTAGAGGTTTTTATTATTATTTTCACTACGCGCTTTCAAAACCAACTTAAAATTCTACTTTTATCTTTGCATTTCACTTGTGTCTCTGCAAATACCCCATATTTGCGGTTTGAAATTCCTGCAGGGGTGTCTTTTCAGCTCTTTTGCATTTTGGTGCTTTTAGCTTCTAAGAGCGAGCATTGAAAATTTGGGGGTTTGTGCTCATTTTAAAAAGGTTACCTCTGCTGTAATGTGTGGGGGTTCATGTTCCGCTGCTCAGAGCCGTGTTTTAATAACAAGCCCTGTAGTTCTGCCTTCTAACTCTTCATCAACAAAAGGTTTTGATCACTCTTCTGGGATTCTGTCGTCTTTCTCATTCCTGTGTCTTGTTCACAATCCGCTTGGTCTTTCATCCCTTTGGGTTGCAGCTGGTTTCTGGTTTTCAGCCAAATATTGTTCGTGTTACCCTCTCCTGGCTTTGTTCTCTGCTTTCCTCACGCTCTTTGCACCGCGATGCATGTTCTGACTGATGCGTTGCAGGTTTGGAGGGAGAGACCCGCTTAAGATTGCCTATCAGTGTCGTGAGAAATAAGGGGGGTTGATTTATGTGTGCGAGTTTCAGTCTCGCGCTCTAGTTTGTCTTTCTAACCTGGAAAGAAAGGGAAGGTTATGTTTCTGCGTGGCTTAAATAGAAGTTTATAGAGACCCAGGAAAAACACCTGCTTGGAGGGAGGGCTGAGTGTTGCTCTCTTTGCTTCCCCGTCTTGCTCTCTTTAACGCTGCTCCCCAGAATGCCTCTCTCCTGGATCTAGCTTCTCCCTAGACAAGCCCCGCAGCACCTTGCACCATTGCGTTGCATCTGTCTCTCTATCTACGCTTACTCTTCAGCAAACCAGTTCTTTTTCAAAATTGGAGCCAGTCTACTGTTAGCCTGTCCCACCTGGCTGCGTTAAAGGATGTTATTTTAGAGCCTTAACTGTAAAGAATATCTGGAAATTGATTCTTCTGTAACTGGGAAGAAAATTTTCATTAATTCCACGTGTATCAGAATTTCATCCTTGGAGTTCAAAAGTTATAGTCAAAAGCATGGATGAATTTCAAAGTGCTAAACCCCAGTCTCTGCTTACATCTTGAACTGGATAATACTGATCTATTCTGGCTGAACGTACCTCTTAGTCTTGTGTGCGCAGCCACTTATTTTTTTTTTTTCCAAACGTTAGCTGTGCAGCAAAGGTTTTTGTAGTTGCGTGCATTTCTGCAGTCTGGGTAGATTCTGGGGCTGGACACCAGCGCTTGGATTTTCTAATCCCGTATGGGCCGTGCGGCTGTGGGAAGTTCTGCCACCTATTTTGGTCTATGTTGTCATGTATAAAATAGAAATGTGTTGCAATCTAGACAGGCATTATTTTAGGTCATCACAAGTTACTACATTTAAAAAGCAACTTGAGCTTTATTTAATTCCTGTCACCAAAGTATGGGGGAATCATGGTGTGTAAATAGATATTTAAAATGTAATTTTAAAAACTTCTGCATTGTTGACCTCCCACTGTGGATAAAGCTTTGATCTCCCAAATGCTGTGCATGCTTCATAAATTTTAACTATTAACAATCAACAGGGCTGCTGAATGGATAACTTAATTACAATGAGGTGTTAAAAAAATCTAATCCAGTTCCTGCCTTAATAATTAATGAACCAGTGATCCGTGTTCACTAGACAGTGGTTTTGTTTTTTATTTTTCTCTGGGCAAATGAGGTTAGGAAGTATCAAATGAAGTTTAAAAATAACTTGGGAGAGGATTTGCTGCTTCTTTCTTCTAAGTTTCTTAAAATGCTTATTTTGCAAGAGTCTGCACATCTTATCCCTGTTTCACAAAGACCCTGCTCTTGCTGTGAGCTGGCGTTGAAGGCTCTAACTGCACCGTGCATCACGTTGGGTGGGTCCTCTTGTTCATGAGCAGTTTTGTTCATTTTGGTGGTTCTGCCTTGACAGAACACTTTTTTAAGCACTTTCGTGGTTTGGGACAAGATGGTTCAGCACTCAGCAAGATTAAGGACTATACTTTCAGGGGTCATTTCTGTAGCTGGTCACTAGAGGAGAGTGATCGGACCTGTAATCCTGTCTGTGTTGCTTGTGAAGTGTAACAAAATCTCTTATCATTGAAGTAATCCACTGTAAAAAAAAAAAAAAATATATATATAATTCAGTTAAAATGCATTTTAAATTAAGTCATACTTGCAACTTGTATTTCCATGAAGTTCAGAGGAAGAAATGAAGCTGCTGTTTGTGATTTCTGTCTAAATGCTACATTTGGAATTAATCTAGCACATCTGTGTAGCGAGGAGAACCTGATACCTAATTGTCAGGTGGACGTGGCACCTCAGGTTTTTCTCTATAGCAATTTGAATTACGAATAAAATCAAGTGAATTCAGCTGTAACTAGGTAAACCTGTCACTTGGCAACTAATAAGGATCATGTGAGTCACTGCTGTGGGTATTCTCATCTCGTATATATTTTTTTATTTTATTAGTGAAGTTTGGTTTCAGAAATGATTCCAACTAAATGCCTTTTATTTGTAGGAGCCAAGATCAAATTGGTCACCGCTGTCTCAGAGGGGTTTTCAGGTAGGCCTGATGTAACGTTTGGTTACTTGGAGAGATGAGCAATAATGAAGATGATGATTGGAACAGAAGTCCAATAAAATAAGTATCTAATGTGACCATGTGGCTCTATTATTGTCCACTGTCTAGATCAGCATGATGCTAAGTCAGCAAGGCTGCTCTTGAGCATAAAGCAAAGATGAAGAAAACATTATTTCAGTAATGTCTACAGGGAATGAGAATCCTGAATTTAAGGGATATTTCCGCATCTTGAATTCTACAATTTTAAAGTCTGATCTCTGTCTTGACTAGGGTATATAGTGACTCAGAGAGACAGACAGAGAGGGCTTAGTTTGTCTTGTTTTAAAACCTTTGAGTTAAGAAGAAAATGACATGTTACTATTGGGGATTTCCAGCTAGTTCTGACCATTTCTGTAGGAAAACCCAACTGGGATAAAAGGTGAGCATAAAACATGAAGACCTTGATTAATAAGACTAGAAAAAGAAACGTTTTGGTTGAAGGAGATGGTGTGAACTTCCCTTAGTCTAAAGTTGTCTTCAGGAATGCAGAGAAACGACTGCAGTAACAAACTGGCTGGTTTTGGGGGTGCTGGGGGTGCAGGGCACAGGAGAGCGATCGGCAGGGGAACATTCAGTCAGTGGATTTTTTTTTTTTTTCTTCTTTTCCTCCCAGAAGACAACTTTATTCTGGATCTCTGACCTGTCTCTTTTCTCTAGTTCTCAGGCAGGCGCAACTGGAATGCAGCAAAAGACTTGCAGAGATACAGACATCATTACCCGGTATGGACTAAATGATGATGCACATACTCTTGTGGCTCTTGCTCATCGTGTGCTAAGTTTAGGAACACTTTATAAATTTTGAGGGCACCCTTTTGTCTTTACGTTGACAGGCTCAGAACCTTTAAAGGATTTATTTGTGAGGGGGAAGGGATGATGTGTATGTGGGTGCATCAGAAACAAGCTGTTACTTACCAAAACACATTTCAAAGATTTAGCTTGAAATGTTTAGGAAACATGAGGGAAAGCAAGAGAAGTGTTGAAGTGAATACTGCTTTTTAAAAGATTGCTGGTTGTTGATTTCTTGTTCTCATCTCCAGGATTTGATAGAATCAGAAAATGAGGAGGAAGAAGAGATGTGGAACTTGAGCTTTTATAAAAATGAGATTTGTTTTTTGCCCCAGGGTGAGTACCTTGTGTGGTGACTGTTTGATGCAACTCTGCTGCAGCTGGTTGAATTGGTGAAAGAGTAGCTTGATCCATTGTGGGATAATTACTAAGCCAAACAAAACCCACCACCAAAAAACAAAAAAAAACCACACCACACCAAGAATTTCCATTTTAAAATGTCCTTGTTCCTGTTGTATGTTCCTTAATTTTCTGTTTGGTGGTAGAAAACTAAAATTTTGTTCTGGCTTACCAGAATGGTTGACTGGTTAGAGAAGCTAATGCCTGTATGCGAACACCTGGCGCTGGGTGATGAGCCAGCCTGGGTGACTGGCTAACTTTAATTTTTATTTGGTGTCATTTCTTCTTGCCTGACTTTTCTTTTCAGGTTTGTGTATTGAAACTCTGCTTGAATCTTGGTGGGACAACTATGAAGTTCTGGAAGAAAACCATTCTTACATACAGTGGTAAACTGCCTGCATGAATATAGTGCCTCTCTTTAGTTGTGCCTCTTAAGAGTCAGTTGTGTCTGTGTTCCTGAATTCAGCTTCCCAAAAGGCCCAGAATTACTCCTGAGTGAAACCTGTGTCCACTTTATTTTATTGAGTTACATTCTTCTGGAAAGAAGTGCAGCTGTGGCAATAGATCTCAGTCATGCTTGGTCTTACGGCATACTGCAGAATGAAGTGTTAGGGCAATGAGAGAGATCCAGATAAGCAACGTATGTTGTTATCATTGGTGTAGACAATGCTTTTATGGGAGGGATTTATTTGTCATATAGTAAACTACTTCTATGTCCATAAGGATGTGAGGTTTTCAAGAGATGCCTGTGATATCACAATTTTTGGAATCTTTTTTAGTTTTAACAAAATGGGTACCCTGGGTTGGATGTCATCTTTGCTCATCTGGGCTGAAAATTTCTTTCCCTTCAGGCTATTCCCTTTACGTGAACATGGGATGAACTGGCGTGCCAAGCCACTCACGTGTCAAGAAATCCAGGTATTGAAAGCTTTTGTCTTTTTGGGGAGGTTTGTTTTTGTTTGGGGGGTTTTTTTGAGATCTGAAGGATGTTAGGATTTCCCCTAAATGCCTTATATGTGAAGTCTAGTTTGTTTGGTTTGGGTTTTTTTTACATGCTTGCTTGGGGCCCTAGTATGAACGGAGCTCACTCAAGCATTGTTAAGCATTTGTCTGTCTTGTGTCTGCCAGTAGCTACACCAGCAAATGAAATGCTTAGTGATATAATCAAGCCTTGTTTATAATTCAGGTGCCAGTTAAACTGGTGCAGGTAATTAGGGAGTTGCACCTTGTATTCATTGGTCTGTCTTGTTTTCAGGCCTTTAAGAGGTCCGAGGAAGTTATGCAAAGGTTTACACGTGCTTATCAGCTCATGCTGAGATTTTATGGAATCAGTCTGATCAATGAGAAAACTGGAGAACTTAAGAGAGCAGAGAATTGGGCTGAACGATTTCAAAACTTGAACCGGTGAGTCTCTGTTTATACTGCTGGTCATTTACTACAGCCAGGCACTTCTTTGAGAAGGAAAAAAAGTCAAGAAAATCCTCAGCCCTTGAGGAATGGAGGCTTTTGTTGATAAAAAAGTTAGCTAGCTGAAGTATTTTTAACTTGGCTCAGCCTCTGACCGTAGGTCATCACGCTCTGTCACTTATTAAAGTGACAAGTATAACAAGTAAACCAGCTGAGATTGGTTTCCTTTTGTATCCGGTGCAGCTGTTAACAGCAGGCATTCGTGTCGGTCTCCTGAAGTACGAAATACAGACTTGGAGATGTTAATATTGCTCTAGCAGAGCTTGTGTTTAAAACCATGTCTGAAGCAGGAATCACTGAAACTTTTTCGCAGGTAGACAAATTGCCTTTGTAGTATTCTGTTAAACTGCAACACAGGAGTGTTTCCGTGTGCTCCCCTGATTGTTTATAAAGCTGCCTTACCGTGTGCGAAGTGCTTTGAATCCTCGGTTGAAAAGTGCGCTGCAAATTGGTGGTAATGTTTTTGTATTATTGCAGGTCTTATCATAGAGATAGTAATGACCCTTCGTATTCTAGTACCGCTAATGATATTAACAAGGGCTCCGAAAGGACTGGGCATACTCCCAAAAGAAAAATCAACTTGAAAATCGTCAAGTATAATTAAAAAAAAAAAAATTAAAAAAAAAGCTGTGTCTAGCTTAAGTCCCTAAGTCATGAATTTCTGGCAGCACCCTTACATGCCTGTATTATTATACTTTTCTACAGGCTTACCCTGCAGGGTCGCTCTCAGGGACAGGATACTGGCCTGCATGGACTTGTGTGTCTGACCCAATATGGTGGCTGTTATCTACCGGTGGGTGATGCAGAAAGCCAGAACCTTTCCAAGCAGTTGAGATGACTGATTAATCCAAGTGGTCCAAGAAGGGCTAGGAAGGTGCTGCTAAAGGCAGATGGCAGCGGTAGGTTCTTGAAAAGTAAGCCCGCCTGCATTGTCACATAGTCTTTAATAGACCACGGTCAATAATGCGCAAAACATTTTGCAGGTACCGTGGGGGTTCGTTGTAACTCCAAGCTTGTAAGACGCACTTAACAACTTTGCTTATCTGTGTTTTTTCAGGTTTAGCCACAACAATTTGCGGATTACGCGCATCCTGAAGTGCCTGGGGGAGATGGGATATGAACACTATCAAGTGCACTTGGTAAAGTTTTTCCTAACAGAAACTCTTGTTAAGGAGACGTTACCAAATGTCAAGAGAAGTGCCTTGGATTACTTCCTGTTCACCATCAGGAGCAAAGAGGAGAGAAGAGAACTAGTCCACTATGCTTGGCAACACTTCAGACCTCGAGGCAGCTTTGTATGGGGACCGCGCGACAAGCTCTTGAGGTACAGACCGTGCTCTACCAAGTCACAGCTGCACCAAAAGACTGAAGATGAACAGGAAACTCCTGGTAAAAAGTGTGATGATTCTGTGGAAGAAGATGAGAACCAGTCTCTAGAGATAGAACAGAAAGCTGGAGATGCTGCAGACTTGCAGCCTAAAGTGAGTGATGAAGATGTAAAAGAGAAGTTAAGTGAATGCATTTCGAAGGGAGGGGATGGTGAAGAGGAGAAAGACGCTTCATTTACCCAGCAGGAGGAGAAGGATTTAAACAGTGAGACTGAAGAAGTGCAGGGTGCGGCAGAGAATGATTGCACAAAGGAGAGCAAGAAGAGAAAACTGGATGCAAACATGGCAGACGCTAAAAAGAGTGGACCGTTGAAAAGCCCTACTGATATTGAAAATATTTCCCGTAATCTGGGAGAATGTGCGATTGATGCAGAAATCCCCTCCTCAGCTCCGCTCTTAGAAGCAGAAGAGGACCAGGAAACACTGAAAGAAAACAATGCAAGCACCAAAGACTCAACAGTGCCAGAGACCACTGATGCAGCTGTAAAACGGAGGAAAGTTGATAAAAGAACATCAAGAAGCAAAACATGCAACCTGGCCATAAACCTGAACATGGGGCTCTCTGCCTCTAGTGCCAAGTTAAATCCATCTGTTGCAAACACTGAGGCTGAAAAAGAAAATGTCAGTGAGAAAAGTGCAACTTTGGAAACGACAAGTGAGAAGGGTGGTGGTGATGCAAATGGCGGGGCTGTGAGACCCCCGGTTGGTTCCACGCTCCCCAAGACTGGCTGGACTTCTCCAATAAGTGATGGCTTGGAGTTGAGTGGAGATCAAGTGACAGCAAGGAGCGATCAGCACCACTGCACCAGCACACTCCTGGGAGGCAAAAGTGAGGTAGATGGGGTAGAACAGCATAAAAAGGCAGAAAATGCAAGTGAAGAAGGGCAAGCAGAAGTCACAGGCAAGAAACAAGTTCCAGAGAGCCTTGAGCAGAGCATGGCATCCACTTGTCCTGAAGAAGACAGTGCTGAGGTTGCAACGCAAGAACCTGAAAGCTCTGAGCGTGCAGCAGAACCTTGATGAAGAGCACGTAGCAGCAGAGTGAGACCAGCACGGCAAGCATTCGAGCACGCGGAGATGACGCTGCCCTAACTGCTAGGAGCCAGCTTTAGTGATTTGGATAGCAGAAGTACACGGAAGAATAAACTTCCTTTGGACTGATCCAGGGTAGCCCCTGTCTGACTTTCACCCTTCCAGACTTTTTTAATAATCTGTAGTAACTTCACTGAGATCCAGCCCTTGGTTATCCTAAAGAGGAAAACTCTAATTTAGTCATCTTCATGGACAGGCTGTGTCCTGTTCCTGTTTTTTATCTGATGTTCAGGATTATCTTGGAGTAACAGGGGGTTTTGCACTTTGCTTTGGTTCTGGTATGTCCCTTCTTAAAGAGAAGAGGAAAACTAACCTGTTTCCTTGTTTGAACTAGTCAAGTATTTATTAAATACATGATTTTTAATGTAAGACAGCATGACCCAATTTGCCAGGCCTTTCTATTACCATGTAACTTCTATTTGTTGTTTTGAAAGGCTGTACCTTCCCAGGAGATTTATTCCTGACAAAGATGCTGTGTGTCTGGTTTCTAGGGCATAAATCATTATTTTTGTGGCATTTGCCTGGAAGAGATGAGTATATGCATTTCAAATCATGTAAGAGTGTAGTTCCCTCTCCTCCTATAAAGAAAGTAGGTTTGACTTGAGGCTGGGATAAAATGCATAGTCAAAACGTATCTCTGACCAATATTAACCTTTGTGTACGGATACTGTTCTCTAGGGTGCAAAGTGCTGATTAGTTTGCTCCATTTATGCCCCGCAGAAGTTGCTTTGGAGTGCTTGTTAGAATTGAGAATATGAATTGTCTACTGGTTTCTAAGAGAAAAACGATCAGACTTTGCGTAAAGCTGTCTAGAGCTCTTCTTCCCCAGGTTTTTCCACCACTTCCAGACCCTCGATAGTCTTCCACAGATACTTATGTCCGCTACTGGTTCAAAGGCCTTCCTTCCTCAATTGCCAAAATAGAACAAATGTTTGTCATTGCATCTTTTCAGACTCTGCCGTTAATTTGCAGTTGCCCATGGGGCTGTCTTTTCTGCAGGCCCACTGCATGAAGTTAGATGTGTCAAATTTAACCCACTTCCTAGTTAGGGCAGGATTGTTTTACCATTAACGATCAGCATGTCAGACAGCGAGGGCATGTTGGAGTACAACATGTCTGGAAACCGCTGGGCTTTGTAGGGCAGTTAATTGAAACTTTAATTGGAGGGGGTACGCTTGTCTGGTTCATTTATTTACAGCCCTCGAGAATTTACTTTCAGACCTTGCCAGCTCTTTGCCTGCCTTAATGTTGCTGACCTCCCTGTTAGCTATTTTTGCCTGAGTTACACAGTATTCAAGCAAGTCTGAAGGAGCATTAAACAATTTAGCACTTTCGCTCCTAGAGATTTACAACAGAGGACCTGTTTCATGAAGCGGAGGAAACGGTTTCCAACAGCCAGAAGGTCTGGACTTGCTGTTTGCTCAGATTGTTTGTTTTAGTTTTGGGGTTTTTAGGTGCTGTTTGTTTTGTGTGGGAAATGACTAGAGGCTTGCCCGCCTTGCCAGAGAGCAGATGCAGTAGCCTGTGCAATGTTAATGTTTTTCCTCTCTCTGCTACAGTTCTTAAGAAGCTTCATCTTTCAAGGAATTTGATCAGTGACTTGCCTTCCCAGATCGGGGGTCCTGATCCAGCATGCCACATACACGCGTGTGGGAATAAAAGTCTGCAAGCTTAACATCTAATGTTCATGGTCACACATGTGCTGGAAAAAGGCTCTAATGTTTTTAAAATACTTCTTTTTTTTTTTTTCTTTCTTATGAACAGAGTTAAATAGCCAATAAGAATACACTTAACTACAGATATAAATACTTGACCATGTTGAGTGAAAATTCTTTCATAAAAGATTCGTAAGACATTGTTCATCATGGCTTTTGTACAGATTTATAGTAATTTTCTTATTTAATGAGCTCAGTTGGGGCATAGATCATATATTGTTATGGTGATGTGTGGTTTGTTTTTGTGTTTAATGGGATTTCACTGTGAGCCCTAGACTGGAGTGCTCAAACCAAACCGTTCCCTGTCATCAGGTTTAGAGTTTTGGCTATAGGTGTTTGCAGTGAGTTCACAGGATGTTTTCCAGCACTCAGAGCTGTATCACAGTGTCTGTTAAATTAATGTCGCCTATTAAAGCATGACTTTAATGCATACCAGTTTCCACTTACGTTTTTTTCATCTTTGAGGGCAGGACGTGACCATGTGTCTGCCCCCACACACACACACACCCTGTAGCCAGCTGCTGTTGCTTGGGCACCCCCAACGAGTGGGTGCATGGGGCTGTCCGGCGTCCCCACGCAGAGGTCTGGTGGGCTCACCCTGAGATAAACCTGCTGCTTGTTCCATGTGGAGATGATGCTCAGTCCTCCTCCACCGCTGTAAAACGTGGCCAGTGAAAGTTTGGGGGGGAAAAGACACCCCCCCACACACGCTTCTTGTTTAATGGTGTGCTTTGAAATGTTTCAGTGTGCCCTGTCTTGGGAGGATGGCAGCACAGAGCCAGGTGTGTGTTGTGATGCCCTGTAGAGCAAACAAGGACTTTGCTTTTGAGCAGCTCCTGGGGCTAGCAGGCAGGAGGGCAGCTGCCCAGCCTGCATATGGGGGCTTTAGTCGAGTGGGCTTTTTCCTCCAAGACACGAGCACAGGGGTGTCTGTGGTAATGACCTCTGTAAGTCGCTGCGTCCCTTCAGCTGTGCTCCCTCTGCCTGGGGACGTGGGAGGAGAGGAGGACCGGTCCTCCTCTTGTTCTGTGTGGTGGGCTTGAAGGTGAATACTCCCAGGGCTCTTCCCTTGCTGGTCATAAGCAGGCTCCCCTTGGAGCAGCCCTCCCATCCTTGGCTTGCTATGAGCAACGTGTGGCCGAGGAATTTGGATCTGCTTTGCCTTCTCTCTCGCCATCAGCTGGCCTCAGTGCGAAGGAGGAGGTACAAGCTCTGTGCGAAGCAGTTCGTGCGACTGCGCTGCTCTCCCTCTCTGGGGTTTGTGGTGTCTAATAAAGCATTCAATTTACTTTGAAGCCATCCAAAGACATACAGACACGCGCTCCCTTTCTGTCCCCAGGTGCCTGTTCCACAAAATCTTGTAGGAACTTATAAATCTTTGAGTCCTTTATCCCTCTGTCAAGGTTGGTGGAATATTGGCTGCTGGGGAGCGGGACAGGCACGCACTGTGCTCATATAAACCTCCTGGCGTAAGGATGCCAAACTGAAACCTGGTATTTCATTTTTTTTAAGCTTTGCTTTTCCACTTCTGCTCTCCTCTTGCTAACCAAATGAGCTGTGTCATTTCAGTCCTGATGAATCTTGCCACTGTTCCTCTCCACTTCCAAGCCCTGCTTTGGATGAAATTGTCTTTAATCGATAAAGGGAAGCATGAAGCTATTTGCAGAAGATGCATCTTCATGAATATATTACCATTGGGATCACCTAGCTGGGAACTGTCATCCTGTTCCTTCCTTGCAAATATTTCAAAGGCAATTCTTCCTTTTTTTTTTTTTTGTGGCTGTGAGAACATTTCTCCTTTTTTCTTCCTCCTTGTATCTGTCTGCGATCATCTGTTCTCTGGTCAGGATTCATCACTTTCTCAAGAAATCAGTTGGCATTCTTTAGATCTCCTTGGAGAAAAAAAAAAAAACAGATGTGAACACACCTCCAGAGCTAATAAACCGTCTCACAAAGCAGTAAGTGCATTTCTCTGTAGTGCATCTTGCACTCGCTACAGGTATATTGATTTATCTAGTGAAGATAGGTAGCCTCAGGCACTGAATAACTCTCACTCTGTGTTGCTTTTTATCTGTCCAGCACTGAGGTGGTGATGGACTTTGAGAAATGGCCCGGGTGAGATCTAAGGAACATCTTTGTATCTCCAGCCGGAGCAGCCGAATTTTGCTCCTGCGGCGTGTCTGCAAGTCCGGCCCTTCCTTAGGCTCCCTCCCTGTTTGCTCAAGGCTGGGGCTGCCCAGCGGGGCATGAATGAGAGCTTCTCTTCCTGACCGACTGCTGCTCCCCCTCCTTCTCCCACCTCCTTCCGAAAACCTCCTCTCTCCTCCCAGCTCAGCCCCTCTCGCCTGTGCTCCCGAGCTCTGCCCCTCCAGCTGGAGCCGCAGGTTTATCTGGAGGCGAGGAGTCTGTAAGCTGAGACCCAGGAGGAGGAGGGATCTGCTGGACCCTGGAGGAGAAACCGTTTAGCTGCCCAGGAGGAGCGAAGAGAGGCAGAGCCTGGGCACCATGGCTGGATCCTCCGCTCTTGGGCTTCTCTTCCTATGTCAGCTATTAGCCACAACATCAGCTCAGGTAAAAAGCCTCATTTATGTCTTACGCTCAAGAAAAAACTCCGTAAGGGAAAAAGATAGTGGTCTGTGTATGTTATACCTGCAGGATGAAATGTGGCAGTAGGCAGGTTATTAGAGTCTAAAGTTCGTTAAATGTGTGTTGCTTGTGCTGTTATACAGAGAGTGCCTAGCAAGCACGTCTGGTTTTGTACCTGCGTAGGTAGGCTTTTAGGTCGTATCCCCATGTGTAGAAACCGCTGCTTTATACTTTCCATAGAAGTATTGTCTTCCCATTCAGGACTGCAGTTAGGAGAGGGAAAGCCTTGGGAAAGGGGAGGCCTGTTGATGTAAGAGAAACAGTTTTCTTTTACAATGAAGTAATACGTTGCCAGCGAGACTGATGATCTGATCCGGGTCTTCATCTGAATCGGAGTTTCTTATTCCTTCCCTCAATCAATTTTCAAATTTTACACTTATAAAATAGCATATTTAACCCTTGTTCACTTCAGACGTGAAGCTATATTAAACTCCCCTGTGTGGTGTTAATATTATTGCCTGGGGAAGTAACTCCTCAGTGAGGTTTTTCATTGTGTTAGTGAGGAATTTCTGCAGTCTGGCTTGGGAATTCAGAGCTACCCTCATCTGCTGTGAGCAGAGCTGCTTCTACAATGAAACCTTTGTTTGCTGAAGCTACAGCAAGTTGCTCTCTGGAGGCCTCTCCATACAGAAGTCATTTATTGGACCTTTCTTTCCTTCCCCCCACCTCAGACCTCCTCCCAAATCCCAGATTTTCAAACGGCATCCTGCTCCAAGAGGAGACTTTCTCTTTCTCTCCTTCTGTCTTCAACGGTGTCCGCCTGGCTCTTCCATCACCCCATCAGACTGGGACTATAAATTAGTTTTTAATGCCAAGCCCTTGGCACCTATTTTCCATGGGCTTTGCGTTTCCTCCTCTGCCCAAAATGAAACGTGCCTGCAGGCAGTGAGAACCATTTCCTATACAACTAAACCCCTTTGCTGCCCAGCGGCCAGCTCTGATTCCCAGCGTAAGCCACCAGTTAAAAGAGCTGGGAGCCCTGAGGGTGCGCTCAGTCAAAAGGGTTTTCCAAAGAGCCTTGCACCGGTCCTGAGCTCCTCTGAGTCCACCCAGGATGGTGGGGGGGCCCTGAGGGATGGAGGGTTGGTGCAGATTTAGGGTTAAGCTGTAGGGCTTGGCCATTGCTTTCTGATTTAGCCCATATGTTTCTTCTGACGCAAAAATAAACTCTTCTCTCTCTCTTTCTCCCAATCCTTTCAGAGAGTAGGACCACAAGGCCCTCCTGGACCACAAGGACCCCCTGGACCATCTGGCAAGGACGGCATAGATGTGAGTGACGTACGGCAGAGGGCAGGCTCGGCCGAGGGAGGGCGAGGGGTGGAGCAGAGGCAGAGCCAACTGAGCAGAGAAGCTGCTCTTGTTCTCCAGAGCCCTAGCCCTTGGGCCATCCTTCAGAGACGGATGGACCTGGAGAACCAGCCTACTCACAAGAGACCTCCTTCTGCAAGAGTCAGAACAGCGAGTGGAGGTGCTGAGTGGCCTCAGGTTCTTTGCAGGATCAATCCCCTGTCTCAAGAGAGAGTTCAGGACAGAGCTAGGGATTCGTGACCCTGCTTGCAAAGCAGAATATTTCTCTTTCGGTGTCTAGGGAGGAGGGGGAACGTAATATGGTTGAGTGCATGGGTACAATGTGCGTCTGAGTCATTGCATGTTCTGTAGCTCAGAGAGAGGTTTACGTGACACTTCAGAGCATCCACGTTTCTAGAGAGGCCCCAAGAAACTCAAGTATGCAGCACTGGACACTGCTTTTACTTAATTTGTTTTATTTCAACGTTGTTAATATGGCTATCCCTAACTTACATTCGTATGCGAGAGGTCAGAATCTGGCTTGTGTGTTTCCAGACATGAGTTGCATTTAGTGGCACAAAAGGCAAATGAAATGGGCACCCTTTATTTCAGCAGGCAGTTCTTTATACGTACACCTCCTGTAGAGGTAGAAGACTACGTACCACAGGACCTACTGGAGGAAAAAAACTTGTCCTATTACTTTTAATTGATGGTTCCATAGAAATGAAAAATTTTGCTTCTATGCATCTGTTAGATAAGGGCTGAATTGTGTCCTTTAGTTGGCAGTGGATAAAAAGAGCAACAGATGGACCTTCAACTGGACCACATCACACGTGAAAGGCCGGATTCCCGCTTCGCTATTCAGTTTGAGTAGCGCTTGTCTCTCTAAGCTGCTTATGGAATAGGGCAGGGTTTTTTAAAGCTAGTCTGAAGTAAGTTTATTGGAATTCGGCCTTTAAGCAACCTTGAAAAAATCTATTCATTCCATGCAGGTCATTTTCTTTTGGATAAGAAGGTAAAAAAAGATATATGTGTTCCCTGGTATATGGTGAACAAGGAGCTTTTTTGTCTGCGGTGGTGAGCTTTCCTAGTGGCTCTGTGAGCAAGGCTGGTCTGAAGAGAGAACCTCATTGATTTGCAGCTAGTCCCTCTAAAGTGTCCTTTCGACTAACGGAGACCGTTTTACTGAAAATCTCCCTGGTTTTGTAGCATGAAAAGTTCAGAGCTGGTACATTGACAGTTTCTCTCCACCCTGGAAGAGGGCAAAGGACACACGTTCACGTTTGCAGCAGTGAGCCTGTGGAGTCACTGCAGCAGGACATCCGTGCGGCCAGGAAAGGGTGGCTGCGGTTCTGTACAGAGTGAAAAAGAAGAATTTGGGAGGGATGAAGCCCTTCAGACTTCAAGTCATAACCAACTTCTGCGTATAGGCAATCAGAAAGAAACAAATCCCTGTAATTGTGTCGTTCAGTTCTTGCTTTCTACAGGATATTTTACACCTTAATTCTGGAACAGCACCAGCATCACTTCTGATTGCTCTTGGAAACAGGAGCCTGGGGAGATGCTGGTCACGTGAAGCTGCGCCCTTTTATCCTCTGCTAAAAGCTTCGGAAGGCTCCCTGTGGGACAGGACCAAATAACAATGTCTAATTAATACGAAGAACTTAGTCCTAATAAATCAAACGGCTGAGTAAAGTATTTAAGGTGCTAAGTCTTGCAGTCCCAGCTTGAGTCTGGAGTTTTGGTGACGCAGGAATAGTCTCTCATTTGAACAGACTTGATCTACGTCCCTCCTATGGATATAGGTTGTCAGGTGTCCTGTTCATGTGAGGTTGTCCAGCTGTTCAGGGACAGGCTCCGGGATGGTTTCTGCTCTTCAACAGGACATTTAGACTAAATTCAACATTTAGTCCTGTTGAGTTGCATACGAGAAGAGATGCACAGCTGTGGCTAGTGTTGAGCACAGTCATGAAGCCTCCCAGTTCAAGAGCTACCACTTTTCTGGCAGTACCCTCCAAAAAATTATGGCATGTAAAATCCAGCACTGCTCTGCATTTTCGTAGTGCTGCATGGAGAGGATTGCGTGGGGCCCAAGTGGTAGTGTCAATTCTACCACCGCAAAGAACGAAACCATTATTTTATTTCTTTTCTTTAGTGATTATACTTCCTTTAAAGCACAATCGGAACTTTCCTGGACCGTATCTATGTGAGTTTCCTGAACTCTGTAAGCCGCTCCAGCTGGGTCGTCTTCACAGATGGCTTTGGATCAATGCTGTGTGGGAAGAGCCGCTGAATGGTCTTTGAGCTGGATGAGCGCTGCCGAGGTGTTCAGCAGTCCCTTACTGTCGGCCGTGAGCAGTGAGCGATGCATAACATACAGCTGAATTATTCAGGATATCTCCGAACAAACCTTGGATGAACCCCATAAGCACAATTTCTAGAAGCTCCTGCTTTCGTTCCTGCTTTTCAGTGGGAGCTGCAACATTAAGTCCCTCTGAAATATTTTATAATTATAGCCTTTAACATACTTCACATTTCATACTCAGTAACAATCAAAATCTCTCCCTCCCAAGAATAGAAACAGCATGTTATGATCGAAAGCATAAGCGACAAGTTCCTGTGAATGATTTCTGGGGATGTAATTCCCCAAATTGCTAATAAGCAATTGTCACTTTTCAAAAAATCAAGCTGCTTTTTTTTTTTTCCTTCCACTTTTTGTCTCCTGGCTTGACTTGCTAAGAAAGAGCAAACTTCCTTCCCTCTCATGTAGCACCAGGAGAGCATTTCCTTTTGCTGACGGCCTTTGACTAATTCCCAGCGATCTGGCATTAGGGGTATATGCACTGATTAGGCTTTTGATTCAGCTGACTGAAGTTCTGGTGCTCCTGCAGAGTCCCACAGGGGTCCACGACGGCAGGATCAAGGTTTAAGATGGTCCCAAACAGCCTTTGCTGATGCTGTGACCTTGCTGTATGGATTGCCATCACACAGGCAAGAAAAAAATGCAAGGGGCTAGCAATCTCAAGTGATGGAGGAGGGAGTAAACCACCTCTACTGCCATTTCTAGCTGCCTTTTCAAACCATTCATTGCAAAAGAACTGCTCCTTTCATTTCCTTGGCAGGGGACCTTCCCCACCTATGATAACGATAACTATTTATGGAAGATCTGTGGGCAAAGGACACCAAAGGAGTTGCTTCAGCAAGACAGAGCATAAAGATCCCTCTGTTCAATGACTCTCTCGTCTGTGCGTTGATCGGTCACCAATGCAGTACATAAATCCTCGCCTGAGCGAATCAAGGCAGCCAGTCTTGAGAGATTTGCCCACAGACTTCGCAGTTGCCGACACAGTAAATATAGAAACATGCTATAAATTCCACAACTTTGCTTACTGCCTTCTAACTCCTAATTATCAGGCCCGCTGTGGGAATGGTGTTATTTCTAGCCTTGCTCTGTTAATAACCACCCTTTTTCCATATAGATTTTCTTCTTCCAGGGTATCAACATACCCCTTCCCCTCTGCTTGCCCACAATACCTGAGCCTCTCGCAATATTTAGTGCACTTATCCTAAAGCCAGGAGGGGAGGGTACCATCCAGACATCTGGAACTGGGACACAAAGTGATTTTCTGCGGGATGAGATGGGAAACGAAGCTCCAGTCAAGCTCCTGCTATTCACAAATGATTGCCTCTTTCGGTGGCTAACAATAAAACACAAATATCTTGTTGTCTGGGGTCCACACAAGCTCCTGAATGATGTTACAGCTGGCTGAGCCAGAAGGATTGATTCAAAGACTTCTTAAATATTGTCTCCCAAACACCTTTAATGCTGTTCTTCAAAGTTGCTTTCCATTAGGATAGGAAAAAATGAGCACTTTTGAAATATTTTATAAAAATTGGGTTTAATCTGGATTGTGCAATTGGATTAGGTGGAAATCAGTTGGGGGCTTTGTTCATTTCCTCTTCCTGTCAAAGTTTAGTCATATGAAGAAAATCATTGTAGGCAGTTTGTTCATTCTTCACTTTCTGATAGTCCCCAACTCCCGGTAGTACCACAGTTGCACACTGTGTCCTGGATACCTGGAGCTTGTCATTGTATCCCTCTGCTTCATCAGGAAGATGTTTGAAAGCCTCAATAGCCATCCAGCTTCCTCTCTGCCCCACTTGCAGACAAGCCCAAGCGCAAATAATTTCTAAGTAGACCTGGAAAAAGGTGGAGGTGCTGGGCACCGTTCAGAAGCGCTGGTTCTCTCTGGGAGGCTGAGGATGTGGGTTTCACCAAATCTGCTATCGTAGATGTGGAAAAGGCTATCCAAGCTCATCCTGCTTTCGTGGTCAGCAGGATCTAGAGCATCAGCTTCATAAGACTGAGCGTGGTAAATCTTGGAGCGGGCATGAAGGGAGACTTGAGCGCTATGACAGTTGGGAGCGCCGTTGTTGCAAAAAGTCAACGGAAAGAGGTACAGCACTAACACCGATGTCTTTTCTCTTTCATTTAGGGAGAGCCGGGCCCTCCTGGTTTGCCAGGCCCACCAGTAAGTATTTTCTGGTTGACATTGACTTGCTCATCCTTTTGAGAGGGACACAATGCAAGAGCTAAGACTCACTGGCTCATTTTCCTCTTGATCTACAGCAGAATTTCCATAAAGGGTACACAGGAGCGGAGATGCTCAGCACTGGTCCTGGGGACAAACGCATTCTTCTGCTTCGTTGCTAGCGGAGGATATGCATGAAATAAAGCTCACCCATCGCCGGTATAACAAAACTGGCAGCAAGCCACATATGCGTGGTTATTTTTGGCATTGGTCTGAGTCTGCTTCAGCTCCTCAGTCTGCCGAGGGGTGCTCAGAATTGTACCAGGTGGCACAGCTCTTTGCTTTGGGCCATTTACCCCATCCCTTTCTACCCCTTTCTACCCCTCTACTAGGAACAGCTTATGAGTAACTGTATGTGGAACTGAGCCAAAGCACTGAAATGAATTTAGGATTTGGATATGGATTCATGGCAAGTTTTGTCCCTCTCTGCAGGAGTTCTTCCATGTTGCATGGTGTAAGATTAACACATCAACAAATGAACTTCCATCTTGTAGCCCATATCAACACACGCCATGTTTCTCTTGTTATTATGTTAAAAATAATTGCCTGTTTATCTGATTTAGGGGCCAAAAGGTGCACCAGGGAAGCCTGGAGCAGCTGGTGAAGCTGGATTGCCTGGCCTTCCCGGAGTGGATGTGAGTATTTTGTCATCTTCTCTTAGATCTTTTAAGTATTTCACATAGGCATGGGTGTTTTCCCCAAAGCGTCTCATCAACTTTCTCTGTGTCTACTGGAGAAGCAAAGTGGGTCCTGGATCTACATATGTCTTGCATACCAGGAGAAATTTTAAGAGTTGAAAGCATTTCTTGGTTGAATTAAGGTGTATGAGAACAATTTTGAGATGCATAACTGATAGGACGGCACTCTTACAATGAAGCATTGCAGTTCTTCAGAGGTGCACTGGGCAAGTCTGCAGAAACACAGGCATCAGTTGATGTTTCTGGAGCAAACCCATCGAGCCTCAATTCAGAAATCCAGTCGCACTTATTAGCTGAGACTTGCTGGTCACTGGCCTGGGATTTGCCCTACAGCTCTGGACAGGTGACTGCACACAGTCAAGTTTTCCCAGCTTACCGACTTACTGCCGTGGTACCTGACTGTGGGTAAGGTTTTAGCCAGCACATTTTCTTCTGCATCAGGCGAGAGGAAGCATTCAGTAAGCTTCCACAGCTAAGCTGCAATGCAGTAAACACCAGTAACAAGACTACGTGGTGGTGTTCATCCACTTACAGTGCACAGGGAACAGCACTGATAATTTGCTTCTGTTCCTTTCCTTTGTGATTAATTACAGAGAGAAATAAAATGGTTAGGCTTTCCTGAGACCTTGGCACCCAGATGATTTGTGTTGGTGACAGGGACTTCCTATAGCTCTTGTTACTGTATTTCTCTGTTTTCACACTTATCTTTCTTTTTTTTTTTTTACAGGGTTTAACAGGAACCGATGGCCCACCTGGCCCAAATGGGCCTCCAGGAGACCGTGTGAGTACCACATTAGATCCTAAGTCCCTTTAAATGAACATTGTCACTGATTGTATTGATGGTTTCTCACTCCTTTGTAAACTGGTGACATTCGAGTGTTGATTACGATGGCTTATTTATCCGTAAACCCTTGCAGAATGCTTGGACCCTTGAAATGAAGCCCCGGATGGCTTTTCATTAGGCAGGGCATGAGATCCATCTTCCTTTCACATGGCGCTGAATGGGCTTGGATAGCCCACCACAGTGGTGGGAGTGCCAGTGCAGAACAGCCCTGGTGATATTTCGAGTATCTAAAAAGTTCCTTGAAGCAGTCGATAAACTTCGTAATTAAGTCTATCAAAGTGAAGCTATTTTGGCCTTTATTTTCAGTCTGAGTATGCAGCTCTGTTACGTTTATAATTACTGCTACTGTGTATTAACTGTTTAAACTTTTGCCTTTTGTTAATTCTGGGGCTGTCCATATGGTTGACATTATTAGTTGCTTTGGCATAGACTTCCCTAGCCAGCGTAGCAAGAAATAAGAGGGTTTTTTCCTTGCTTCCTGCATATTACAGCTCTGCTAAGGGGCACCACAGGGACAGGGAAATTACTGCCTGAGATGTTACAGATGTCCTTCAGATCATCTACAATGGGGCTGGAAAGGCACTTAGGTCTCCTTATGACATTAAGGACTAAACATGAATGAGCCATTCAGCACAGATTTTTATCCAGCATGGCTATTTTCCTGTCTCCCAGGGAAGATAAGACTTGTATCCACAGCTGGTTTATTGGTCTCCTGAACTCGGGGCTACAGTAATGGGCTGAACACACGTCACAGCGTGCAGAGGTTAAAAAAGGTTCAATACATCTCCATAATCCATTTGTTGCCCTGAGGAGTTACCCAAAGCTCAAAACTCTGAGTCGTCTCATTTAGTTAAAGGGATGAGTGATAGAACCGTGTATCTTTGATACGCTCTGCTTCCTTTCCCATGTGCAAGGCAACGTTTGCTTGGCCACTGGGAAAGTTGAGTGGCAGGACCGAAGCATCTTGGTCACAGCCCCGAGCCTCCGTCCATTGGCACTGCACTAAAAACCATCTCCTTTGCTTTTCCTCGTGCCCGTCTTTCCCCAGGGATCCAGGGCTGCAAAATCCTGACCGCTCTCAGACAGCCTGTGGCAAGAGCCCAGCACCTCCTGGGAACTGATCCCTGATTTTTAAAATAGAAGAGTTCAGGACCACACACAGAAGACTGTGAGCAGTTTTGTGCCCGTTTCACGTTCGGTGGTGGTATTTGCCCATGCCCACTTTAGCACACAAGCTCCTAGTTTGCAGCGTAACGGCGCAGATAATTTCTGGGCACAAGAACTTCCTCTTCAGCTGTTTAGTAGAAGCACACAAATGCTGTTTTAGCACAGTTACCGTAACTACATGCTCTGATTTGACGTGCTTTCCCATGTCTCGTAACTCAAGCTGTCAGCATGGGGCAAACTTGGGACCTGTTGTCATTTACGGGAGCTTTTCAAGGTCAGTGGTCCGTCTGGAAAATTGTTTTAATTGGTCTAATAAAAGCCTGGAAAAAGAAAAAAAACCTGTAAATTTCTAGCACTCTAAAAGGACAGCATTGTTATCCCGACTTTTTCTTCTGCCCAACTTTAAGAACATATTTCAGTCTCCCAGGAATCACTGAAATAAGCAGGTGTCTACTTACTGTTGTGGGATTGAATTCATGCTTAACGCTATAACTTTTCTGAACAAGCATGTTTTCCTGAACTGGGGTGTCTGAGAGCGAAGGTGTTGAGCATATGGAAGTGGGCTCATGGAAGACAGGTTTTAGTAATACATTATTGCTAAACATTTCTTTTCCTTCATCAGTCCAACAGTGATTCAGGTCTGACCAGGGACAGAGTATTGTGAAGGCAGCATACCAAAATGGGTTTTATGTTAAATACTCCCATCGCTGTCAGCATCCGTTAGCTTTTCTCATGGTTCTGCTTACAGACTAGATCAAGCCTAATTGCTTTTTCAATTAAAAAAATCCTTTCTTTTTAGCCAGGAACGAGCTGGGTTCTGACCTCAGTGCTAGATACTGGTGTCCTTCGTTGGAAAGTTTTCAAAGGCCGTTTTGAAGTTTGGTGCTTTACGCTATAAGCAACGAGGAAAACATAATTATTCATATTTGTTTATGAATGTCATATTAATCAAGTCTTTCCTATGCTCCGTAGTTGTATATTTATAAAGTATATTACTTTAAAGTGAAAAATTATGGTGAGATTGTTTTTTAATCAAAAGAGAAAGAACATTGTTACCAGGAGAATGAGTTGAGTCAGACAATGTTATTAAAATTGAGGTGTAAATTAGAGTCTCTCCTTTGAACTTAATGGAGTGACATCAGCTTGCTCAGGGACTCGATGATCTTTTACCGTACCAGGAATGTTCACTGCTGCATGCTGCACCTTACGCCCTCAAAGATATCAAAATTAAGGAGCGTGAAGTGCCAACGCTTGGCACTTTGGGTACTCTGCCAACCTTTTGGCATGTCTGCCAAAGCAGAAAGGGGCTAGGCAGCTGGTTCCAGTGGGGGCAGGATTAGGGTGCAAAGCAGTGGGTGCCAGGAACTCAATGTTTTCTTTACAGGATGAGATCCCAGCTTGTCCCTTACAACCATCAGTGGTTGTAAGGACTCAGCCTAAAGATAAAAGTGACTGGAAGAAAAGCAGGGTAACCTGCAGTAAGAGAAGTGAATGAGCTGACATTTGCAGCAGAGTTGATTTTTATTGGATTACAGTCCTCTCCTCACAAGACTCCTCTTAATGAGGCCTTGGGTCCTCTGTATCTTTCTCCTTAAGCTTAACAAGGCAAAATATTTCTAATCTCATTCGGTATGCACAACATTAGGAAAGGGCTGGAGTTGTCCCTGGGATCACAATAAGCAGCAGTGTGTTGGGATATTTTCCAGGTCTGCCCATCTCCCTTGTTCTCCTGGTCCTAGGGGTAGATACCATTTAATTCCAGCTCAGGACATCATTCTCGAGATGTTTCTGTGCAGCATTTTGAGAACTTTTGGAAAACAGGTTTGGGTAGTCGGGCTGGCGAGAGGCTGAGGAAGCCTCGTGCTGTGATCGCTCTTTCTCCTCTGCACAAGGAGCTGACGGTTTTGCTGGCACTGGTTTAACCCAGTCCATAAATAACAACATGGTTTGTTCTGTGTTTAAGTCTGTCACCTCCTTACTATTTTAAGTTCTGCTTTTATCCAGAGAGCAACATCAGCTGACAACAATACAAATGCAAGCAAAAAGCTGTCTGCAGCAGGGCCTTGAGAACAACGCGGCTCTTCTGCAGCTCCCAAGCGTCAGCACAGCTTAGAGAAGCCCACTGCGAGGGCTGCGTCAGTGCTGTTGAGCAAGCTATTATTTTATTTATCATTCACCCCAAATTACACTGGCATTTCTGCACCTCCACAACTTCTTTTTTTTTTTTTTTTCCCCTTTATTTTTTTTTGGCTTTTTAAAAGGAGTGACAAAATTGCTCTGCTCTCATCAGCCGCCTGCCTCTGCTTTTCCTTTCCCCGTCGCAGCAACAGCTGTTTTCAGAGGAGGCTCTTGGACCCGAGAGCATCAGTCAGCAATGCACACCCAGTATCTCTTGGAGATATCTTAACAGCTGCTGGCCAAGGTCAACCCACCACACTGGGTTTTTTTGTTCATTTTTATATTTCCATTTACTTTCTGTTTCAGAATTACTACCTATAATGAATTTTACAGTCTACCAGCCAATGTTGGCATCGTTGCAACAAAGGGTATCTCTTGGAGATATCTTAACAGCTGCTGGCCAAGGTCAACCCACCACACTGGGTTTTTTTGTTCATTTTTATATTTCCATTTACTTTCTGTTTCAGAATTACTACCTATAATGAATTTTACAGTCTACCGGCCAATGTTGGCATCGTTGCAATGCAACAAAGGGATTAAGAAGGCCGGTCTGTCTGTCTTACCGTCTTTAGTTAAGCAGGAACGTAACAACTTCAAGAATTACTTAATTCTAGTCTAAGACATGAGATCACCAAACTCTAGTCAAGCTGAAGAGTAAGAATGCAAACTGGGAAAAGGAGATTGGGGATTTGCCAAGGAAAGCTAGTGAAGAGGCAGAAGCTGCCAAATCTTTGTCTTTGCTTGAAGCAAAAATGTATGAATTAATAAAATTCACTAGAACGAGTCCAAATCTTCAAATATCCAAGCTAAATAGTTTCAGATAATTTAGTCATTGGATCTACAACATGAATGGATTATGAATGAGAATGTTTCAAATGGATGAAATCCAATTTATGAACGTTTTGATATTCGTGGAGACTAGACGGAGGCCAGCTGTGACTTGCAGAAGTGTCTGTCTAGTCTTTTAGGAGCAGCTCATGTTTTAGTCTATTCTCTCTTGACCAGCAAATGGTGAAGAAAGTTGCTGGGGCCAGTTCTGAACCTCCATCCCTACTATCTTAAAATGTTCTTCAATCAAGTAATTAATCAGGAATGACAGAGTCGTTATTCATAAGTTTCTATCCTTGTGTTTGTGAATTCAGCTGAGCATCTCCAGCTGCATGCTGTTACTATAAGACACTGATGGAGTTTTCAAACAAAGATTGGTGTCAAGGAGAGCAGGCATTGGTGTCTGCCCATATGGAGGTTTCTGGTTTATCCCTGCTAATTTGCACCCTGGTTTATTCCTGTAGGGTGCATTAGGACCTGCCGGGCCACCTGGACCAGCTGTAAGTACCTCCTAGACCTGCATATGTGAAGATGGTGTGTAATATTATGCCAAAACCATCACCAAGACAAGACGGGAAGCCTTGTATCCCAAACAAAGGGATCAAAGCCTGACTGAGTGAGAAAATATTGTTTGAAGTGTTTAAATACATGTGTGTGACCTGTTCTGGTAACACAGGGCCTGTTCTCAGTCTCCGAGATGTTAAAAGTCAGCTTGGGATAAAGACCAGCATATCAAATGCTATCAAAATTATTAGACATTAGATAATGTCTAATAAAAATTAAAAGAAAAAAGAAGAAAAGTAGATAAACTAGAATGTCGTCTTCATAAATGTCTGTGTCCCACTATCACGTCACTGTATGTGGCTTTACTTAGAGATGTCTCGTAGGTAACAGTGATGTAAAGGGAATACAAGTTATTAGAGGCAACAAAAGGATTGATTAAGACTCCAGCTCTGCTCTGATTGCAGCTTACAATAACGGGACAGGGGAGTGCTAAGGAAACTTAAAAGAAAAAAAAAATTAAGAAGCATTTTCTGAGGTTTGCTTTTTTCCCTGTATATTCAGTTTGTAAGTGATCTCTTACTGTTTTTAATGTTGTTTCCAGGGCAAAGGACTACCAGGACCTCCAGTAAGTAATGAGGCTCTTTTTCGAAAAAGAGGTTTAAATTATTATACTAGCTTTATTGGATACCTTCCGTGTTACAAACCCACCCCAGGCCTTGGGTCCCTCTCCTGTGCCGGGTGGAGGGATGCGGAGTCCTGCAGGTCGGCAGCCTTGTGGGGTTTTTTATGCTTACCTTACCCCCAGGGAAGCTGGCATAAGCTTACCTTCTACCCCAGGGAAGCGGTGTAAATTCAAGGCACAGCAGCCTTCTAATCGCTGGAAGCGACCAATTCTGGGACAGCTTTTGTTTGGTGGTTTCTCGGAGCTGCTCTGTGTCAGAGGGGATGCAGATATGGGCAACATGCGATGATGACGAGAGCACGCTCCGTGGGAAGGTGGAGCAAAAAGAAAGATGTGCATTGGTAAACTGATTGTCTGGGTGCAGGACTGGGCTCCTCGGAGGGGTTAGACAAATGAGTACAGCCAGACTGTTTGTTTGCCCCGGGCTTTGGCAGCTATGTCAGGTTGCCATGGGTATAAGGATCTTCTCTCTGTTCAACAGGGCCCTCCAGGACCCAGTGGGCTCCCAGGTGGAAATGGATTTCGGGGCCCTCCTGTGAGTTTTTCCTACCATCTGATTCTCATTTACCGAACATGCCACAACCACAGAAGAATGAGGTTCATTTCTGGTCTCTTACCCCATTCTGGAAGCGTGATGCACAAGCCACTACAAGCTCTACAAATGCCCCCGGGCAATGCTTTTCCTTGAATCAGCTTGTGTAGGGTCACCCCAGTCAACCAGTGCAATCCAAAGGTGTGCAACTGCTTGCAGCCATGTTTTCCTTTACCAACTATGGGTAAGGACAAAAAAGCAGCCAGTGTCGCCAGAACAGAGATTAGTTACCAGCTGGTGTGTACTTTCAGCATCCTCAAAAGAAGCTACTGCACAGAATGGGTCTGATCTGAGGGAGCACGTTCTGCAGAAGCATGCCATCATTTTTGGGTGCCCACAGCTCCACTGGAGAGGTACAGAGCCGGTGGAAGCAGGGATGGAGGTGCAGGGATATGTTCTTCTGTCCTAATCCCTATACTTCCATATGCATCTGCTCTTCTCTTTGCAGTCATAGAAGCCTCTGCAGAAAGAAAGGTGCAGTTTAGTCCCATTAGGGATATCTTGCCCCACATTCACAAATATGCAATGGCACTTGGTAGCCACCCTTCCTTTCACCTTTCATTTTCATTTAAATGATTAAGAATGGGAATTCTTACTATTTTTCACTCTTTTTAGGGACCTTTTGGTCTGCCAGGATTTCCAGGGCCTCCTGGACCACCCGGACCTCCTGTAAGTTGAGGCTTGCAAATAAACGTGAGAAAATTCCCATGGGGAGTCCAGAATTTTCTTCTTGCTGCCAAAACGTGCACATTTGTTTTGCTGCCATTGCCTTGAGCGCTCCTTTTCCGGGCTAAGTTTCAGCAGGCCGTAAACGCTGTGCCCCAAGGAAAGCAGTGACTTTTCACTGGCTGCACTTTGGTGCGTTGATTATCTCCTGTTTATTGTCTGTGCTGTGTGGGTGGAGGAACCCAGTGACATCCAGGCTTTATGGCACAGACAGGTCGCAGGGTGGGTTTTCTGTTCTCTCAAGGTTTATATGGTTGCTCGGATCACGATGTGTTCTTGTAGGGCCAGCGAGGGGGGCTTGAAACCAGCAAGTGTCTGTTTTGGGTTTGCTGCGGTATCTCTGGAGGGTTGGAGGGATAGGGAGGTCTTTCCCAAGGAACTTCCCCGGCCCGAAGGAGGGCCAGGCATAGCTGCTCTTCTCAAATTGCTGCCTTTGTCACCTAAGGCCCAAGGCTCTTCCCCAAGCTCATCTGTGCCTCTCCAGAAGATAATTACAGCCCTGACATGTCTGTTTTGAGGACTGGTGCTGCTCATAACGCTCTGGGTTCAGGGGCTGCGTTTTACGCTGTGGGGCTGGGTATCTGCCTCGTGCTGATCCAACTGAGCTGGGTCTGTAAAGTGCGTTTTCTAGAAACTGTATTTCCTCCTGGTGTTTGTCTTGATGTATTTAAAAGACCACATTTCATGAATTGCAGGGTCTTCCAGGCACCCTTCCCGATGGCGGTGGGGACCTTCAGGTAGGTTTTTCTTTATGTAGCGTGAAAATATTGTTTGGTTTAATCCTTGATGTGACTTTTTGTTGGCATGCTTGGGTGACTGTCAAATCTTTTAACGTGCACCGTTCAGACCTGCAGACATGGGTCTAAACTGCCGTATTGCAGAATGCATAAGTGTCGCGTGTGTATTTACAAGACTGAAATATTCTTTCAAGGAGGTAGATAAGCTAGTGCTGATTTTTTCCTCGATCTTTGCTTTCCAGTTTGCTTTCCAAAATGCAGGTTGTGCATACATTCTTCATTTACAAAACAACTTCAGCATTTGGTAAATGACAACAGCTTTTCATGCATCTGTTTCCAATCCTGCTTTGCAAGAGAAAAGGTCGTGCGTGTTGCACTGTTTATTTCCACGGATGGTGGCACCGGGTTCCTATGGGCATATGCTTTGTTTAGACCTACTTCCTTATGAGAAAGTCTTGATTCCTGCCTTTCAAGGGAATGAAAGGAGTGTTAAGTCCATGAACGATGGAAGTGACATTTCCAGATTTCACAGCTGTTGTTGTGACAGCGTCTTTGGTTTTCTAATTGGCGTGCCCCAAAAAAGCTCAGAGTCAGTTTAGACTGCCTTATGGCAAGTCACGTGGAAGTTAGTAGAAAATGATGCTATTTCTGCAGTTTTAATTTAAGTTACCCTATGGAATATACTAGAAAATTAAATTGCTGCTACAGAGGTGTAGCCTGAGGTTTTATTAAGAGAAAAAAAAATAAAAATGAAAGAAAAGCTGCAGATGAAAGTCTCCTTCCCTATTTATAGTTTTTAGAGTATGGCCTTTTAAGCCCCATTAAATTTCCATGCACGTTCTGATTTGTTCCCAGTCAAACTAGAGTTCCCACCAGGGGCTCACCCACCCCTAGACACCTGCAGATACCAGCTTATTGATATTTGGGTTAATTTGTTATAGGTCCCCTTCTGATAAACTCTAATGCTTGTCCTTGTTTCAGTTAGGTGAGTTGTCTAATGGAAATCAATAGGGGTCAATGAATGCATAGAATTAAATATGTTCCTAATGATTGACAAGATACCCATTCAGCTTCACCGGGGAACTGTGGTTCTCCACTATTTTGGACTGTGGACCACTGTCAGCCTTCAGAATTTTTCACAGTCCATGCAGGCATGCTCCAAGTGAAGCAGACCATTCATAAATCATTTTGTGGGTTACTGGGGGCCCGAGGACCTCTTTAGCACCTCCTGCCATAGGGAAACGCCGGTGAATACATTATGGTATGAACGAATTAGATTTAGTAGGTTTAGAGCCAAAACCCACATGACCTTTTCTCTTCTCCCTAGTAATGAAACCAGCTTCCCTGGATGCGCTGTGTGTACTTGGCAAACCAAAGAGTGTTTCTGTTTCTTGCAGTGCCCTGCTCTGTGCCCACCGGGTCCTCCGGGTCCCCCAGGAATGCCAGGGTTCAAGGTAAGAAAAACACCACCTGCAGATACAAGGGTCTGTCTCCCAAAATAAATACCCCCATGAACCCCTGGCATTAAACTGTTTTATATACAGCACACGTCCCCTGTAGGCTCCACACCTCTCCAAACCAGCCATGCATTTGCCTGGGTTTACGCTGTCGAAACAGAAAACCCCTGATACAGCCAAATATGAGACAAGAGGAGGATGAAGGACCTCATCCTGCCCCCTACATGCTGTTCCCGCACTCGTAGCAATAGCTGCTCTGCCACTGAACTCAGTCCTGCAAAGGGTGTAAGCATCCTCCCTTCACCTTCAGCCAGGGGCTTTGCGTCCTTCAAGTAACTGCCTGCGCTTACGGGCACGTTGCTTTGTGGCTTCGTCCCTTGCAGGATTGCAACCTTTGTCGGATGGAAGATTTAATTACTGATTTTTGACTACGGCCATTTATTCCTACAAATGAAATTTAACCCTTTGCATAGGGTGAGCAGAAAGGTTAAAACACCATGCAAGCCTTGCGAGGTGCAACTGATGAACAGGAGCGAGCAGAGCGCAGCGGTTCAGAGCTGCCTCAGGAACGATGTGCTGCCTTTTCAGACTTCGGAGAGATGTAAAAATCTCCCTGTACACACAGATACACACATTTTACTGTAGCAAAACATAACTTACACGATTAAATACAATTTAGTTGTCATTTTCTACCCAGTGTAGCACCAGGCAGCTTTCTGTTTATATTGTTTGATTCTGGTACACAAATTTTAGGTTGCAACCCTCAGTAAATCTCACTCCGCAGTTAAACATCTCCTTCTCTGTCCCCTCTATGATTCACACGAATTCTGTGCAGTACGTTACACTCCAGCAGTGAGCTGAAGTAATAAGTTACTCGAGGTTTTTTTTTAGCAGGATTTAGCAGAAGTTGGCAATGGGTGGAACATCTCCTGGGAAATGCTCTCAATTCCTCTTGAACTGACCTTTTGCAGGTCCGTTTGATCTCTGAGCTGAGTCATAAATATCGTTAGAAATACACAGTGTTTAGGGTATAACTATTCAAAATTCCTAGCTTATGAAATGCAAAACCTGTGAAGGTCTCCAATTATGATGCAAATGATGCACAGGACCTTTTGCGTGGTGAGGAATAACATCTGCCACGGCTGAAATTAGTCTGGGTCTCTCCCACAATAATAGGAAGGGAGCCAAAAAGCAAATTGAATCTGAGTTTATATAAAAGATTTCAGTGGGACGTGGATTTCTTTGCAAGCTGGATGATGCAGACGTTAAAGATGACTTAAACAAAAAGGGAGGTTAAAGATCCAGAATGGGGTTTTCAGAAGCGGCTCAGCCCCATTTTCAGAAGTGATGGGAACTGAGTTCTGGTCCCTGACCTGTGATTGAGAATTGCATCGGGAGACCTGTAGCCTGGTCTCACTGCAAGGCACTCTTGAAAACCAAATCTGGGCATTTCCTGAAACTGTAGATGAATTCTGACACAATGATACCTAATACAGGAATGGTGCATGGCTAATTAACCCCAGAAGTGACCTCCATTCACACAGCTACAGCACAAGTGTAGATTATTTTCCCAGTAAGTTGTTTGTGTTGTGTGGGTTTAGGTCTTACATTTATCTCACGAAATTTAAATTTTGAAACAAGACTGTACTGGAATGTGAATAATTGGAGCTCTTATTTCTAGGGACACACCGGTCACAAAGGAGAACCTGGTGAAATAGGAAAAGAAGGAGAAAAGGTAAACTTCAATTTAAGGGGGGTAGGGGAGGATTTTTCTCTTTAAAAGCACCGTAACAAATAGTTTCTTCAAGAAGACAGGGAGAAATGAGGCAGTTGGCTGAACAAGGAGAAGTTACTATGACTGAAGTGCATTGGCTTCCGTTGCTCTGCATGTCTGACTGTGTGCTAATACTTCAAGAAAATTCCTCTTCCCAATAATCATAATGTTAAGATCAGTTCGATAAGTTAACACCTATTGTTTCACGTGCAGGGATGTCAGCTCAGGAAAAAAGTCCTGCATTAATCACTCGGGTAAATTCCTGACTGATGAAGTGTTCTTGCACGTAGAAGAAGTTGCCTATAAAGTAGAAGCAAATTCTGAAGCATAAATCTGAGTGGGAGGGAGCTCAAGGAGAAATAAGATGGGAGGGTCCCTGGCCTCGGGTTGGCAGGCTCGTGCTGTCTCACCCTTTGTCTAATTATTTTTTCTCTCCCAGGGCAACCCTGGCCCTCCCGGTCCTCCGGGCATTCCCGGCAGCGTTGGCCTGCAGGTAACACCTCCTCTTCAGACCGGTTCCCGTGACCTTTTTACTGTGAAACTCAATGGTGCCATCAATCATTTTGTGTTACACAAACAGCTCTTGCCTCTGCATAATAACAGATGTAGAAGTTGATGCTGGTAAAAAAAACCAAATCACGCTGGTTTCACTGAGCTTTGATTCAGGTCCTGCTTTTGGTACCTCACCTTGGATGAGACGTCCAAGTGATAGCCACTGTCTTGCTGGTACTCCAGCAGAGCCCTGGACACCTTTTGGGAGGATCTGAGGCTGAGCTCTGGGCTGGCTTGACAGTCTGGCAGGTGGGCTGGGGAGAGCGGGCACTCTGAACGCACGTCTGCACGGGATGTCTCCTCTATCGCTTGCTCAGAGGTCGTCACCAAAGGGGAAAATGTCTTGTTTGTGCATCAGAAGGCTGAGCCTTCTGCCGCTCTTCACTGTTTCTTAATGTTTTCTGTGTTGATGAGTTGCTACATCATGCTGTTCTGCCATTTTATGTTTAACAGCGATTGGGTTTTAAGTGATTTGTTTGCTTAATTAGGGCCCAAGAGGACTAAGAGGCCTCCCTGGTCCAATGGGTCCGGCCGGCGACAGAGTAAGAAAAACCTTCTTCTGATTTCCCCCCCCTGCCCCTCCACCACCAGTTTTTCTCACGCAAGGTCCAGGTGGCATTTGTCCTTACTGAAGACCTTGTAAAGATGCAAAGTGCAGGCTCTTTCCTGCACCCCCCCCCAAAGCAGAACAACCTTCCAAAGGCAAGAGGAGCCTACAGACATGAGGGATTGACAGGATCAGGCCCAGTGTTGATTTAAGCATTCAGACCAGAAGGACAAAGTTCTGTCCCTGCAGGACTGACAATGCTAAAGAATCTTGCAAAAAACCTGAGAAACGTTTCATGAACATTTCACTTTCCGTTCTGTCTCTTTACAAGAAAAAGCTAAAGAAACACTGGTGGACAAAGATTTTCAGGACATGAAAAGTCTGCTCAGTGAGAACAGGGTCAATCTCTAGCTCATCGTGGCTTTGGACTTTTGCCAAGGTCCCTTGATCATTGACCTAGAGGCTTGAATGGTTTTGAATTTGATAAAGTCACGCATTTATTTAGGAACAAGCGTGTTATCAAGATATTGAGGCCATGAATGATATCAGCGTATCATGGAGATAATGGTGGGGACATCCAGAGTAAAAACCTGCTTGTTCAGAGGGGGATCTTTTGCAAGACTGTATTACAAGCTAGCAAGAACTATGGGGTATCTTTCCAGGGCTTTGTGTGTTTTCTTAAATTGCGGTATAAGGTGGGGATACGGTTACTTCACCCTCTGCCAACCACAGCATTACAACGATGTATTATTCTTTGCAGGGTGACATTGGTTTCAGAGGGCCACCTGGAATCCCAGGACCTCCAGGGAAAGCTGTATGTATCTACTTCTCAGCATCTCTGTGGCCCTGCCTTCCACAACCAAAGCCTAAAGTTTATCCCTCCCGCACTAAACTCTTTGCTGCCAGTGAACAGGAGGAGTGTGCTGCCCATCTCCATCAGATTATCCCCTTTGCCTTTTTCCCTCCAGTTAAAGCAATGTTATTTCACCTGACCCAGATCTCGTGATGTCTTTCCCGCAGTCGTGCCCCGTGCCAGAATAAGTTCACCACATTTCCATTGCTCTCTCTTCTTCACTGCTCTTCCCTGAGCATCGGCTGCTGTGAGCAAGCACTTGAGAGGGGTTAATCTGTGTTGTTCTTGGGAAGGAGAGTTTTGGGGAAGAATCAGTAGGTGCTATCCTGAGCTTACATCCTTTGAGCCTGGTCTATTCCTGAGTGCCCACAGCTCACAAGGACTTTTGCTATAAGCAGAAATAGTTGTGTATCAAAGATGCAGTCCTCATCCTTTTGCAGAGCTCTGGGGTGAAGTGTAGGAGAACACAGAACCTGCACGCTTACCTGTGGGCAGACCCCCGTACCCTCCTTACTGTGCCCAAATATGAGACCAGAGCTGCATCTGCAGCATTATGGCCTCTCTAAGAGCATTTTCCACTGGCCTGCCACCCAGTCTCTCCTTAGTCTGGATAATGTGACATCCACTTTACAGCAGACACCTTCGCCTGTCTACGTCAGCCAACACACCACAATCTGCATTGACCCCGAGGCAGTACCACCCTCTGGGGAGCCCTCCCTAGTCTTTGCAATTATAGAAGAAATTCATCTGAACTAAAATAAAATTAGGTGTTTACTGTCCTCCAAACATTTAATTACGCCAAGCAGGACAGTAAATATTAAAGTTTTTCTCCTACTCTGTTTCTGATTAAAGAAAATGCTTCATTAAATGACGGGGAAGATGGTCTCTGCCCCGATGGATTGTTGGCAAAGTCCCTGCTGCCGTTCATCTGTGTCAGGAATTACCGAGTGTAACTGAGAAAGTCCAGCCGAGCTCTTAGGGGAATGTGCACGCTCACGCCTCTGCTAACGCCAGCCAACAGCACAAAAAAACCTTCATCATTTACACCCCTGAAGCATTAGTCTTTGTCACTGTGTGATGAAGATGCTTAATGGCTTTTCCTCCTCTGTCATAGGGAGACCAAGGAAACAAAGGACCTCAAGGATTCAGGGGGCCCAAAGGCGACACTGTAAGTGGAGGAAAACACCCGTCTGCTCAAATTTTGGACGTGGCATTCAAAGGAGTCTGTTTGACAGGCTTGTCCCCACCTTGGTTTATTTGGAAGGGAGGTGAACAGGATGAAAGTATTCGTCTCAAAAATGAGATGTTTAAAGCTTATTAAAGATGCCTAAGTAATAAGATGCCTAAGTGCTTCTTACAGCCTAGAGCACAGGGATCAGATCTTGCATCTCCATCCCTTGAAATGATCAAGAATTTTCCCAGATGCTGCAGCCAGCATTAGATCAGCTTTCTGGTGTGTCCTAAAAGAGCCCCCATACCTATATGAACAGGACAGGAGCCAGCACAGACTGAATGAAATGTCCCCACAGAGTTTGAGTATTATTTTTGTTGACTGATTATTTTTGTTGACTGATTGTTCTTAAGGGTTGTGTCCTGGATAACGCAGGATTTATTGTTGATTTCTAGGGTAGACCTGGACCAAAAGGAAACCCAGGGGCTCGTGGACTCATAGGAGAACCTGTAAGTCAATTAAATAGGATGCAGGTCTCACTGTTGTCTTGCTTGCAGATGATGAGATAAAACGCGACAGGAAAAAACTTGCATCTTACAGTCTTTGCTATCAAACTTCTGCTCTGTGGGTCTCTGTAACCTTCAATGTAATCCCAGTTGGACTAAACCCTAGTTGTACTGCTGTTAATGAAAAATCTCCCTGTACAACTGGAGCTGGACCCATTGCCAAAAGGTTCTTCGATGTGAATGTATTTTGCAAACCGCAGAGTCTCCTCATAACCTTAACCTGCGTTGTGCGCGGTTGCAGGGCATGCCTGGCAAGGATGGACGGGATGGAGCTCCTGGACTCGATGGTGAGAAGGTTTGTAAAGTCCTACTTAAACACCGCAGGAAAGATTTCTGTTAGTGTCCCATGTGTGTTGCAAAGCTGCTGATGCTTGTCAAGAAAGAGCATGGCTGGAAAGCCTTTGCTTCCAAAGAGTTCTCCGATAGCGTAATTAGTGAAGAAAAGTGAAGCTACTTCTATTAATTAATCCTATAGGAAATTCCCTAAAGAAAGAAGATGCACATATGGGCCGTGCACATATGATCTAAACTCAGCTGTGTCCTTATACTTAGTGGTTCCTTTTGGCTGACTCCAGGCCTTCAGAGATGCCTTTTCAGAGCTGTCGACAGACGCATCCGTTTATTTTAATTGCCTGTAGACAAAGTGCTGTCAGGTACTAGTTGCCTGGTTTTTGAACGGTGATCCCGCAGGAACATGGACCGCGTGCTGCCAAGGAAGGCTGGGAGCTGCAAGGGGACTAGGGAGACACCTGGGAGCTCTGGGCACCCCGTTTCTAGTGGGTGCCCACCTCCTGTAGGCACAACAGGCTCTGGGTCCCGCGCGTGTAGGGAGGGAGAAGATTACAAATACCTGTTTGGGAATGTGTCCCCTACCTGTGTCAGACCATTTTCCAGTAGCAGAGGGTCTCTCCTAACCTCTCGGTATCCACAGGGTGATGCAGCTCCCATGGGTGCTCCTGGAGAGAAGGGGCCGAACGGACTCCCTGTGAGTATGGCAGCAGGACCCGTCACCTTCGGGGCGGTACAGCAGCTTGGCCTGGGTACAGAGATCATTCCTGGGGAGAGGGGGGGGGGTTCATTTTGTGCGTTGTCTCACAGGGGGCCCCATTTAAGCCAAAAGGAAACGCACTTTTCCCACCATACAAACAGGGGAGCAGTGTACAAGACAGAATGGAAAACATCTGGAGTAGCACCAAATACTAATAGAGTAATACCCTGGCTTTTGGCCACTCTGGCTCCATTTAAAATTTAAATTTGAGAGGGATTTTCTCTTTCACATCCCAGTGACGTGCATCCCTTATGCAGGGAGGAAAGTTCTGGGATACAAATGACCGTAATTCAACAATAGCCTGAGCTCTGTTCCTGGCTTACTAGTGTTCATTGGCAAAATGTTTCATCTTTCCAGTCTTCCAACTATTTAAATAGAGGTAAAGTATTCCTTTCTTCCTGTCTTACAGAATGTTTTGAACATCCCTGGAGAGAGGTTTCTGCTGTGTAAAATGTTGCTGCTGCTGTTCTATTTGTATATTCCTCCTCTTTGCTCTAATTGTCAAGGATTAGCGTACGTAGAGCTGCTAGTGCAGTGAACAAGGGGGAAATTGAAGCCATAATTTTCATGGTGAAAGCTGCAGAAATGTAAATCCTCCATTGCTTCAAGCAAGCATTGCTTCTTGTATGTCAAAGCAGACCAGAATAACAAATTAACTCCACTTCTTCCGACGTTGCTTTAATTTATTTTTTTTTTTTTTTCCCCAGGGACTGCCTGGAAGAGCAGGTAGTAAAGGCTCAAAGGGTGAACCAGTAAGTGAATCTCTCTAATGATGGGTTCTGGTGCGGAAGCTACTAAACTTGTCACGGCAAGGCTCTTCAGCTTTTGGGGACTGGTGCCCACAAGTAGACCCTGGGAGGACTTACCCCGAAGTGATGGTGTCAGTGTTCCTCCCAGGGCGGGGTTCCCCTGGCAGTGCGGAGCAGGCATTAGGTGCAACAACTGAGATGGCCCTGCTCTTGCTGAGACAGCTCTTGCACCTGGTCCAGCGAAGACATAGCAGATACACAGGAGAGTCGTCAGTAGTTTAGTAAACCTCAGAAGGAAGCATTGCCCCTTTTGTCGAAGTCCCGAGAGCCGGCTTCATCTTTGGGAATCAAAAGGCTGAGCATCTGCAAGCAGGAGCAGGATTATCTCATCGTTCCTTTTGGAGACTTCACCCCCACCTCAGGAGGAGAGCTTCCATGGAGCTTTAGATTGGCACCTACGTGTGAGATAAAAGAAAATCTCAGACAGACCAAAGCAGTCTAGCACAAAGCTGTTCTGGAAAGCGTCTTTTTTTCTGTCCCTCCCCTTCATTTCTGGATTGCCCCCCCTGCACCTGCATCATTATTCTTGTTAATCCTCATGCATGAGATAGCACTGCAGGAAGACGCTTCTCCTTGCATCAAGGTGACGCAGAAATGGATGAAATGGGGTGTCCTGAGCACGCCTCCAAAAGAGCATCCCTGTCTCATTCAGTCCGAGATGGGATATGGTGGCACTGCCCTGAGGCTGGCAGCCCTCCCTAGTCACTGGGCCCAGGACAGGACGTACAGCTCATCTGTTCTTTAAATGTCCGTTCTTCAGAGTTTTCTCTTCTTGGTCTTAAAACTGTAAAAGTTTAAAGCTGTTTTTATTTCCTGACCCAGGTTTTAACTCCCTCCTCTGTTTGTTGCTCTAGGTAGGCCAGAAACGACCCTCTGAAGTTATGCCCTAACCGAGTGTTTGCTTTCTCCTCTGCAGGGCAGCCCTGGAGAGATGGGAGAGGCAGGTCCCTCTGGAGAGCCAGGCATCCCTGTACGTATCCCCATCATTTACACTTAGCATGAGCTCTGCCGGCTGTTTTAAACCAAGCTGCGAAGCTGGCGCCCGCGTGCTGCTTCCCCGCACAAATAGAGCTTTTAGTAATGCGATAGGTGCTGTGCTGCCTGCAAGGCATGCAAGCCCACCGTGATGAACGCTCCCAGGCGGCCCCACGCTTGCGTGGAGCTACCCAGCGAGCGTGATGCGAGCCGAGCGGGTGGGCACCTCCGTGCACAGATACTGTGCTGCAGCGGAGATCAAAGCCCACCGAGGCAGGCGGTGTGACGGCAGCGGGGCAGGGAGTTTGGGATTGAAATAGCCTGGGATCCAGGAATACATTCCAGCTCTGCGGTGGATCGGGAAGGGTGGATTCGTGGTTCCTAAATGGCATGGCTGACTTTGGTGTTCTTGCCAGGGCGATGTTGGTATTCCTGGTGAGAGAGGTCTGCTGGGACCCAGAGGAGCAACTGTAAGTACAACGCTGCTTGTAAATCAAATAGATACCAAAATCGAGTTCAGTACCTGGGAATTACTCTTTGGATAAAATAAAAGGCCACATTCTCTCTTGGTATTGTCTCTGGGGAGTTTTGGCAGCAGAGGAATTACTCCCCCATAAGTGGGTCAGATCCTGCTCTCACTGACAGCTCTGTGGAAATGCGAAGTGATTCATCCCGTTTTGTTTGGCAAAGAAAGCTGCAGTTGTCCAAGAGGTTTGTGGAGCTGCTACAGTCACAGGAGACTGGACAAGTGATTCATCCCGTTTTGTTTGGCAAAGAAAGCTGCAGTTGTCCAAGAGGTTTGTGGAGCTGCTACAGTCACACAGGAGAGACTGGACAGTCAGCAATTCCCCGATTAGGCAGCAGTAATAAGGTTCAGCTTGTGCTGACTGTGCGTCATTAATGAAGCAAAACTCCTGTTAAGCTGTTGCAACGTACATTGCCAGCAGCACGTGAAACATGAAATCCTTCCCATTCCTGTATCGCTTTCCTTGGAGCAGTAGAGGTTCACCGCAAAACCTGAAGCCGTACAAAGCAGCAAAACTGGAAAAGCCTGCACGCTGTCACGGTGAATGACAGGGGCTTGAAAAGTGTTAAAAAGTCTGTAGACCTGTTGGGAATCTCTTGCCTTTCTTGCACATAGTTGCATGCTTTTCCCGACTGCTTGAAAATGCCCCGAAGTTCACAACCGTACGGTGGGTGCAACACCAGAACAGTTTTCGGGTGGGGATTCCCTTCACACATTTCCTTCTCCCACCTAGTACTGCAGCAGCATTTATCTCGCTGGGAGCTCGTAGGTGCGAGCCCCCAGGAAACAAAACCCCATACGCAGCTCTAGCAGTTTTCACTTTTACTCTTGTGAACTGACAACTTTTTGAAACTTCTGGGTGAGAAACCACTGAGGTCCTCAATGGAGCATCTTGTTCCTGCTTTCGTTGCATTCCCTGCATCGTCTCAGAGCCTGAGAAAGCTGCAGGAGTTGCAATGCAAACCTGAAAATAACTGCATGGCTGCCTGTTGCGTTCCTGCTGAACAGCAGAGATAATAAATGATACCAGGATGATAAAAACCTGATTTTGGTCACACTACTAAAAATGCTAGGATACCTTTTATTTTGTCACTCTCCAGCTAGAGCTGCCATTGTGGTTGGACCTGACCTTCCAGTGGTTTTGTTGGGCTTTTTTTCTTTTCTTTTTCCCCCCCCCTCTTGATCTCAGTTTGAAATCCAGAAGCCTACAGCAAGTCTAACGTGATTTCTGGTGTGTGCCACTTGGAAGAAATTGAACTGTATGATTTATTGCTTGTGAGCAGCTGCTCTTTAAACTTCCAAGGAGAGGGAAATCAGCCTTAGAAATAATGTTTACTTTTATGTCTGCAATTTTTCATCAAAATAGCTGGCCCCACAAAAGGTATCGTGTCATTATAGCTAAAAATCAAATGCAGTAGAGCTAATTGCATTGGTGCAGACTTCTGCCGTGGATGCAATAGCAGATGAACCCGCGTTTATTTCTAATCTGGGTTTCTGATTTCTGATTTGTGTTGTTAGAGTCCTAATTTATATGAAATGTAGTTCAACCTGGGCTATTCTAAGAGAGTTGCAGGATTCATCTACTGTTGAGACTGTTTGGCTCAAAACAATTTGACTTTATTTATCATAGCACACCACGGGTTTCTTCCCATTCGGAGGCTGTCAGGTTCTCTCAGGTCCCACCACTTTCAAAGGCACCCGCACAGCAGCGTCATTTTTGGTGCAATTTAATGTAACTTTCCTACAGCTCTGTATTCGTAACTCTCAAAGTTCCTCGCTGAATTACAAGCAGAAAACAGAAGTGGAAACAGTAACCACAATACCTGAGTTCTCTAGCTTTTTGAAGATGCTGCTGCTCTGTTTCAGCAGATGGGCTCCTTCTTCTGGGCAGACCCTGGTTTCTGCACAAGGTTACGGCCATGCTGATCTTGAGAGCCAGGCAGGGGTAAGGGCGACTGGTTTAGATCGTACCTTGAGTCACGCATCTCACGAGGATTTCCTCTTCGTGATGACCAGAAAAAGTTATGAGAGACAGTGGATTTTCAGATACCAGGGAGAATTTGTAGGGCTAACACTTAGGGAAAAAATACAGATGCCATTTTAAGGCAGGTTAAACGCTGGTTTCTTGGGTACGTTGGACAGTCCGTGCTGACTGATCTTCTGCCTGCGGCGGCCAGTTTGAAGTTTATTTGTGTCCCTTAACGCTACACCCAGCAGAGATGGCTGTAAAGGAGACAAAGCTGAAGTCCACCTTGTGACAGAAGTTTGCCTAAGGCATCTATTTCAAGAAGACACTTTACAAAATGGGATTTAGATGCCTAAATTACTTCGGGGGTTTTTTGCCCGAGATCTTTATCGCATATGTGATTTTTCTCAGTGGAAAGCAATAGAGAGTCCTAATGGTAATGTTCATGTTCTGTCTAGTGAGCCGGGCTCTTAAAAGCATCTGCACTAACAGCATGAGACTGCCTTTTTCTATATTGCAGGTACAAAGTGTGTCAAAGCAAGTGGATGCAATTGCCATTTTTCATGTAGTGAAAAAACAGTAGTTTCTTGTAGAACTGGATCAATTAAAAGCATAATATTGGGATAGCAAATCCCCTTTAATGTATATTGTTTATGCTCTATCATGCTACCACTTTGCTGTCATTGATCTTTACTATTCCTGAGTATGGTATGTCATTAAGCATTAATATCTACAAATAAGCATTAATATATATACAAATAAGCACTTTTGCTAATAACAACAATATTAATAAAGCTCAGTAACCACCAAGCACCGCTTTACAGCGGCTCATCAGGTTCATCAGCAATGCCACTGGGCAAAGTGTTCTGCAGTACAGACCTGCAAGCTCGCTCTCTGTTAGACGTGAGCCAATTTAATTACACAAGTGACTTACCTGGCCCTGAATTTTCTCCTTACCGAAGCTTATCTTTCTCTTTTCAGGGCCCACTTGGTCTTCAAGGCCCGATGGGAGCCCCCGGTGTCAGAGGTTTCCAGGTCGGTATGCTGACAAGGGTAACGTAATGTGCACCGTGTTTTGGCAGGCCACTGTTTTCTGCAAACCTCTAGCGAGACAATTGCATGATGGCAACAAGCGATAGGAAGAAACGCCTTTCCCTTTGCCAGAACCAGTCTGACACCTTTATTAACACAGTACGATAGAAAGAGGACAAGGCCAGATAAGCTGCCTGCTGGAACAATTTCTACTTAGTGTTTGTTTGCGAAAGAAGGGTTTGAGTTTGAACTACGTAAAGACACCTTAATTTCTCCTCGATCTGGACGCTCCCAGCCTGCGCGTCTTCAGTGAACCCCTCCCTTCTGCTGCACTGGGGACGCTCATATTTCTTCCTCCCCTCTCCAAAGGAGTGTTCACAACCGCTCTCCATTCCCCAGTGAAACTGGCTGAAAACCAGTGTAGGGTGCTACCTTCTGGGACCGTCACTCGATCGGGAGCCACAGATGTGATTTTATTAGCGGAAGACCTGGGCCAGCCAAAGGCTGGAGCACTTTGGCAGTGTGGCTGACCTCAGGTGTGAAACGTGGTGGGGCAGAAGTTGGAATCAGCGGTACCGACCAACGTGAGTGGTACCAGCAGTCAGCATGCGGTCCCTAGGTCCTGGGGGGAAAAGGAGAGAGGAAATCGTAAGACAAATGACCTTTCTGAACATCTTATGGAGACTGGTGAACTCTGGGGATGTGAAGATACGCAGGGTTTCCTGACACTTTAAGCTGTAGCTCTTTCTTTTTTGTTTTCCGAACAGGGTCCCAAAGGTGCCAGTGGGGAGCCTGGCCTTCCTGGTCCTACTGGAATTCGTGGAGAGCTAGGTGACAGGGTAAGGAGACGAGTATTAGTCTGTAACTAATTCCTGTTTGGGAGGTGTGAAATTAGAGCGTAGTGGGGCCCCCCAACACGGTGTAGCTGATGTCACCCCAGCAAACACAAGCAGGCTTGGTAGAAGGTGGGTACGCTGGGTGTCGCAGTCCATCCTCTGTGCTGCTGCGTGCCCAAGACGGACCCTACAGCAGGTAGCAGGATTCGTGCAACCTCTCTCTTTTCTGTTCCTGTCCTTGTTTCTGCTTCAGTTCAGAAACTCACGCTATTTTTAGATAGGATGGATTGTTTAAAAGAGACTTTGGGATCCTATCCTAGCCAAAATAGACGATTGTTAGGGTTTTTTCCCTGCTCTGTATGCTGATTTCACCAAAGCCTTGCTCCCCATGAGCCCAGGAGAGCTGATTTGCGCATTGCTGTTATTCAGATGCTTGATTAGGGTCTCTGGATTTTCTTAAATTACAGTTTGCTCAGTGATTTTCTTTCTGAACAGCAACACACCTGGGCCCCACACCTTGGAATAAATGCAACTTTTTATTTAAATGAATTCATTCTCATTTAAAAGAAGCCAGCAGGGTAAAGTGAACGATATTTGTTCAGGGCTTGCAGGAGAACAGTAGCCATGTGTTCGCCGGCTCCCTCAACTCCAGCTTTAAGGTGAAGTTTCTGTGTAAGCGATCGCAGCGGCACCACGGGGGTTTCACAATGGCTCTTCTGTGCCAGCTCCAGGCAGGTTTAAAAAAGCCTCTTGGAGGGACTGCGAGCCTGGAAGTGTGAAACAGGAGGGTTATTGTGGAGCCGTGGGGTCCTGACTGCATTCAGGGCTTCGCTGCGGTGAGAAGATGTATGTTCAGAGTGGAAGAGGCCCCTGCACAGAGCAGCCTGGTATCCAGAGAGCTGCTCCGAGCAGAGGGAGAGGAAATTTTATACTTACAGCAAAAAAAAAAACAACCCAACCAAACCCCAAAAAACTAGGTTATTTCTGGTCCAGAGAGCTGCTCCGAGCAGAGGGAGAGGAAATTTTATACTTACAGCAAAAAAAAAAACCTAACCAAACCCCAAAAAACTAGGTTTTATTTCTGGCTCTGGAGCTAAGTGTAGTTACTCTTAAGACGTAATTGTTGGTTGTTTCTTAACACCCCAGCTCGTTAAGAGCTTTCCCCAGGAAAGCATGCTGTAGCAGGTTTGGATAACTCTGGAGACTTTCCACCTCCACGTATGCGGCTGGTACTCGGAGTAACTTCCATCTGCCCACCCAGTCCCTCCGGTGTCGGTGACAGCCACCTGTGCCCACAGTCCTCCTCCGTGCGGGCAGCAACGAGGGCTGTGCCAGCCATCGGCACTGCCAATTTCCACGCTTATTACTGGGCACGAGATTTGGGCTGGGAAGGCCCTAAAACCTCAGAACCGCGTCTTTATAGCTTAAACAAGCAGCCTTTGCTGCTGAGGGTGATGGCATCTGCTGGGGGGTGGACGAAGAGCGCAGCAGATACTGCCCTGGGTTTGCTTTACCGACGACCCAGCCTGCTGGTCCTGACATGTATAAAGAGGAGAACTGCAAATACAGGATCAACACAATTCCACCGTCCCAGCTGCAGCTAACCCATCACGCTCTCTTGAAATCAATTGTGGCTTTTTTCCTTTGGGGGGGAAAAAAATAAAAATCAAATCCTGCAAGCCTGAGTTAACAGGTACTGATATGCTTTTTCACAGTCCTTGGATTGACTGTGGCCAGGAATATAAACCAGCATATCCGTAAGTGTATTTTCTGGCACGAAAAACACAAGAGGTCTAGTGCGTTTGACTGTAAGATGTAAAGTAGCATTGAGATGATATATAAACCGTCTTGTTGGAGTGGGATATTGGGGAGGGGAAGGATTTGACTGTTACTGCTGACTGAGGTAGCAATAGGCAAATATTTTTCCTAAGGATTTTTATTATGATCAAATTCCTGAGGATTCTGGGTGCCGGCAGCCATCTGGGGCAATGTCTCTCTCAGCTCCATGCTGGCATCACCAGATGCTTGGCCAAAAATGTTGGTTGTGTTTAACTGATAGGGTGACACAAACGTGAGGGCGGCCGGTGGACGTGGAGCTGGTGGTCCTAAAGTCCCGTCACTTGTTCCTGCTGCTAGGAATTACTACTGCTGTAAATTACAGTTTTGAATCAAAAACTTTTGGGCTAAGCTTTTCTTTAAGGGAGTGTTCCTCGTAGGGCACGGTCTTTGGTGACTAAGCTGTGTTTTATTGCCATAAACTTTCGTGGAGCTTGGGAGTCTGAAGTCGGAGGTATAAATCTAGATGATAATGTTCAGAAAAGAATATACCGCCTTTGCCATCGGCAAACGTAAAATGGGAGTTATAAATAGCTGTAGCCATTCTTGCATTTCCACATTCCATTCCATTGTCCGTTTTGCTGAGAATTATTTTTTCTTTAATAGAAATCCCCCCTTTTTTAACTTATTCAGTGCTTGCCTTGAGCAAAATGGCATGCCCTTGTTCTATATGTTTGTCCTCCTCCAAGATTCTGTTCTGCTGAGCCATCTCCAGATCTACTTATTAAAACAAGATCACTTTGCAGATGCCAGATTGATGAATGTGCTGTAGAAATCCTGTTAGAAGGGTAAAATGGTTGAATTTCCCATGTAGATTTTGCAGTAGAGAAAAAGATCTGGGGTTCTCCTGAACTCCCGGTTGGCTCTGCTGTATGGACCCAAAGTCACGGATAGGGCTGGAAATGTCTCATGTCCTCTCTGTGAATGCCAGGTAGATAAAGTTGGAAGGATATTTCAAGTTGCCTGAATTATTCCTAGGGTGATAATCAGTTCATCATCTGAATGTATTTTATTCCTGTGGCCGTGTTGTTCTGTGAATCTCAAAGTCAGGAGCACCTAACTCTAAATCCCCAGGAAAACTGACAGTCTAATAAAGCCTTGAAAAACCATCCTGACTTTTTGCCCTTGTGGTACAAAAATGTTCTTGTCCATTTTATACCATGAGTAACTTCAGCCTCCTTCTCACATCTTCAGGTGTGAAAGGCAGAGATCAATCGCCCACCAGTCTCATCCTGGACCTCGTCATTTCATTTCTGAATTTGTAAAATTGCTGTTTCGGTCATGATAGTGAGGTGGCAATAATGAAAAGCAGAGGGGCAGAAGCAAAACAGAGTTCCTGCCCCTGGGATGGATGTGAAAGATGACTTTTGTGAAACGGGTTTTAAAGACTAGGATTAAAAGCACGGTATTCATTTTAGTTTTATTTAGGAAATTGAGGAGGATGGTATGAAAAAGGCCAGTGTAGGTAACCTGTGCCAGGCAGGTGGGGAGCAGTGCATCGCCGAGCCGCGTCCAAAAAGTCTCTCTGGTCTGGTTGGATGAGGACTCGGTGGGCAGAAGACCACCAGGCCTGAGCTGGGAGGTCCTGCCTGGTCTGGCAGTTGCTCTGCGCTGTCGCTGGCATGGCAAGAGGCCTGAGAAACTGTCCTACAGCACAAGCCGGTGACTGTAGAGGGTGCTGCGAAGCTAGCAAGGACGCTTAAAATCTCTTCTTATTTCTAAGAAGTATGAATGAGATTTGGACCCTCCTACCTGGCAGTTGGGAGACGAATTCCCAACCCCTTGCTGAGTGAGCGAATGTCTGACCGCACCAGGGAGTCACAGGAAAATAACAGTTTGAGCTCATTTGCCTTCTTTCTTTTACTTATTCTCAGGGTCCTACTGGTGTTCCTGGTCCCAAAGGTAACCAGGTAAGTGATAACTTTCACGCTGTAGTCAGCAGAGGCATTTAGTCCGTACTTTAGGCGCAGCCTTTGACAGCACAAACTGCTTTTCCTCCCTCAAGCGAAAATATTCTGGAGCGGGCACCAACAAAACCCTCTTTGGTCCCGTTTTTCCTGTGTTGGCGAAAGAGATATAGTCTGTTCTAATGGAGACACAAGAAAATGCTGCGATAAAAATGCTAGGCTCTTGCTGTGTATTTTGTAACCACGAGGCATGCTGTATATGAGCTCCTCACATCGTATTCCTCCCGAGTTAAGTTTAGAAGCGCAGCTTTTCACTGAACTTCATGTGCCTGATGAAGAGGATTTGTCCTAGCCTCAAAGCTGGGCACGCGAATAGGCTAATTTAGTCTTTTACTTTTTGCTGCTTAACTTCCATAGTTGGATTAATCTCAGCGATGAGCTTTTGAGCCAGTTTTCATCAAATATATGACTTTCATTAATACATGAGACTGTTTTTGCAGAAGACGAGTGCTTTTCCAGCAAGCGTCGCTTGTTTTCTTTACCAGTGTCAGTGCGGTCTCTGTTTTGTTGCTAAGGGAAAGACCAACCTAATCTCCGTTTGTCTTGAAATAACTTCCTCTCTAAAGCCACAGAGTCACCATAACAATGTTCATTATCTGCTCTAATTGCCGTGTAATAAGCCAGCTCTGCCGCAGAGCATTTGGCGTGGGGAGCGCTGCCCGTGCGGCCGGTGGCAGCAGATTGCGGCAGATTGCAGCGATTCGCGTCGCCCCCCGCGACGCTCGAATTGCACACGCTGCTGTTGGCTTGATGGAGGCGATCAGCCCATTGATGCCGCTTGTCATGGCTGGTGAAGCTTTAGCCACTCTTACGTTACGGTCCCCAGACAGGGCGGAGAGGGATGGGCCTCACCAAGTGATGGATCACTTCTGTTTGAGGGTGGGATGAAGCCGTTCTGCAGATGGCTCTTTCTGCTAGAGGACACAGTTACGCTGGACACCGAACGTTTAGCCGTCGTTGCAAACCCACGTTTTCTGTGAGACCCAGAGCTGGGGAACCTGAAGTTTAGATTCCCTGTACGAGGAACGCCAGTGCCAGCCTGTGGATGTCTTTCATGGCCACCCCTTCAGGGCTCTCATCTCTATGAATTCAGCCTTTCATCCAAGTACCAGCTTGTTGCAAAGGGCACCTAGTCCTTGTGCAAGCTGCCTTGCACCACGAGTGCCATTGTCAGCAGGGGAACAGCTGCTGTAGAGCTCAGCTTTGGGAAGAGAGAACTTCCTCTTGCTGGAGCAGCTGTATAAGCTGCTAAGTGCCCCCATCTCCCTTAGGAGCTGAGGTTGTCCAGGTCTCAGAGTGAGCCTTATTGTCAATAATCTTTGTGCTCCAATAGGTGCAGCGCTAATTCTGGTGTATCACTTTCAGGGCATTGCTGGAGCAGATGGCCTCCCAGGTGACAAAGGAGAACTGGTAGGTGTCCTTAAATTTAGTAGAATTGACTCCTCAAATAACAGACGGGTCTAGAGAACCATGTATCGAGAACTAATATGGTCGGTCAGAATTAACCGTCCAAGAGCTCCAACCCTGCTGGCTGCGAAAAGGAGAAGGCAACCCAAGCCTTTCTGCCACCGTATTCAGGTGGCACCAGCTCTCCTCTTGTCTTCAGGAAGCACCGGATAGCCAGTGTGGCCTTTGCAGAGCTGTGGCGTATCAGCACTCTTGTCGTTGTGCTACTCGGAGCGGTGGACGCTGCTCTGTCCACGGGGCGTTTGGTCCATCTCAAGAAGTAGCCAGGTTGCCTGGACCTGCGTTCACCATTGGTACCCGGGGCAAGTCTTGGCGTCAGAGTCCTCTCCCTGTTGTGCCAGGGCTGAATCTGGTCTCCAGCACCCTGTTATCACTCCTGGCCCCTTTGCTAGAAAAGCCCATTAGGTGCCGTGTACATGTCATTGCGGCTTCCCGGAGCTCGGGAGATTTGACTTTAGATGCGCATTTTCTGAACGGATCATTCTTTCTGATTTCCCTTTTCTTTCTAACAGGGTCCCTTTGGTCCCCCCGGCCAAAAAGGAGAGGTATGTGTCAGCCATTGCAGGCTCGTGCCCTGAAAGGTTTGGGAGTAAACATGCTTATCGCATCTTTTGATGATGTATCTCCATAAACTATGTCCTGGCGTTGATTCCTAGAAGCGTGTTTTTGTCACGGCCACGCCGTAAAATCTATGAAAATGACAATTTTCTGTGGCATTCAAAACATTCAAATGTGTGTGAGCATTTTGCTGCAGCATGGACTTCTACTATCATGACCTATATATGTAAAAGCACCCGTACGATGTAAGAAATGTACTTGGTCAGCCAGATCAGTTAGGGAAACCTGAAGAAAGGCTTAACTAATCCCCGTGAGAAAAGAACGGACCATGTCTTCTGTTTTAAGTGGGGTTGGTTTCTCTTTTTTCTTCTTCTTCATTACAGTCAGGAAAAAGAGGAGAACTTGGTCCAAAAGGTGTCCAAGGACCTAACGGGACAGCTGGAGTACCAGGGATCCCAGGACATCCAGGGCCCATGGGCCATCAGGGGGAGCAAGGCGTTCCTGGCATCACGGGAAAACCTGGGCCTCCTGTAAGTATTACCCGCTTCTGGGGCGCGGTCAAGGCATCTCTGAAGTGAATAAATGGATCGTGGATTTTGGATGCATGTTCAAAAAATAAGGTCCTGCATTTGAGCGGGCAACAGTAGGTCACTGTCCATGCAAGCTAACAGTCTTGCAGCAAGAGTTCACCAGTGCAAAAAGATGAAGAATTTGCAGGCTTCAGAATGACAGTCGCCCAGAATGCATGCCTTGGAGAACTGATTTTCTCTCACAATGATACACGGACGGATTATCTGCGTCCATTGGGACGGGCTGTAAGTCACTGTTCTCATTACAAAAGTGAGTTAGAAGTCGGTCATTTAAAAATACAACTCCTATTCACGACTTCAAATGTTAGACCTCTGTCTTGGTCCAGAGCTCGTTTCATCATTCAGGAAAGGCCAAATAAGCCCCAGATTAAATATCTGGCCTAACATTAAAATTAATCTCTGCCAGTAGTATGACAGAGCTTCTGAACTGAAGCCGTCATCTTTTGAAGGGGGGAAAAAACCCGCTCCTCTTCAGTGCTTCTTACTGAGCTGCTGGAAGTGTGTTTCGTGTCCTGAAGCTTCTGTCAGGGATGATTATTGATAACGTGGTTTGTATAAGGACAGATTCTTCTGTTAATTGCAGGGCAAAGAGGCCAGTGAACAACATATAAGAGAACTCTGTGGGGAAATGATAAATGGTGAGTATTGCTGAGAGAAAACTGACTGTAATTGCCGTATTTAGCTGAAGATGAGTAGATCCTGAACATAAGATGGCTCCTGAGATTTGTTATTTTTCTGTCTTAATAAGAAAAAAAATGTTGACCTTTAACGTAAGGAAATTGTTCAGGAGGTCACCTTGTTGTCTGGGATGTCTTTCACTTTTCGAAGATTAGTATTTTTAAACGATTCATCATGGCAACATACAAAGCGTGCTGAAAGCAGCTTTGACACAAGTACCGCACACGCACGCTGGCGGGCACCGGCTGGTAAGTGTCTGCCCCAACCTGCGCCATTCTGAACCGCGGCTCCCACCTCCTCTCCCCGCCGCGGCACACCCCATCCCCCCGGAGCAGGGCTCCGGGCAGGGGCCAGCTCCCGGGGAAGTCGTCTTCTTTCTTTCAAGTTACTGTTCTGCATTTAGAGGTTGTGTTCGCCATTTGGGATGAAGTTAAACTCTGAAAGCTTGTTTCAGAAAACTTGTTTTAAGTGTAATTTTCTAGAATACTTGACATCTTTTAAAGTGGTTTAGGAAACGGGAAGTATCAATGGCTTAAAAACCTGCAGATTTCTGACCAAAATCTCCCTCTGTGGAGATTTAAGAAAATAAAAAGCCACAGATGAGCTGGGAGGACAGATGCAATGTTTAGTTTCCTTCTGACAGAAGCAGTAAGTGTGTAGGAGTGGCCGGGAGCAGGATCTGCCCAAGCATGCAGCTCTGCTTTACTGTCAGACACGCAGTTTTCAGCTGCTCGCTCCGTTAAGCACACTTGGCGGCAGACGACAAACAGCCAAGCAAAGAGTGGAAATGTTGGACATGCAGTTTTCAATTGTTCCTTTCAGATCAAATTGCACAGTTAGCTGCTAATCTGAGAAAGCCCTTGTCTCCTGGAATGACGGGTCGTCCTGGCCCAGCTGGTCCCCCAGGTCCTCCGGGAGCAACGGGAAGTGTTGGGCACCCTGGTCCTCGCGGTCCCCCTGGATACAGAGGGCCAACAGGAGAACTTGGTGATCCTGGTCCCAGAGGTAAGCGAGACTAAACCAACCAGCTTCTCTTTCATGCCCACTGAAATAAATTGCAAACTTGTACTAATTTCAGCAGTGGAGGAGAAAAGATCAGGCCTTGGGCAGCCGACGGAGTTCTAGAGGGCAGTTTTGCATCGTTAGGGATGCAGTGTAAGCAGAGACCCTAGCAGCGTCCTGAGGGTTTTGAGTTTCTTGGTCTTTCCCCTTCCTCGTCCTTGGATCCAGCTGCAGTACACAACTCACTGTTGAAATTGTCTATTTACGATTAAAGGTGACACTGGCGAAAAGGGAGATAAAGGACCTGTTGGTCAAGGTATCGATGGGCCTGACGGCGATCAAGGACTTCAAGGTAAGGCTGTGCAAATCGTTTAATAAACCGCGACTAAAGTAAAGGCTTAAGAGGGACAGCTCTGCACATTGGTGGCCGTACGTTACCATCACTTTGTCCCTGTAATCGTTACAGCAGGGTGGTTTTCCTGTGGGCACAGCAGGTGCAGTTTGAACAGCAGAACTTAATTAGCACATCCCCTCTTCACACCACTCCTGCTGCGTCCTAAATGTTTTGGAGTATGTTTTTGAGAAGAGGCTGCTGGGACAGCCAGACTCTTCATTTGTTCTTGGTTTCTTCCACTAACGGCTGTGAAAAGCCAGGAGCTTTTATAGATTGGGAAGTCAGAACCCTTCTGAACTACTCCCACGTGGTTGCTGTTTTCAGAGGTGCTTCATATGCAGTAACTAACTAGTTAATTAACAAGTAGTGTATCAGTTCATTTAAAGGTGTGTAACAACAACTGTGAGGTGCCGGCTCCAGACTAAGGCAAAAGGATCGTGCCTGCTGCCCATCTCCCGATGGACACGTGTCTTTTTGATGCTCTGCTTAAAGAATGCCCGCAGTGAAAGCTACAGCCCGGGCTGCCAGCTATAGTCCTCCAACATTCAGTCCATGTTTCTGGATGAAACGAGAGAAATCGGGGACCATATTTAATTCTACCAGAAACAAACATAGCTTCCTAGTGTAATGATTTTGAGAGAGCGGTGTTATTGCTCTGTACCTGGTTATAAACCCAGTTCCTGAAGTCATGAATCCTTTATCAGAGGATTCAAAGATTAATTTATGCAAATTAATGAATATCTATTAGAAACTCAGAAGACTATTCTTTATTTTGCTCGCCTATTAAAGCAGCTTTTCTAATTGTGATTACATCTGCACAATGACTAAGTTACAGGCACCAAAAGCAGGCTCTGCATCCATACAACTTCATAAAACCAGAATATTTATACCCAGTTGTCTTAGATTCTTCCATAAAATAATTGCATTAATCCATAAATCTTTTCTTTTCCAAAGCGTGTAAAAAGAGGCTATGTTTAACATATTAGATATTGAGAGCATTTGTCCCGCTCGTGAAACGTCAGGAGATCAACAGCAGATGCAACTCATCGCTTACATGAATAGAAAGAATCAGGCACCGTCTCTCTGTCACAATTAAGACAGGAATGCAGGTTTATAGACCACCTGATATAGCTGTCCCCCAGGGAGACAGGATCGTATTTTACAGTATTTATTCAGTAGCTTGCCCTTACAGAAATTAGTGTTCCGTAAATTATGTTTGGCATCTGAAGGAAAAGAGAAATAAAAAAAATAATAGCTTGAGTTTACCCAAAGCAGAAATTATTTTTGCCAATAAACAAAATATGTATTTCATCGTGAGCAAATTTTTGAACTTAGACACGGGTATAAAGGAAACTCCTGACCTGTAATCTCAGGGAGATGCTCTGTACCACCATTCTCTCTACTCTCCTTCCCTTATTCAGAACCTTAATTACAAGTAGACTTTGGGAGGTGCAATGAACTGCAGCAGCTGAAGGCCCCCCCTAAGGAGCAAGCTGGGGGCCAGGAAGGAGGGACGGGTGTATATTGTCACAATAAGTAAGCTGTGAGCTCACACATCCAGGATATCCCCTGAGCAAACTATTCGGGGACGATGTAAAATCATTCCGGTTACAAATTCCTTGTTATTATACACTAACGGAGGCGGTACTGAGACAGAGTCCAGTTCCGCAGCGGTCAGCAAAAGTCAAAACAGACGCATGCAGTAACGAAGGCGCAATACTAAACATCCGCCTTCAACTACACCGAGGTAATTCCAGTAAATCCAAAGGTACTCTAAAAAATCCAACGCACATACTCCAGATTCAGGCTAAATTTATTCAACACCCTGTACTCAACAGGCCGTAACAAGCCTGATGTACAGACACTCAAATTATTTCAAGAACTCTAAAAGTAACGCAGATATATACACCTATGTTTAAAAAAAAGAAAAAAAGGGAAGGAAATAATTCATGTAATCTTTGTCCCCTTCTTGTTTAGGCCCACCTGGTGTACCTGGAATTACTAAAAATGGTCGCGATGGTGCTCAGGGTGAACCCGGTCTTCCAGGGGATCCTGGTACTCCTGGTGCTATTGGGGCTCAGGGAACTCCAGGAATATGTGACACGTCGGCTTGCATGGGAGCTGTTGGAGCATCAACGTCCAAAAAATCATAAAACAACAGTACAAGAAGTGGAGAAGTGACTGAATATTTAAATAAAGAGTGCATTGTAAGAAAACAGACAGAATCCTCCTAGTGATAAATGGACAGATGTTCCTTCTATTATATTAAGCGGAGACTTTGCCACAGTTCTATGAAAAAGCATCAGATGAAAACCTTTAATTAAAAGATGCTTTATGAGTATTTTCTCCTCCCCCCGATTATTTTCCAGAATTTTTACTGCTAAACAACCTCACCTTCCCGTTCTCCCCTTGTTCAAGAGACCTGCAAGAGGAAGCATTGTTCCTTTTTACCACCCCCCCCAACCCTGTACTAAAGGCCACTTTTCTGTATAAACGTTTCGGCCTCGTCAGTCGAATTCCTTGGTGCCGCTCCCACTGCCCCGTTAGTGCACAAACCTGCGGACGAGACACGTTGTTGAGGCGTTCGGGCACCTGACTGCCACTTGCATCAGTGGAAATCAGGCATTTAAATATCCCATATTTTACTACCTTAAGATTCCGGCCTAAGTAAAGACCATAGCTGATGTATATGCTGTCAATTACCAATTTTCAGATTGCACCTCAAATATTTGCCAAGACTAGTAAATAGTAATCCTCTCGCAATCAAATTCTGCAAAAGGTGTAATGTATATATTTTAATTTACAGGGGAGAATTTTTGTATCTTTCCATACGATAATAAAGGAAATTAAGTAACAGCATTTTCACGACCTCTACGTAAGCTATTTGCACAGTAATTGTGAATGAAACCCCACGTAAGAAAGGATGCTCTTCTAAAGTCCAGCCAGAAACACCTGTATGAACTGTTGTAAAAATAAAAGGAGATTTTTTTTTTAACCTTTTCTTTGTGATGTTGTAAGTGTCATTATACACATCAAATTAAGTCAGCTGAACTCCATTTTCCAGAAGTGGTTTTGCTAGGATTGTTTGGAAATAAATTGCTGCAACATTGTCCATATCCGTGATTTAAAACAGTATTTATTTCGGGAGACCTTTTTGTACTTTAAAACCTGCTAGCATCATCTATTTTAAAAAATAAATAAAACCACTCTCAGCTCACGAGCTATTCTATTTCTGCCCTATATGCTAAAGCTTATGAACAAAGGAGCCATATATTAATCTTTAAATATGAAAATAGTTTCTTCATTTAAATAATCTACTGTTTACAATATGCCACTCTTGGACTAAAGTAACAATACAAGAAACTGTTGGACAGTTGTGGGATAGACATTAAAAATAGTACTGTGTTTAAAAAAAAATGCTAACAGCGTTGTATTACTCTTCAGGGCCAAGTATGTTAAAATATGTATGGCAAATGTGAACTTCGTAATATCAGCACAGTTTAGAAACTATGCACTTAATTAACCAATATAGCCTTTAAATTTTTAATGGGAAAAACGGGCATTATAATATGGTAACTTTAATTTCTTTTTACACTTGAAGAGTACATTTGCATCTAGTCATTAAAATAACAGGACAGATTGATGTTCTGCAACTACTCCTAACTGTACTGGATCATCTTTAAAAAACAAACAAACAAACAAAAAAAAACCCCAAAGCAGAACCACAAACAGAAAAAGAACATATTTTTCTATAACTAAAGGGGAAAAATACTTAGCTGTCATGACATTTTCTGGTAGCTTCTGGTCCCAAAGCCCCTTTAACAGAGCACTGATTCCTATTGCTGCTAGTTAACTTTCATTTCCATTTTGAATAAAGAATGTTTTCTTTAAAGCTCTATTTATATATTTTTACAAGTTATATTTTGCAATTCATATTCAGCATGTAAACGGAGAAAATAAAATACAGTTTGGGCCACTGTTAGCCAGCCACGCTTGTCACACAGTTCGAGGCAGTCAGTTCAGACTACTTGGTCTCCATAGCCATGCGTGTTTTCCTGCACTGGACACGTTACAAACGAGTCTGCTCTTGCTATTTTTAGTCTCCTGCCTGTTTTACCACAGAACACAGTCTCAAATTCCTAAAAAAATGAAAATGCAAAAAAAATAAATAACAGTTATGTTTAATGTAGATATTTACCTGAGATGTATGTTGTTGTTTCACTAGTGTCTTGGAAAAAAAAAAATACCCCAACCCTTTAGTCGGAAGCGCTGAGGAGCCACACCAGTATCCTGACAAGCAGGTTTTCCTACACACACTCCATCTACTCTCTTAAGCTACTCAGCAGAGCCAGAATTACTCTGGGGCTGCAACTACCGGTGTGGTTGCGTGGGAGCTGCCTGTAGGGCATATAAGCCTTTACTACTCTCACCCACTTGGAGATAGTGTGGGCACGTAGCTGTGAATCCCATCACTTAACTACCAGTTCGCAAAAGCGAGCTAGAAGACACGCCATGAAACAAGCAGAAAATAGAGAAAATTAAGGAGGGGAGGGCGGGGAGGAATGACTGAAGAGGACCTTAATTCTACATTGTTGTCCAGACAGTATCATGCTCAGGAACCAGGCTAACTAAAAAAACCAAGAAATAAATTTTAAAATCTGATTTGAAAACCCTGACGGAGGACAGCCTATGATTTCCCACTACTGAACTGAAACTGTTGTGAGGACAGCTAATAAAAAACCAGCATTTTTAAAAAGAAGTTTCAATGATATAGAGGTCCTTCACAAACAGCATCAAGCAGAAGCATTCCATATACTTTTAGCTATGTTGTGATAGCTTTAAAACACTTCACATTTTTATCAAGAACAAAAACGAAATTAGATTTAAAACCTGTTTCAGAGAATCACCATGCCTTTCCTGGATGTACTTCAGAAACGCAGTTGTCCATTGTAAAGTTGTTGCCTTGTCAGTATCAACAGTACAGAATGGAACCAGAAGGTTCAGCTCATCGCAACAAATCCGGATCCTGCGCCTACAGGCAAACAGAAAAGGTTATCAACCGACGGGCGAGAAGGAAGGAAAGAAAGAAAAAAAGGAAGACCGCTCACACACGCGACAAGCCGTGGACTTTGGGGACTTCTTTTTGTTTGCTACAAGCTTTGTATTGTGTATTAGTCATGTTATACGCAAGTTACCCTATCTATAGAATTGGTTACATGGTTTGAAATCTCTCTTTTTGTTTGTTCATAGAGTAAAAAACCAACAAAGTCGACCACAGTGAAACATACGTGGTTTTTTCCCTCTAACAAACCCCAAACCCTCACCCCCCGCATTGCTTTTTCTTGTAGGTAAAACAAAGTACGTCAAATTTACATTTTACTCTGGACAATGACAGGAGTATTACAGTGTCAGTATCTTAGGCTTCAAAAAGTTTGTCTTGCCACTTCTCACAGAAATTACCTTCTGTCTCTCTCCATGCGGTTATGTCTCTCTCTTCGCTGAGCGATTCCGTCCTGTGTACCGCTTTGCACCTGCACACTTGCATTTGACTGTGCTGACTGCCAAGGACCCGCGGCAGATGCAGTGCCCTGGCTATCGTCACGCATATTTTGAATTTCACTAAGAGGTTTGCGATCTATGTTTGTATCCGATGGGCTTATTCGGCTGCAACTTCTTCTGGTTATCGCTTGCTTGCATAAGCTGTCTTCTTGGAAAAACAAAGAGGGAAAGAAGAACCTGTTTATAAACCTTCCCACTATTCACTGAAAGTTAAGATCATGGAAAAAATTTTTTTGCCGCTTTATTTACGTGGAATAACCTTTGAAGCTTTATTGCCAACCTAGATTGACTCTTGCAGCAACGCACGTCCTTCGGAAGCCCTAAGGCACTGCTTCCTGTTTCAAAATCCACCTAGCTTCTATTTTCGCAGAGAACCCATTGAGATCACGCCTGCCTTCTTTGACTAGCGTTTGAGGCAGTCCTTCAATTGTTCTTCAGTTTGATACCGACTGGATCTGCTATATCAACTTTGGGGTCAAAAAGTGTAGAAAGAAACCAGTTGCTTACTCTAGGCCCAGATTTTCAAAGGTACTTTGCAACCTTCGGTTTTCTCATTTCAAGCTAGAAGTGCTAAACAATTTTGAAAGTACAGCTAAAATCATAGGTGTTGATTTTTTTTGGAGAAATCTAGTCCCGTATTGCCTACGGCACATCTCAGACATAAACACCACACCTCGTATGATTCACGAAAATCATATTCATTCTAAAAAACACACAAATTCAGAAAAAGTTGTAGACTTGAAGGCCAAGAGAAAGCTGAGTGAAAAGACGATAAACGGTTTACCTCCAACTTTAATCCACACTTCCTCAGGCAAAGCTTTATTCATAGCACCTGCTGTCTGCTTTGTGGATTCAATTTCCTGATAGCAGAAAGAGAGTGTCTTGGGTATCCCGAGGTCTTGATGTTTGGCAGCTTCCAAAATAGCGCAAGACGTTCCAGAGGTCTGTGAAAACCAAAAAGGAAATACTTAGAGGACCATATACGTAAAAAAGAGACTATTTTGATACCTTCATGTTAACTTCTTAAGTTTTAGCCCCATGATTCAATGTGTTGTATCAGAATAAATCCCAATTACTTCCGCACACCACAACCATAGGATCTTAAAAGACGGCTGAATTTTTTGGGGATATTTCTGACATTTCTGAGTGCCACCCAAAAAGGAAATACTTAGAGGACCATATACGTAAAAAAGAGACTATTTTGATACCTTCATGTTAACTTCTTAAGTTTTAGCCCCATGATTCAATGTGTTGTATCAGAATAAATCCCAATTACTTCCGCACACCACAACCATAGGATCTTAAAAGACGGCTGAATTTTTGGGGGATATTTCTGACATTTCTGAGTGCCATGCTATGACTCTTGGTTACTGCAAGTTGGGGGAAAAAAAAAAATCTTTTTCATCAATTAGGAAAAAAAAGGAACCACAGCAAATGGTACTAAGTGTCTCTTTCTTGTCTTGCACAGATGAAGCAGATACACTGATAAACTCAAGACAAAAAGCCCTTCCAGTAAGAAATCTAACGGCCTATTGATCATCACCTGGATGCACGTTCTTACAAACGACATAACTGCCACACAGTCGGTTTGTGTGGCAAATTACTTTTGATGGTCTTAAAGATTAACATGAGAATAAATAAATGGCATTACAGCTCATCCTGATCATCCCTATTCAAACCAAGTCACACTTTAACACAAACCCTTAGAATTACACCACACCTAAGAGGTTAACATTATTAGCATTTGAAATTAGCAGAGTACAACTAGCGGTGAATACGTTCCCTACCTGTGCTTGGGAAGGATTAGCGCTTCCAGCAGTAGAACATGCGTTCATAGTAAATAACGGGTACGTGAACTGTAAAGCAGGCGTGGCGGGTGCAGTCTTATTTTTCCCTAATGCAGCACACTTGTTTTCTTGCTGATGAAGAGGAACACCTATCAGTTCTGACGGCTGTCGAATGAACGTTACTAAACTTAAAAAAAAAAAAAAACACAACAAAAAAAACAACACGGAAAAGATACCAGACTGACTACTTGAAAATGAGTGCAGAAAAATTTACAGCTACGCATACTTCTAGTAACTATCACCAAGAAACCACTTTCATTTACTGTAAACAGAAATCATTGTTACTGCCATATTGCCTACCTCAGGGTCAAAAAAAAAAAAAAAAAATCAGCTGAGAAGGTATTTTATTCTGTGCCGTAACAATTCAGCTTTATGCCTCAATAAAATGTTTTATCAGCACACTAATACAGTTACAGGGCCAGACTGTAAAACAGTGTTTTTCCTCCAAGTTTTCCCCGTAGTCAGGCTTCCACATTGTGACACTACTCAGTTGCTCTTAATACTTTATTATGATCAAAAATCTACTTTGCTTTTAGCAAGTTGCATGTTAAAACTAGGTCATGTTCTTCCCTCACCTTTATTTACATTACATGTTGTTATCAAGAATAAAGTTGTAAAGTAATTAATCTTGGAACTACATTCTGTACCATTCATGCAATATATTGAGGGGCCTAATCTGAGGTCCGTGGAGTTGCAGCCGCATTTGACTGGCACGGTTTAAAAAAGCCCAACCCATCATTCTCACGTATTAAAAACAGTACTGTTCTTAGGCTTCGTGTAGAAAATCAAGTTTTGAACGATATGATGATACACAGTTTAACAACACAAACTAAAATTAATTGCAACACACTTGTTAAGAGTTACTCCAGATTCTTGGGGTTCTTGACATCTGGGGTTTTCTGTCTGGATGCTGTTGAATCTGTCTTCCAACCGAACTCTGACTGCAGATTTAGATCTAGGCTCTGGCGCCAGTGCCGAATTTTCAACAAGTATGTTTCCTTTATTTGCCCGAACAAAATTTTCACCGTGTTTAACTTTTACTAAACTGCGTCCTGTGACATCTACAGAGCTACTGTCAGGCGTTTTATCTGTTTGGTTCAAAGGGAGGTTAGACTCGCTAAGTAACATCATCCTGAGCTCCTGAAAGTCAGCATAGCCCAAACGTGGGTTTGAACTTAGCAAATTGCTGTCAGAAGGTAGTCCTGACTGACAGGTAACCGGGTAAACCGACTGGTTCCCAGCGCTGTTTGATGAACACCCCTCCTGACCGGTGTTCAGTGAGGTCTGGTGCAGAGGGGGGTCTGCAGAATTACCAGGCGAGGAGAAAGAATTGAGCCTAGCTTCCACTTCACCTTCACTAGCTTGTGCCTCCGTATGTGAGTAAAGTATGTGCTGCAGCTGGGTGTACTCAATTTCCATCATCTCCACCAGGCTGACGTCTGTGGTGGTGAAGCTAAGATTTTGCTCACCAAAGGAAACGTCACTTGAGCCTCCAGGTCCGACAGCAACCGGAGCAGGATCAGGAACACTAGCTGTGCTCTGAGGGATGGAGGTCTGAGGCTCCTCTGGGGCTGATCCTGACATGACTACAGTAAACCTAATCAGTTACCAACGTCTCTTTCAACAGTAAACCGTAAAACCTGCAAAAATTATCAGTACTACCCATTAAAAAAAAAAAAAAAAAGGCAAAGAAATTGCACTTAATACCGATTCCGTACCACCGCGAGGTAACAAAGCAAGGAACAAGCTCCCGATAGCGGGGTACCAGACGGTCTAACCACGTCCCCCCCTCCGAGCCCACCTCCCTCCCACTCCGACACAGCTGCTCACACGGAACGGATTTCACCTGCCGACACCCGGCCTCGGGAGGGAGGCTCTAGGTACTCTGCTGCCTAAGACTCCCTCAGAAGAGCCCCCGGGTGCCTGCGAACCCCAGCGCGACCCCCGG